>NC_086104.1:5389172-5711360 GCF_963921235.1 Mobula hypostoma
GTGAGCCCTCGATTAATATACTGTATGCCAGTCACATTCCAATGGAGTCATGTGACTTCAGTTAGCCAAGCCACTTTCTTTACTGCTGCAAAGAAAACGAAAGGAAAACTAGAGCTGCTGTTTCCTGTAAAGCACACAACAGCTGCACAACACCTTTGATTTAAAGTTCAAGTTTAGTTTATTATCAAAGTACATATATGGTATCATAAACATAAAAGATTTTCTGCAGATGCTGGAAATCCAGAGCAACACACAGAAAATGCTGCAGAAATTCAGCAGGTCAACAGCATCGATAGAAATGAATAAACAGTCATTACCATACACTGACCTGAGGTACATTTTCTTGCCGGCAATTACAGTTGAACAAAGAAACACAGTAGAGTCAATGAAAAACTACACCCTGACAAACTAGTATTAATATACAAAAAAGGCAAGCTGGGCAAATACAATCATAGACAAACGTTGTAGATGTGGAAGCAGTTCACTGTTGAGGTGAGAGGAGTTATCCACGCTGGATCAGGAGCCTGATGATTACAGGCTAATAACTGTTCCTGGACTTGGTGGTGTGGGACCTAAGGCTCCTGTACGTCCTTCACAATGCCAACAGCAAGAGAAGAACACGGTCTGGATGGTGCTGGTCCTCAATGATGGAAGCTGCTTGTAGATATGCTCAATGGTGGGGAGGGTTTTTCCTGTGATGGACTGGACTAGATCCACTACTCTCTGTAACTTCTTCCATTCCTGGGCATTGGTGTTTCCATACCAATCCATAATGCAACCAGTCAGGATGACCTCCACTGTGCATCTATAGAAGGTTACACAACTGGCCTCACAGTCATGAGTATAAAGTGAATAGAGCAGGGGCTCAGCACACAGCCTTGTGGTACACCCATGCCGATGGTGACTGTGGATTGTGGTTTTACACACAGAGTGGTGGGTGTGTGGAAATCGCTGCAAGGGGTGGTGACAGAGGCTGATACATTTGGATATTTAAGGGTCTCATGGATGATTGAGAAATGGTGGGTATTGGTGTTTTTGTACCAAGTTGTGACTCTCTACTGTGTCAAAGTTTAAGATGACATGCCAAATCTGTGAAAACTTCTCAGAAAGTAAAGGCAATGCTGTGCTTTTTCAACATGACACTTCTGTGCTGATCACTGAATACGAGTCGTGACCTCTCTTGTGCGGAGAGTCTCTGTAATATTGGCACAGTTTCTGTCTTTGCAGAAGCTACATGACTCAAAGCTGTGGTTGGTCAAGGATCAAACACAAAATGCTGGAGGAACTCAGCAGGCCAGGCAGCATCTGTGGAAAAGAGGACAGTCGATGTTTCAGGCCAAGAACCTTTGGCAGGACTGGAGAAACAAAGCCAAGGAGTTGGTCATGGAGTTTAGTTTTCCTGTAAATCTACAATCTCCATCAGCACAGGTGCACAAAAAGGCTGTGTGCCTAATCCCATGCTCGACTTGCTAAATTTATACCTATGACTATGAGGCTAAGCACAGCTGCAATGTCATATTGGCATTTGCTGATGACACCACTGGGGTTGGCTGAACTGAAGGTGGTGACCGATCAGCACGTAGGAGGGAGATTGAAAACCTCGTTGAATGGGGCAACAGTAACTCAATGTCAACAAAACTAAAGATCTGATTATTGAATAAAGGAAGAGGAAACCGAATATCCATGAATCAGTCCTCGTCCTTCTTATAGACGAAGAAACATAGAAACATGGAAAACCTACAGCACAATACAGGCCCTTCGGCCCACAAAGCTGTGCCGAACATGTCCTTCCCTCAGAAATGACCAAAGGTTACCCATAGCCCTCTATTTTTCTAAGCCCCGTGAGTCTCTTAAAAGACCCTATCATTTCCGCCCGCACCATTGCCACCAGCAGCACATTCCACGCACTCACCACTCTCTGCGTAAAAAACGTACGCCTGACATCTCCTCTGTGCCTGCTTCCAAGCACCTTAAACCTGTGCCCTCTCGTGCTAGAATCTGAGACATAGTAGACATAGAACAGTGTATCATAGCGACAGGCCATTCAGCCCACAATGTTGTGCCAAACCAGCTAAAATGTAAATTATAAGCCTCCAAAAACTAATCCCTCCAACGTACTCAATTTCCATATCTCTCCATCTTTCAATAAGGCCTCCAATGTATTTGCCACTACTACCATAACATTCCAAGCACCCTCCAAGCTGTGAGTGAGAAACGTACCTCTCATATCCACTTTGAACCTACTCCCTTGTAACCTTCAGTGCAGGCTCTCTGGTATTAGACATTTCTACCTCTTATAATCTTATAAACCTGTATCAGAACCCCCCTCAGCCTCCGCTGCTCCAGAGAAATCAACACACGTTTGTGCAGCCTCTCATGATAGCACATGCCCTCCAAACCAGGCAGCATCCTGGTAAACCCCTCCTGCACCTTCTCCAAAGCCTCAACATCCTTCCTATAGTAGGGCTACTAGAACTGGATACAATACTCTAGATGTGGCCTAACCAGGGTTTTATAAAGTTGCACATAATATCTTGACTTTTGAACTCAATATCTCGACTAATAAATGCAAGCATTCCATAAGTCGTCTTAACCGCCCAATCAACCTTTGTAGCCACTTTCAACCAGTTATAAACTTGAACTTCAAGATCTCTCTGGTCAACAACTCCTTGTATTTGCCCTACCACAGTAACACACCTCACATTTTTCTGGGTTAAACTCCATCTGCCATTTCTCTGCCCATATCTGCAACTGATCTATATAGTGCTGTGTTCCTTGCCGGTCTTTTACACTGTCCACAACTCCACCAAGCTTGGTATTATCTGAAAACCTACTAACCCGCCCATCTACATTTTCATCCAGGTCACTTACACACATCACAAACAGCAGAGGTCCCAGCACAGATCCCTGTGGAACACCTCCTGCTCGTACAAATCCCTTCGACCACTACCCTCTGTCTTCCATGCGTAAGCCAGTTCTGTATTTCAACAACCAATTCATCGTGGACCCCATTCACCTTAATCTTCTGGATTAGACTCCCATGGGGGACTTAGTCAAATGTTGCTGGAGGATTTTGTGTGTGTTGCTTGGATTTCCAGCCTCTGTAGATTTTTACGCAAACAACAGGAATTCTGCAGATGCTGGAAATTCAAGCAACATACATCAAAGTTGCTGGTGAACGCAGCAGGCCAAGCAGCATCTATAGGAAGAGGCGCAGTCGACGTTTCAGGCCGAGACCCTTCGTCAGGACTAACTGAAGGAAGAGTGAGTAAGGGATTTGAAAGCTGGAGGGGGAGGGGGAGATGCAAAATGATAGGAGAAGACAGGAGGGGGAGGGATAGAGCCGAGAGCTGGACAGGTGATAGGCAAAAGGGGATACGAGAGGATCATGGGACAGGAGGTCCGGAAAGAAAGACGGGGGGGGGGTGACCCAGAGGATGGGCAAGAGGTATATTCAGAGGGACAGAGGGAGAAAAAGGAGAGTGAGAGAAAGAATGTGTGCATAAAAATGAGTAACAGCTGGGGTACGAGGGGGAGGTGGGGCCTAGCGGAAGTTAGAGAAGTCAATGTTCATGCCATCAGGTTGGAGGCTACCCAGACGGAATATAAGGTGTTGTTCCTCCAACCTGAGTGTGGCTTCATCTTTACAGTAGAGGAGGCCGTGGATAGACATGTCAGAATGGGAATGGGATGTGGAATTAAAATGTGTGGCCACTGGGAGATCCTGCTTTCTCTGGCGGACAGAGCGTAGATGTTCAGCAAAGCGGTCTCCCAGTCTGCGTCAGGTCTCACCAATATATAAAAGGCCACATCGGGAGCACCGGACGCAGTATATCACCCCAGTCGACTCACAGGTGAAGTGATGCCTCACCTGGAAGGACTGTTTGGGGCCCTGAATGGTGGTAAGGGAGGAAGTGTAAGGGCATGTGTAGCACTTGTTCCGCCACCATTCAGGGCCCCAAACAGTCCCCAAACTTGCCCATCCTCTGGGTCACCCCCCCCCGTCTTTCTTCCCGGACTTCCTGTCCCATGATCCTCTCGTATCCCCTTTTGCCTATCACCTGTCCAGCTCTCGGCTCTATCCCTCCCCCTCCTGTCTTCTCCTATCATTTTGCATCTCCCCCTCCCCCTCCAGCTTTCAAACCCCTTACTCACTCTTCCTTCAGTTAGTCCTGACGAAGGGTCTCGGCCTGAAACGTCGACTGCGCCTCTTCCTATAGATGCTGCTTGGCCTGCTGCGTTCACCAGCAACTTTGATGTATGTTGCTCTGTAGATTTTCTTATGTTTGTAACTACCCTGGATGTCCAAAGTTCTCTTTTCTTTCCATCTTTGTCCTTCCTTCTAACAGGGACGTACCTTTCCTGTACGCTGTGCGATTGATTTTTCAACTCCCTCCTCATTTCTGATTTGGACTTGCCAGAAAAAAGGCATTTCCAATGAACTCTTCTTTGTTTCTGCCTAATGCCCTCGTAATTTGCTGGACTCCAACTTAAAACTCTCTTGCAAGTCCAAACATATCATTATCTGTAGCTATCAGAAAAGTTAAGGATTTGTGGTCTCTGTTCCCTAACACTGAAAGGTCAGTCATCTGGCCAGACTCATTACCAAAAATCCGGTCCCTCCTCTCATTGGACCATCTATCCTCCGAGATACGTTTAACAAATTCTGCCCATCTGATCCCCTTCAACTAAGAAGTTCCCAGTTTATAATAGGGGAGTTGAAATCCCCATCACAACAACCCTATTATTTTTATGTGTTCTAAATCTGTTTACATATAATGGCTATTGGGGGTGGTGGGGTCTATAGTACAATCTCATTAGTATGATTACAACCTTGCTATTCCTGATTTCAACACAATTGGACTCAGTGTCTAACCCCTGCATTATGTCTCCCCAGAGTGCAGTTGTGATATTGTCCCTGCTTCGTAGTGCAACTCCCCATCCCCTCTTTTACCTCCTCCTCCCCCTTTTCTAAAACTTTGAAAACCTGGTACATTAATCACCCATTCCTGCCCCTCTCTCAACCAAGTTTCAGTAATAGCCACAACATTGTAGTTCCATGCACTGATCCACACTCTAAATTCATCATCTTTACCTATCATACTCTGAGCATTAAAATACAAACACATCCAACTATCTGATTCATCATACCTGTCATTTTGGTTTTGCCTTTTAATAGTTTCCTGACTTTGATCCTTCAATTACTAACCTGGGGCTCCGGTTCAGAGACCCCTGCAAAACAAGTTTAAACTCTCCGAGTAGTATCAGCAAACATCCTGGCCAGAATCTTGGTTCCCCTCCAATTCACATGCAACCTGTCTCTTTTGTACAGGTCACACCTTCCCCAAAAAATGTAATGTAGTGTAGCCAGTCAGCACCCTTTCCACCACACATCTGTACAAATTTGCCAGCGTTTTTAATGATATGCTGAATCTCCAAGATCACCTAATAGTTCCTCACGCTTTCAGGAATAAAATAGTAGCAGTAGTCATACTTTACTGACCCCGGGGGAAATTGGTTTTCGTTACAGTTGCACCATAAATAATAAATAGTAATAGAACCATAACTAGTTAAATAGTAATATGTAAATTATGCCAGTAAATTATGAAATAAGTCCAGGACCAGCCTATTGGCTCAGGGTGTCTGACCCTCCAAGGGAGGAGTTGTAAAGTTTGATGGCCACAGGCAGGAATGACTTCCTATGACGCTCTGTGTTGCCTCTCGGTGGAATGAGTCTCTGGCTGAATGTACTCCTGTGCCCACCCAGTACATTATGTAGTGGATGGGAGACATTGACCAAGATGGCATGCAACTTAGACAGCATCCTCTTTTCAGACACCACCGTCAGAGAGTCCAGTTCCATCCCCACAACATCACTGGCCTTACGAATGAGTTTGTTGATTCTGTTGGTGTCTGCCACCCTCAGCCTGCTGCCCCAGCACACAACAGCAAACATGATAGCACTGGCCACCACAGACTCGTAGAACATCCTCAGCATCGTCCGGCAGATGTTAAAGGACCTCAGTCTCCTCAGGAAATAGAGACGGCTCTGACGCTTCTTGTAGACAGCTTCAGTGTTCTTTGATCAGTCCAGTTTATGCGCTCCTGTCCAACTGTACCCATGTCTCTAGTCCTGGCAGCAAACTTCTCAAACTTTTCTGTGCTCATTCTAGTTTAATAACATCTTTCTGACAGCAGAATCTGAAACTGAACCCCAGCTTTTCACTCTAACCCACTACATGTGACAGTAATAAACCGATTCCAATTCTAATTCCAAAACTCCAAGTGTGACCACACTCGCGTTCAGTACAACTGCTCTTGGATTGTCGTGTTCAGCTTTGGTCTCCCCGATCCTGAGGCAGTTCATCCTGTAAATGCTTTCAGTCAGCAGCAGATGGTTTCTCATTTATCAATGCCAATTTTCTAGGCCATTTTGAGATAATGAAGTTGGTGCACCTTAGCAAGATCGATAAGTCCCAGGACCTTAGCAAGATCGATAAGTCCCAGGACCTGATGGGATTTGCCACAGGTTATTGAGAGAAACAAGAGATGAGATTTCTGGGTACTTTTCAAGATCTTCATGTTAACTCTAGCCACAGGTGAGGTCCTGGATGGCTGATGAGGAACTGATTTTGTTCCATTATTCAAGAAAAGCAACAGATATAATCCTGGATGACCCTTCAAACCATTCTACCTGAAACGTCACCATAGAGAAGCAGCACCTATCATCAAAGATTGTCACCATCCCGGTCGTGCTCTTTTCTCACTGCTGCCATCAGGTGGAAGGTACAAGCGCCACAGGATTCACACCACCAGGTTCAAGAACAGTTACTACCCCTCAACCATCAGGTTCTTGAACAAGAGGGGATAGCGACACTCATTTAAGGGCTCTTTAATCTTGTCATTTCATGCGGGTTATTTATTCCTATTTACTTATAACCGCATTTGCACAATTTGTTGTGCATTGATCCTGTTTACAGTTACTATTCTATAGATTTGCTAAGTTTGCCTGCAGAGAGAGAATCTCAGGGTTGTATGTTGTGACATGTATGTGCTCTGAAAATAAATGTTACTTTGAACTTGGTTTTCTCCGAGGCAATGAATGCTGAGTAGAGATCATGATATAAGATTATCAGAGGCATAGGTAGATTATCCAATACCTATTTTTTCCTGGTTTCAAATGTCTGATACTGGAGAGCCTGTATTTGATGTGAGAGAGTATAAGTTGAAAGGAGATGTTTGGGGCAAGTGTTTTTCCACACACAAAGAGCTGTGAGGGACTGGAATGTGCTGTCTCAGGAGGTATTGACGACAGGGGCATTGAAGAGGCTCTTAGTACGTGAATGTAAATGAAATCAAAGGATGTGGCATTGCATAGGCAGAAGCGATTAGTTTAGGCTGGGATTTGATTAATTTATTTGATTGATTTGGCACAATATGGAGGGAGTTGGCATTTTTTCCTGTACTGTACTCTGCCGTTCTATGTTCAAAGGATTTTATTGTCAAATTGATGTTTGATTTATATAATTGCAGCTGCAATCTGTTTGTGTAGCCTCCGTCGGTCATGGTTGACCATGGGTACTGCGCCTCTGGTAGTCACTGGGAGTGGCTTCTCCAGGGCGCGAGCCAGGGCAGAGTTGATATGGAGATCCGTCTGTTGCCCATGTAGTGGGACCCCGCTCTCCATCCTGATGACAGGTCCAAAGGAACGATGAAAGTCAGTACAGTTTGGTGCCAGCTGCATCGCAGGAGTTGCTGTGCCAGTGCTGGGTACAGCAGTCAGCCGCCTTTGGGACTCCGACTCTGGATTTTTCCTCGGGGTTTACTCCCAAAGCCTTTCCCGTGAGCAGGTATAGCCGCAAGGCAGCGGAGGTTTGGAATCACAGTTTTCCCTCTCCTAGATGAGCTACTATCCGTGGTTAACGAGCCCCATCTGCCCAGAGCAACTGGTTTTAAGGCGCCAGTGGCCCGCCTTTGCCCCTTCTCCTGTCAGTGAAAACAGCTCCACCGGGCATGAGAACTATGCCACACGTGAAGGCCAGGAGTTGGACTTGGTTGTAGAGGCTGTTTGAGATGCACGCCAGAAAGAGCATTTGTTTAGCAGTGGGAGCTCGTGCCCACTACCACCCTCCGGCTATGACAAGCTTTGGAGCCAGCTGCAATCTAATTATATCAAAAGTGAAACATAATCTAGAGCTGCCTTTCCGGGAAACAGCAGCAGACAGTTTTAACCACATTTACAGGAAAACAAAACTCTTACTCTTGTGTTTAGTCCTGATCCCTTCATTATAGGAAGGATGTGGAAGGATGTTCAGACAGAGACATTTTCCCAGGGCAGAAGTGGCTAATACAAGAGGATATAACTTTGAGGAGATTGGAGGAAAGTACTGGGGGATATCAGAGACAGGTTTTTTTACATAGCGTGTGGTGGGTGCATGAAACACACTGCCAGGGGACGGTGGTAGAGTCAGATACATTATAGACATTTCAGAGTCTCTTAGATAGGCACACAAATGGAGGTCAATGTAAGAGTGAAAGACAATATTGATCTTAGATTGGTTTCAAAGGTCAGCACAACATCATGGGCCGAGAGCTCTGACCCTGATGTCGTGTTGTATGTTCAATACGTTCTATGTGTCAGTAATGTAGAAACTGACAGCACAAAGTGAGGCCACACCTTGTTTTGTTTGTGTCAGCCATTCGGAAGCTGTTCTATCAGTGTCACTGTCTCTCTGCTCTCCACCACTGCCCTGTACATTGCCTCCCCTTCCAGTACTCCGAGAAATTGGTTTATTATTGCTGTACGTACCGAGTTACAGTGAAAGACTTTGTTTGTCTGTCATCCCATGGGTCATTTCATCTCATCAGTGTCTAGGGGTAGGACAAGGGAGAAGGAATAAAGGAATGCAGAAAAAAGTGTTACAGTTACAGAGAGTACAGAGAAGATTTACTAGAATGTTACCTGGGTTTCATCACCTAAGTTACAGAGAGAGGTTGAACAAGTTGGGTCTTTATTCTTTGGAACGTAGAAGGTTGAGGGGGGACTTGATAGAGGTGTTTAAAATTATGAGGGGGATTGATAGAGTTGACGTGGATAGGCTTTTTCCATTGAGAGTGGGGGAGATTCAAACAAGAGTACATGAGTTGAGAGTTACAGGGCAAAAGTCTAGGGCTAACATGACGGGGAACTTCTTTACTCAGAGAGTGGTAGCTGTGTGGAACGAGCTTCCAGCAGAAGTGGTAGAGGCAGGTTCGATGTTGTCATTTAAAGTTAAATTGGATAGATATATGGACAGGAAGGGAATGGAGAGTTATGGGCTGAGTGCAGGTCAGTGGGACTAGCTGAGAGTAAGAGTTCGGCACGGACTAGAAGGGCCGAGTTGGCCTGTTTCCGTGCTGTAATTGTTATATGGTTATATGGTTATAGAGAAAGTGTAGTGCAGTCAAACAATAGAGTGCAAGGGACACAAGACCGAGGTCAACAGTCCATTTTATCTTACCATGAAACCATTCAATCGTCTGATAATAGTGGGGGGAAGCTGTCCTGGAGTCGAATGGTTTCTGCAATCATGCTTTTGTATCTTCTGCCTGATGGCAGAGTGGGAGAAGAGAGAATGTCTGGGGTAGATGGGGTGTTTTGTTAATGTTGGCTGCTTTACTGGGTCAATGAGTAGTGTAGACAGAGGGGAGGCTGGTTTCTGTGATGTGCTGAGCTGTGTCCACAACTCTCTGTAGCTTATTGTGGTCACGTGCAGTGTGTTGCCATAGTGAGGCATTACTGCAGCTGGACAGGATGCTTTCTGTGGGTCAGTGATAGAAATGCGCAAGTACGAAGAGGACCTCATTCTTCCAAGCTTGAGGAAACTGACATCTCTAACACAAGAGAAACACAAGAGGTCACCAGGTCCATCAATTCAGTACGTTCCTGGATGACCTGCCTGAGACATCAGCGCATGTGGCAGCCCGCTATTCTCTCCATTCGCCAAGCTATCAAACATTTGTCTATCTGCATCTGGAATATCTCTAATAACCTGGCCTCCCTCATCCTCAGGAACAGGGAATTCCAGAGCAGACATTTGCAACATCTCCACATTTATCCTGTAAATTCCTCTTGGGATTTTACAAGTTTGGATAAATTTATCCGTCATTCTTCCAAACTCCAATGAATACAACTCAGGGTTCGTCAGACAGCCCTCTCTCCCTGAGATTTGCCCCTGCGAAACACCTTTGAACTGTCCCAAGTGTCATTGTGTGTTTTCTGAGACAAGAGGGCCAAAGTGCACTCAGTGGCCACGTTATTAGCTACACTTGTACACCAGCTCGTTAATACAAATATCTAATCAGCCAATCAAGTGGCCGCAACTCAATGATAGAAGCATACAGACATGCACAGATTCACCACTCTCAGGCTAAACTATTAGTGAGACATTAGTAAGAAAAGGAGATGGTGATGGACTTTAGAAAGACTCAGCCTGTTACGATTGATGGTGACAACATGGATGTGGTAAGGACATACAAGCACCCAGGGGTGCACCTGGATGATAGACTTGAGTGGAGAAGTAACACAGAGACTTTGTACAAGAAGGACTAGCGTCATCTCTACTTCTTGAGGAGACCGAGGTCCTTTGGAGTATGCAGGCCTCTCCTTCACATATTCTACCAGTCTGTTGTCTCCAGTACAATCTCCATGCAGTGGTGTTCTGGAGCAATGGTACCAACACTGGTGATGCCAACAGACTCAATAAACTGATCAGAAAGTCCCGCTGTTTTAGGAGTCAAACTGGGTACAGTGGAGGCTGTGGTAGAACAAAGAATCCTATGGAAAATCCTGGCACTGTTCCTCACCCTCTACATGACACCTTCGCTGAACAGGGGAGTGCTTTTAGTAACAGACTAAGACAACTGTGCTGCTCCAAAGAACACTATATGAGGTCATTCTTACCCTCGGCCATTAGGCTCTATAATGAGTCAACCTATAGCTGGGGAAATGATGACCCCTCCTGTTAGGCTGAGGTGACTTATTTTTTATTCTTTCTATTTCTCTTCTAACATTTGTACCTGTGCACTGTGCAGTCTCCAGAATTTCCAGGATTTTCCATAGGATCCTTTGTCCTACCACAGCCTCCAATGAGCCCAGTTTGACTCCCACAACAGAGCCAGCCTTTCTACTTCTCTTCTAATATTTATACCTGTGACAGTGAAGTTTCCTTTGGGATCAATGAAGTATCTATCTACCTATTTATCTAAAGAAATTACTCCTCATCTTCATTCTAAAAGGATGCCCCTCTATTCCGTGGCTCTGTCCTCTGGTCCTAGAATCTCCTACCAAAGAAAACATCCTGTCCACATTAACTCTGTCATGACCTTTCAACATTTGATAGGTTTCAAATATGTCACCTCTTATTCTTCTGAATTCCAATGAAAACAGGCCCAAAGCCATCAAACACACTTCATTTGGCAAGCTGTTCAATTCCAGAAATATTTTCCTGAATCTCCTTTGAACGCTCTCCAGTTTCAGCACATCCTTCCTAAGATAAGGGGCATAAAACTGCTCACAATACTCCAAATGACACCTCATCAGTGTTTATAAAGCCTTAACATTAAGCATTCAAATCATTGACATGTCTTGTGAAGTGATCCCAATACAGACCCCTGTGGAACACCACTAGTCTCTGGCAGCCAATCAGAAAAGGCTCCTTTTATTCACAGTCTGCCTCTTGCCGATCAGCCAATGCTCGATAGCTGCTGGTATCTTTTCTGTAATACCATGGGCTCTTAACTTGTTCAGCAGCCTCATGTGTTGCACCTTGTCTACGGCTTTCTGAAAATCCAAGTATACAACATCCAACTTTTCTTCTTTGATTATCCTGCTTGTTGTTACTTCAAAAAGCCAAACAGATTTCTCAGGCAGGTTTTGCCATGTGGAAAACATGCTGAATACAGCCTATTTTATCAAGTGCTCCAAGTACCCCAAAACGACATCCTCAACAATCGACTGCAACATCGTCCCAACCACTGAGGTCAGACTAACTTACCTATAGTTTCAGTTCTTCTGCTTCTCTCCTTTCTTCAAGAGTGGAGTGGCACTTGTAATTATCCTGTCTTCTGAAACCATTCCAGCGATTCTTGAAAGATCATTACTAATGACTCCACAATCCCTTCAGCCACTTCTTTCAGAACCCTGGGGTGTACAGCAGCTGGTTCACCTTCAGACCTTTCTGCTTCCCAGGAACATTTCCTAGTAATGGCAACATCACACACTTCTGACCCCTGACACTCTTTAACTTACAGCGTACTGCCAATATCTTCCACCATAAGACCAAAAGACAGAGGAACAGAATTAGGCCATTCAGCCCATCAAGTCTGCTCCATCATTCCATCATGGATTATCCTGGATCTCACTCAGCTCTATACAGCTATCTTCTTGCCAATTCCTTTGATGCAATGACCAATCAGAAAACAGTCAAACTCTGCCTTTAAATATACCCACAAACTTGGCCTCCACTGCAATCTGTGGCAGAGCATTCCACAGATTCACTACTCTCTGGCTAAAATAATTCCTCATTACCTCTATTCTAAAAGGTCACCTCTCAATTTTCAGACTGTGCACTCCATTTCGGAAACCCCCATAATAGGAAACAGCCTTTTCACATCTACCCGATCTAGTCCTTTCAACATTCGGTAGATTTCAATGATAACCACACGCACTCTTCTAAATTCCAGTAAGTACTGGCCTAAACACTCCTCATATGTTAACCCTTTCAGTCCTGGAATCATCCTCGTAAGCCTCCTCTGGACTCTCTCCAATTACAACAGAATGATGAGGGGTATCGATAGGGTAAATGCAAACAGGCTTTTTCCGCTGAGGTTGTGTGAGACATGGGTCAAGGGCTAAGGGTGAAAGTTGAAATGTTTAAGGGAAACATGAGCGTAGCATCTTGACACAGACGATGGAGCGAGAGTGGAACAAGCTGCTAGAGGAAGTGTTGGATGTCATTTCAATTTCAACATTGAAGAGGAGTTTCGATAGGTACATGTATGGGAGCAAGAAAAGGGCCATGGCCTGTTCAGGCTGACGGGATGAGTGAGAATGATAGTTCCTCACAGACTAGATAGACTTAAGGGTCTGTCTCTGAGCTGAAATGCTCCATGACTCTGACTCAAAATCAGAGCATTTTCGAACAACAAAGTTTCTTTTTGTTGTTTGTGATGAAAATCCCTTTAGAACATAGAACATAGAAAACCAGCAGCACACTACAGGCCCTTCAGCCCACAAAGCTGTGCCAAACATGTCCTCACCTCAGAAATGACCAAGGGTTACCCATAGCCCTCTATATTTCTAAGCCCCGTGTACCTATCCAGCAGTCTCTTAAAAGACCCTATCATATCCGCCTCCACCACCGTTGCTGGCAGCCCATTCCACACACTCACCACTCTCTGCGTAAAAAACTTACCCCTGACATCTCCTCTGTACCTGCTTCCAAGCACCTTAAAACTGTGCCCTCTCGTGTTAGCCATTTCAGCCCTAGGAAAAGGCCTCCAACTATCCATATGATCAGTTCCTCTCATCATCTTATACACCTTCATGAAGTCACCCCTCATCGTCCATCACTCCAAGGAGAAAAGGCTGAGTTCACTCAACCTATTCTAATAAGGCATGCTTCCCAATCCAGGCAACACTTTTGTAAATCTCTTCTGCACCCTTTCTATGGTTTCCACATCATTCCTATAGTGAGGTGACCAGAACTGAGAACAAGTGGGGTCTGAACAGGGTCCTATACAGCTGCATCATTACCTCTCAGCTTAAACTCTATCCCACGATTGATGAAGGCCAATGCACCGTATGCCTTCTAAACTACAGAGTCAACCTGCGTAGCAGCTTTGAGTGTCCTATGCACTCAGACCCCAAGATCCCTCTGATCCTCCACACTGCCAAGATTCCGACCATTAATGCTTTATTCTGCCGTAATATTTCACCTACCAAAATGAACCACCTCACACTTATCTGAGTTGAACTCCATCTGCCACTTCTCAGCCCAGTTTTGATTAATGTCCCGCTGTAACCTCCTACAGCCCTCCACACTATCCAGAAGACCTCCCACCTTTGTGTCATCAGCAAATGTACTGACTGATCCCTCCACTTCCCATTCCAGGTCATTTATAAAAATCACAAAGAGTAGGGGTCCTAGGATCCCTGAGGCACACAACTGGTCACCGACCTCCATTTAGAATATGACCCATCTACGACTACACTTTGGGCAAGCCAGTTCTGGATCCACAAAGCAATGTTCCCTTAGATCCCATGCCTCCTTGCTTTCTCAATAAGCCTTGCATGGGATACCTAATCAAATAACTTGCTGAAATTCATATACACTACATCTACTGCTCGACCTTCAAAGTGTTTAGTCACATCCTCAGAAAATTCAATCAAGCTCGTGAGGCACGACCTGCCTTTGACAAAGCCATGCTGACTCTTCCTAATCATATTATGCCTCTCCAAATATTCATAAATCCTGCATTTCAGGATCTTCTCCATCAACTTACCAACCACTGAAGTAAGACTTAATGGCCTATAAATTTCTGGGCCATCTCTACTCTCTTTTTTGAATAAGCGAACCACATCCGCAACACTCCGATCCTCGGAACCTCTCCTGTCCCCATTGATGATGCAAAGATCATCACCGGAGGCTCAGCAATCTCCTCCCTCACTTCCCACAGTAGCCTGGGGTACATCTCGTCCTGTCCTGGTGACTTATCCAACTTGATACTTTTCAAAAACCCCAGCACATCCTCTTCCTTAATACCTACATGCTCAAGCTTTTCAGTCTGCTGTATGTCATCCCTACAATCGCCAAGATCCTTTTCCGTAGTGAAAACTGAAGTAAAGTATTCATTAAGTAGAATACTTTGGGGTTTTCCTTAATCCTGTCTGCCAAGGCCTTCTCATGGCCCCTTCTGGCTCTCTTAATTTCATTCTGAATCTCCTTCCTGCTAGCCTTATAATCTTCTAGATCTCTATCATTACCTAGTTTTTCGAACTATTCATAAGCTCCTCTTCTCTTCTTGACAAGTTTTACAACAGCCTTTGTACACCATGGTTCCTATATCCTACCATCCTTTCCCTGGAACGTCTGTTTCCAATTTATGCTTACATGTTCCTGCCTAATAGCCTTATATTTGCCCTTACTCCAATTAAATGTTTCCCTAATTTGTCTGTTCCTATCCCTCTCCAATGCTCTGGCAAAGGAGATAAAATTGTGATCACCATCTCCAAAATGCTCTTCCACTGAGAGATCTGGCACCTGACCAGGTTCATTTCCCAATAGCAGATCAAGTACAGCCTCTCCTCTTGTAGTCTTATCTACATATTGCGTCAAGAAACCTTCCTGAACACACCTACCAAACCCCACCCCATCTAAACCCCTCACTTGAGGGAGCTGCCAATGAATGTTTAGAAAATTAAAATCTCCCACCACAACAACCCTGTTATTAATATTCCTTTCCAGAATCTGTCTTCCTATCTGCTCCTCGATGTCCCTATTACTATTGGGTGGCCTATAAAAACACCCGGGAGAGTTACTGACACCTTCCTGTTCCTGACTTCCACCTGCAGAGACTCTGTAGTCTACCCCTCCATGAGTTCCTCCTTTTCTGCAGCCATGACACTATCTCTGATCAACAGTGCCACGCCTCCACCCCTTTTGCCTTCTTCCCTGTCCTTTTTGAAACATCCAAAGTCTGGCACTCGAAGTAACCGTTCCTGCCCCTGAGCCATCCAAGTCTCTGTAATGGCCACAACATCATAGCTCCAAGTACTGATCCACACTCTAAGCTCATATGCCTTGTTCATAATACTCCTTGCATCAAAATAGACACATCTAAAACCATCAGTCTGATGGTCTCTATCAACTGCCTATCCTCCCTCTCACACCATCTCCAAGCCTTCTCTGTTTGTGAGCCAACCTCCCTTTCCTCCGTCACTTCAATTCAGTTCCCACCCCCCAGCAATTCTAGTTGAAACTCTCCCCAATAGCCTTTGCAAACCTCCCTGGCAGGATATTGGTCCCCCTCAGATTCAAGTGCAACCCGTCCTTTTTATACAGGTTACACCTTCCCCAAAAGAGGTCCCAATGATCCACAAATCTGAATCCCTGCCACCTGTTCCAATCCCTCAACCACGCATTTATCCTTCACCTCATTCTCTTCCTATACTCACTGTCACGTGGCACAGGCAGTAATAAAGAGAGATTACTACCTTTGAGGTTCTGCTTCTAAACTTCCTTCCTAACTCCCTGTAGTCTGATTCCCTTTTCCTACCTATGTAATTGGTACCAATATGTACCACGACCTCTGGCTGTTCTCCTTCCCACTTCAGGATATTGTGGACGTGATGAAGCATCCTGGACCCTGTCACCTGGGAGGCAAACTACCATTGGAGTTTCTTTCCTGCGTCCACAGAATCGCCTGTCTGACCACCTAATTATAGTGTCCCCTATTACTGCTGCCATCCTCTTCCTTTCCCTACCCTTCTGAGCCACAGGGCCAGACTCTGTCCCAGAGGCACAGCCACTGTTGCTTCCCCCAGTTAGGCTGTCTCTCCTACCCCACCACCAACAGTACTCAAACAGGAGTACTTATAGAACATAGAACAGTACAGCACAGTACAGGCCCTTCAGCCCACAATGTTGTGCCGACCCTTAAGCCCTGCCTCCCATATAACGCCCCGCTTTAAGTTCCTCTACATACCTGTCGAGTAGTCTCTTAAATTTCACGAATGTATCTGCCTCCAGCACTGACTCAGGCAGTGCATTCCATACACCAACCACTCTTTGAGCAAAAACCCTTCCTCTAATATCCCCCTTGAACTTCCCACCCCTTACCGTAAAGCCATGTCCTCTTGTATTGAGCAGTGGTGCCCTGGGGAAGAGGCGCTGGCTGTCCACTATCTATTTCTCTTAATATCTTGTATACCTCAATCACGTCTCCTCTCATTCTCCTTCTCTCCAGAGAGTAAAGCCCTAGCTCCCTTAATCTCTGATCATAATGCATACTCCCTAAACCAGGCAGCATCCTGGTAAATCTCCTCTGTACCCTTTACAATGCTTCCACATCCTTCCTATAGTGAGGCGACCAGAATTGGACACAATACTCCAAGTGTGGCCTAACCAGAGTTTTATAGAGCTGCGTCATTAACCAGCGACTCTTAAACTCTATCCTTTGACTTATGAAAGCTAACACTCCATAAGCTTTCTTAACTACCCTATCAATAGAGTGGACAGCCAGTGAGGAATAAATAGAGTGGATAGCCAGCACCTCTTCCCCAGGACACCACCGCTCAATACAAGAGGACATGGCTTTAAGGTAAGTGGTGGGAAGTTCAAGGGGGATATTAGAGGAAGGATTTTTACTCAGAGAGTGGTTGGTGCGTGGAATGCACTGCCTGAGTCAGTGGTGGAGGCAGATACACTAGTGAAGTTTAAGAGACTATTAGACAGGTATATGGAGGAATTTAAGGTGGGGGCTTATATGGGAGGCAGGGTTTGAGGGTCGGCACAACATTGTGGGCCGAAGGGCCTATACTGTGCTGTACTTTTCTATGTTTTCTATGTTCTATCTACCTCTACCTGTGAGACAACTTCCAGGGCTTTGTGGACATGTTCCTCAAGATCCCTCTGCTCCACCACACTACCAAGTATCCTGCCATTTACTTTGTACTCTGCCTTGGAGTTTGTCCTCCCAAAGTGTACCACCTCACACTTCTCCGGGTTGAACTCCATCTGCCACTTCTTAGCCCACTTCTGCATCTTATCAATGTCTCTATGCAATCTGCAACAATCCTCTACACTATCTGCAACACCACCAACTTTTCTGTTGTCTGCAAACTTGCCAAGTCACCCTTCTACCCCCACATCCAGGTCGTTAATAAAAATCACGAAAAGTAGAGATCCCAGGACCAATCCTTGTGGGACACCACTAGTCACAACTCTCCAATCCGAATGAACTCCCTCCACTACGACCCTCTGCTTTCTGCAGGCGGCCAATTCTGAATCCACCTGGCCAAACTTCCCTGGATCCTATGCCTTCTGACTTTCTGAATAAGCCTACCGTGTGGAACCTTGTCAAATGCCTTACTAAAATCCATATCGATCACATCCACTGCACTACCCTCATCTATATGCCTGGTCACCTCCTCAAAGAACTCTATCAGGCTTGTTAGACAAGATCTGCCCTTCACAGAACCATGCTGACTGTCCCTGACCAGACCATGATTCTCTAAATGCCTACAGATCCTATCTCTAAGAATCTTTTCCAACAGCTTTCCCACAGCAGTCATAAGGCTCACTGGTCTATAATTACCCGGACTATCCCTACTACCTTTTTTGAACAAGGGGAAACATTCGCCTCCCTCCAATCCTCCGGTACCATTCCCGTGGACAACGAGGACATAAAGATCCTCGCCAGAGGCTCAGCAATCTCTTCCCTCACTTCATGGAGCAGCCTGGGGAATATTCCGTCAGATCTCGGGGACTTATCTGTTGTAATGTATTTTAACAACTCCAACACCTCCTCTCCCTTAATATCAACATGCTCCAGAAGATCAACCTCACCCATATTATCCTCACCGTCATCACGTTCCCTCTCATTGGTGAATACTGAAGAGAAGCATTCATTGAGGACCTCGCTCACTTCCACCGCCTCCAGGCACATCTTCCCACCTTTATCTCTAATTGGTCCTATCTTCACTCCTGTCACCCTTTTATTCTTCACATAATTGAAGAATGCCTTGGGGTTTTCCTTTACCCTGCTCACCAAGGCGTTCTCATGCCCCCTTCTTGCTCTTCTCAGACCCTTCTTAAGCTCCTTTCTTGCTTCCCTATATTCTTCAATAGACCCATCTGATCCTTGCTTGCTAAACCTCATGTATGCTGCCTTCTTCCACCTGACGAGATTTTCCACCTCACTTGTCACCCATGGTTCCTTCACCCTACCATTCTTTATCTTCCTCACTGGGACAAATTTATCTCTAACATCCTGCAAGAGATCTCTAAACATCGACCACATGTCCATAGTACATTTCCCTGCAAAAACATCATCCCAATTCACACCCACAAGTTCTAGCCTTATAGCCTCATAATTTGCCCTTCCCCAATTATAAACTTTTCTGTCGTCTCTGATTCTATCCTTTTCCATGATAATGTTAAAGGTCAGGGAGCGGTGGTCACTGTCCCCCAGATGCTCACCCACTGAGGGATCTGTGACCTGACCTGGTTCGTTACCTAATTGTAGATCTAGTATTGCATTCCCCCAGTCGGCCTGTCCACATACTGTGACAGGAATCCGTCCTGGACACACTTAACAAACTCTGCCCCATCTAAACCGTTGGAACTAATCAGGTGCCAATCAATATTGGGGAAGTTAAAGTCACCCATGATAACAACCCTGTTACTTTTACACCTTTCCAAAATCTGCCTCTCAATCTGCTCCTCGGTATCCCTGCTGCTACCAGGAGGCCTTTAGAATACCCCCAATAGAGTAACTGCTCCCTTCCTGTTCCTGTCGTCTACCCATACTGACTCAAAAGAGGATCCTGCTATATTATCCAGCCTTGCCATAGCTGTAATATTACCCCTAACCAGTAATGCCACCCCTCCTCCCCTTCCCCCTGCCTCTCTATCCCTTTTAAAGCACTGAAATCCAGGAATATAGAGAATCCATTCCTGCCCTGGTGCCAGCCAAGTCTCTGTAATGGCCACTACATCATAATTCCATGTGTGTATCCAAGCTCTCAGTTCATCACCTTTGTTCCTGATGCTTCTTGCATTGAGATACACGCACTTTAGCCCTTCTACCTTACTACCTTTACACCCTTTATTCTGCTTCTCTTTCATCAAAGCCTCTCTGTATGTTAGATCTGGCTTTACTCCATGTACTATACTTGCAGTTCTCACATGACCTTTATCCTCCTCCACCTCACTATCTGCTCTAACACTCTGGTTCCCCTGCCCCTGCAAATCTAGTGTAAACCCAACCCCCCCCCCCCCCGGAGCAGCGCTAGCAAACCTTCCCGCAAGGATGTTAGTCCCCCTCTAGTTCAGGTGCAACCTGTCCCGTTAGAGCAGGTCCCACCTTCCCTGGAACAAGGCCTAATTGTCCAGAAACATGAAACCCTCCCTCCTGCACCAACTCCTTAGCCACGTATCTAGCTGCATTATCTTCCTATTTCTAGCATTGCTAGCACGTGGATTTCTGAGATTGCAACCCTGGCGGTCCTGTCCTTCAACTTTGAACCAAACTCCCTAAATTCTCTTTGCAGGATCTCCTCTTTCATCCTATCCACGTCATTGGTCCCTACATGGACCATGACATCTGGCTGCTCACCCTCCCTCTTGAGAATACCGAGAACTCAATCTTAATGTTAAGAGGGACAGCCGCTGGGGTACTCTTTAGTACCGGCTTCTTGCCCTTCCCTCTCCTGACTGTTACCCACTTCTCTGTCTCCCGAGGCCCCAATGTGACTACTTGCCTATAGCTCCCCTCTATCACCTCCTCACTCTCCCTGACCAGATGAAGGTCATCGAGCTGCAGCTCCAGTTCCCTTTCTGGTTCTCTTCTGATTCAGCAGCAAAAAGTGTCCAAGGTCAAAGTAAATTTATTTTCAAAGTACATATATTTTACCATATAGATAGATAGATACTTTATTGACCCAAAGGAAATTGCAGTATTACAAAAATACTACAAATGCACAGATTATTAAAAGAGAAGTAAGAAAGAATAAAAAATATGTCAGAATCAGAATCATGTGATGTGAACATAGAATAGTACAGCACAGGACAGGCCCTTCGGCCCACAATGTTGTGCCGACCCTCAAACCCTGCCTCCCATATAAACCCCCACCTTAGATTCCTCCATATACCTGTCTAGTAGTCCCTTAAACTTCACTAGTGTATCTCCCTCCACCACTGACTCAGGCAGTGCATTCCACGCACCAACCACTCTCTGAGTAAAAAACCTTCCTCTAATATCCCCCTTGAACTTCCCACCCCTTACCTTAAAGCCATGTCCTCTTGTATTGAGCAGTGGTGCCCTGGAGAAGAGGCGCTGGCTATCCACTCTATCTATTCCTCTTATTATCTTGTACACCTCTATCATGTCTCCTCTCATCCTCCTTCTCTCCAAAGAGTAAAGCCCTAGCTCCCTTAAACTCTGATCATAATGCATACTTTCTAAACCAGGCAGCATCCTGGTAAATCTCCTCTGTACCCTTTCCAATGCTTCCACATCCTTCCTATAGTGAGGTGACCAGAACTGGACACAATACTCCAAGTGTGGCCTAACCAGAGTTTTATAGAGCTGCATCATTACATTGCAACTCTTAAACTCTATCCCTCGACTTATGAAAGCTAACACCCCATAAGCTTTCTTAACTACCCTATCCACCTGTGAGGCAACTTTCAGGGATCTGTGGACATGTACCCCGAGATCCCTCTGCTCCTCCACACTACCAAGTATCCTGCCATTTACTTTGTACTCTGCCTTGGAGTTTGTCCTTCCAAAGTGTACCACCACACACTTCTCCGGGTTGAACTCCATCTGCCACTTCTCAGCCCACTTCTGCATCCTATCAATGTCTCTCTGCAATCTTCGACAATCCTCTACACTAGATGAAACTGTGTCGTTTCCTTTGGTATTGCAAGTGATCTGTAATTTTTTTAGACTGGCCAGGTTAAAATCCCCCAAAACGATGGTGAAGGCCATTAGGTACGCTGTTTCATGCGTATTGATCCCATTGCTCCAATCATCTGAAGTCTGATTGGCATTGGCCTGAGGTGGAATGTGTACTGCTACCAAAATGATCCCAGAGATTCCCCACGGTAAAAAGGACAGCACTTAACTGCTAGATATTCCAGGTCTGGTGAGCAGAATTGAGATAACACTGATACATATGTCCACCAAGAAGAGTTGATTATGAGGCATACTCCTCCACCTCTGCTTTTGAGAGACTCTATAGATCCATCCTGACGGTGTATAGTAAACCCGTCGATCTGAAACGCCGCATTCAGTACGGAAGGGGTTAACCAGGATTCCATGAAACAAAGGATACATGTGGTCCTAATGCCCCTCTGATTCAGGCTCTCCAGCTCAGAGATCTTTGATTTTATTCACCAGAGACTGCATGTTTGCCAGCAAGATAGTCGGTATTGGGAGTTTAAAACCCCATTTCCTTAAACGCACGTGTAACCCCGCTCTGCACCCACGCTTCCTCCGAAGTATCCTACGTGGGCACTTCCAACCACAATCGGTGTTGTTTCCTTTGGTTTTAAGCAGCAATAGTTCGTTTAAACACATTAAGACATCTTTGTTGACTGTACTGACCTTGGAAGCAGTTGTGCTTTTTAGCTGTATCAGGCCTGAAATGAGAATATTTGGTCGTATCCATTGAGGGTACTGCTGCTACTTGAGTCGCCCCGAGGCGCCCCGAGTAGCACAAACAGTCCAACAGGAGGGGTCATCACTTCCAGCTATAGGTTGACTCATTATTGAGCCTAATGGCTGAGGGTCATTGATCTCACATCACGCTCTTTGGAGTAGCCCAGTTGCCTAGTCTATTTCTAAAAGCGCTCCTCTCTTCAGGCAAGGTGACATTGAGAGGGTGAGAAACATTGTGCAGAATTGCCAGGATTTTCTGTAGGGTCCTTTGTTCTACAACAGCCTCCATCATGTCCAGTTTGATTCCGTATAACAAAGACAACTTTCCTGAGCAGTTTTTATTGAGCCTGTTGGCATCAGCTGTGTTGATGCTATTTCCCCAGCACACCACCATACAGAAGATTGTACTGGTGACAACCGACTGGTAGAACCTGTGAAGGAGAGGCCTGCATCCTCCAAAGGACCTCAGTCTCCTCAGGAAGTCGAGGCGACTCTGGCCCTTCTTGTCCACAGCCTCTGTGTTGGTGCTGCACTCGTCTGTAGTCCAGGTGCAACCCCTGGTACTTGTAGGTCCTCACCACGTCCACGTCCAGACGGTCAAGAGAAACAGGGAACAGTCTTCCTAAAATCCATCACCATCTCCTTTGTCGTCCTGATGTCGAGCTGCAGACGATTCAGCTTGCACCATTTAACAAAGACCTCCACCAGCGTCCTGTATTCATCCTCCCATCCTTCCTTTATACATCCGGACTCAGCAGAGACTTTCTGCAGATGACGTGACTCAGTGTTGATTCTAAAGTCTGAGGGAGACAGGGTAAACAGAGAGGGAGCCAGTACAGTCCCCTGTCCCGACAACCCAGGGATTCATTTTCTTGTGGGCATACTCAGTAAATCCAAGACCAATAATAGAATCAATGAAAAACCACATCGAAAGTGATGGACAAAGAATAATTTACAAAAGACAACAAACTGTGTAATTACAAAAGAAAAAAATAGAAAATTTAATAATAAATAAATAAGCAATTAATATTGAAAACAAGAGCCCTTGAAAGTGAGGTATCCACACACAACGGAGGCGCTGTATACATGTTCAAGTTTATAAGAAAGTATCAGATTAATTAGAAGAATAAATAGTCAGAAAAGTAGTTAATAGAGTAGTAAACGAACCAACCACTAAGCTAAGCTACATAATATAGTGCCAGAGAAACCACAAGTCAGACTCTCTTCCTCGCTGTCTCTCTCTGTCTGTCTCGCTCTCTCTCTATCTCTATCTTTTGATTTCTGTCTCTCTCTCTTTCTCTCTCTCTCTCTCGCTCTCTCTCTTTCCCGCTCACTCTTAAAAATAATCGTAAGCCAGCCTGAGGAATGATTCCCATTTGCCCAGTTAGATGCCTTCTTATAGCCTTCAAAATCTAACCACAGTACTTTTCCATCTCTGAGCAGTATCAGCCCTTATCTTCTTACCTCTTTCCACCTTCTGCTTGGTCACATAACTTAGAAACAGAGACAACAACAGGTCTATAGGAGGGAAACACTCTTCACCAGTATCTCATCTCCAGAGGCTGCTTCCCCCAGGTAGGCATTGCCCCCAACAGTACTCAAGCAGGAATACTTATTGTTAAGGGGGACAGCCACTGGGGTACTCTTTAGCACCTGCTTCTTGCCCTTCCCTCTCATGATGGTTACCCACTTCTCTGTCTCCTGTGGTCCCGGGGTGACTACCTGCCTATAGCTCCTCTCTATCACCTCCTCAGTCTCCCTGACCAGACGAAGGTCATTGAGCTGCCTCTCCAGTTCCCTAATGCGGTCCCTAAGGAGCTACAGCTTCATACACCTGGTGCAGATGTGGTCATCCGGAAAGCTGGAAGTCTCCACGACTTCCCACATGTGACACCGAGCACAGAAAACCAGCCTCACATACATACTTTGAATGTATAGTAAACAGATAACCTACCTGGCCTCAATCCTTTATTGCAGAAGCCCCTTCCAACTCTGTCTCCCTCTACTCTGATGCCCGCTCCTTTTACGCCGGCTCTGTAAATCTGTCTTCTTTATAAACTCTTCCCGTTGTTCTCACTGGCTGACCTCCATGCACTTGCTCAATCTTGCCCCGTTCAAACTGCTGAAAAAATAACCGTCACCTTTTCAACTCTGCCCGCTTTTAAACTTTTCCCACTGTTCTCACTGGCCGACCTCCACGCACTTGCACAATTGTGCCCTATTCAAACCGCTGAAGAAATAAGATCTGAGTTATTGCACAACACCCAATCAAAGAAAGATCAAGCACAAGCTACTCTAAAATTCCATCTGACAGGTATTCAAAAATTTCCCTCTTTTGTGATTCAGCATCTCCTGATTTTCCTAATCCCCTTGCATATTGAAGTCCCCCATTACAATTTTGTCATTACCCTTATTATCTGCCTTTTCCAGCTCCCTTTGCAATCTCAACCCCACATCTTGGCTACTATTTGGAGGCCTTTATATGATTCCCATAATGGTTTGTTTGACCCTTGCAGTTTCTTAACTCCACCCACAGATTCAACATTCTCTGACCCCTATGTCACCTCGTTCTAAAGTTGTAATTCCATCCCTTGCCAACTGAGCCTCACCATCACCTATACCTTCCTGCATGTTCTTTTGATACAACACGTGTCCTTTGATGTTAAGCTCCCAACTATGGCCTTCTTTCAGCCACGACTCAGTGATACCGACAACATCATACCAACAAATCTCTAATTGCGCCATGAGTTCATCCACCTTATTCCGAATGCAGTATGCACTTAAATACAACATCTTCAGTCCTGCATTCTTCGCCCTTTTGAACTTTGTCCCTGTGAGACAATTTAACTCTTTGCTCTGTCTGCAATTGTGCCCAATCATTGGCTTGTCCTTCCTTACATTCATGGTACACCTATCAACTACTTGTAATCCTGTTGGCTTGTCCTCAGCTCTATCGTCCCAGCTCTCATCCCTCGGTCAGATTAGTTTAAACCTCTCCCAACAGCTTTTGTACCCCTGCTGGCAAGGATAATGATCCCCCTTGGATTCAGGTGGAACCTGCACCAGAAGTGGTTCCAATTATCAAGAAATCTGAATCCCTGCCCCTTGCTCCAATTCTTCAGCCACGGATTTATCTGCTACCTCATTCTATTCCTATACTCACTGTAATGTGGCACAGGCAGCAATTCCAATATTACTACCCTTGAGGCCCTGCTTCTCAGCTTGCTTTCAGACTCCTTATATTCTTTTTTCATGACCTCCTCCCTTTTACTTCCTTTGTAGTTCGTACCACAACTTCTGGCTGCTCACCCTCCCTTTTCCAGATATCGTGGACATCTTCAGTAACGTCTTGGACCCTGGCACCTGGTAGACAAACTGCCATTCATGTTTCCTTTTCACATCCACAGGATCGCCCATCTATCCCCCTGACTACAGAGTCCCCTATTAGTGCTGCCATCCTCTTCAGTTCCCTTCTCTTCTGAGCCAAATGGCCAGACTCAATGCCAGAGGCGTGACCGCTGTTGCTTCCCCCAGGGAGGTCCCCACCCTCCAACCGTACCCAAAATTGAGTACTTGTTGTTGAGGGGGACGGCCACAAGGGTGCTCTCCACTATCTAATGTTGTTTCTTCCCTCTCCTGACAGTCATCCATTTATCTGTCTTTTGTAACCTTGTGGTGACTACCTCCATGTAGCTCCAGTCTATCACCACTTCACTTTCCCTAACAAGCCAAAGGTCATAGAGCTGCATCTCCAGTTCCCTCACACGGTCTAAAAGGAGCAGCAACTCCATGCACCTGGTGTAGATGTGCCATCGGGGAGGGTGGGAGTCTCCTGGAAATCCCACATCAAACATCAACAACAGAACACTGGCCCTGCAGACATACCCCCATTCTCTCCAGAGTTCAATTCGAAATAACTCCATGTCGCTGCCCTCCAGAGGCCGCTGCATCCCAATACGCTCGGAAATGTTACTGAAATTCTGAGATTTATGGATTGGACTGTAGTTCAAACTAACTGTGGTATGTATTGGCCTCTTTCAATTCCATGTATTTTTATGTGTTCTAGCCCATTGAACCACTTCACACTTATCTGTGTTGAAATCCATCTGCCGATTCTCAGCACAGTTCTCCATCCTATCAATGTTGTGCCGTAACCTTTGACAACCCTCCGGACTATCCACAACACCCCCAACTGTTATGTTATCAGCAAACTTATTAATCCACCCTCCTACTTCCTCATCCAGGTCATTTATAAAAACCACAAAGAGGAGGGGTCCCAGAACAGATCCCTGCAGAACACCACTGGCCACCAACCTCTAGACAGAATACGAACCATCTACAACCACATTTTGCTTTCTGTGGGCAAGCTAACTCTGGATCCACAAAGCAAGGTCTCATGGATCCCACGTCCCATTACTTTCTGAATGAGCTTCACCTGGGGAACCTTATCAAAATCCTTAGTGAAATCCATATATACTATGTCCACTGCTCTACCTTCAACAATGTATTTTGTTGCATTCTCAAAGAATTCAATCAGGTTTGCAAAGCATGACCTGCCCTTGACAAAGCCATGCTGACTATCCCTAATCTGATCATGTCTCGCCAAATGCTCATAAATCCTGCCTCTTAGGATCTTCTCCATCAACTTATCCACCACTGAAGTCAGACTCACTGGTCCACAATTACCTGCGTTATCTCTGCTCACTTTCCTGAACAAGGGAACAACATTTGCAACCTCCCAATCCCCTGGTACTTCTCCCATTCTCTCCACGTCCTTGTTCAGGCAGGAATGAACTCTTTCCCTATCAGTGAACAATCTTACTGGCAGAGGCAAGACAGGCACATAGTGTCATATTAGCAGCATTAACAACAGAAACAATTTAAATAATGCAACTTCCACTGTAAATGCATGCTGCTATCTACGGGTGTATTTATACACATTGCATTACATATCTGTACTTTATTTTTGATACAGTTCTTTATTCTGTATAATTATTGAATGTTGATTTCTGTTGCATGTTGCACCCTGACCAACACGCCACAGCAAATTCCTAACACATGTAAGTGTTAATGGCCAGTGAAGAGGATGCTTGATGGGCACCCACTGAGTGGAGAGCTGAGCATTTTGTGTAATCTGTTACCCATGTGAAGTCTGGGTGATATACAGAGTGACTGAACAGGGCAAGATAAAGGAGAGGAAAGGTAATCCAAAACCTCCTGCCCCAATACAAAGAGGGAAAACAGCAAATTGTAGACACAACAGAGACAAGCTGACTTTTACCACTGAGGATGGGTGAGACCTGAACCAGAGGTCATAGGTTAAGGGTGAAAGGTGAATTATTTAAGGGAAAACTTAAGGACAACTTCTTCACTCAAAGGATGGTGGTAATGTGGAACGCGCTGTCAGCAAATGTTGAGGATATGGGTTTGATTGCAACATTTAAGAAATTTTGGATATGTACATGGATGGAAGGAGTATGATGGGCTCTGGTCCAAGTGCAGGTTGATGGGGCTAGTCAGGGGGTGCAGAGGAGATTGAACAGCTTGCTGCTTGAATCAGAGCGTACGCTTCATGAGAATAGTTTGAATGAGCTTGGACTTTACTCTCTGGAGCGAAGGTGGATGAGAGGTGTCTTGATAGAGGTGTACAAGATGACAAGAGGCAGAGATCGAGTTGTTAGTCAAGCAACACACATCAAAGTTGCTGGTGAACGCAGCAGGCCAGGCAGCATCTCTAGGAAGAGGTACAGTCGACGTTTCAGGCCGAGACCCTTCGTCAGGACTAACTGAAGGAAGAGTTAGTAAGAGATTTGAAAGTGGGAGGGGGAGGGGGAGATCCAAAATGATAGGAGAAGACAGGAGGGGTAGGGATGGAGCCAAGAGCTGGACAGGTCATTGGCAAAGGGGATATGAGACGATCATGGGACAGGAGGCCCGGAGAGAAAGACAAGGGGGTGGGAACCCAGAGGATGGGCAAGGGGTATAGTCAGAGGGACAGAGGGAGAAAAAGGAGAGAGAGAGAAAGAATGTGTGTATATAAATAAATAACGGATGGGGTACGAGGGGGAGGTGGGGCATCAACGGAAGTTAGAGAAGTCAATGTTCATGCTATCAGGTTGGATGCTACCCAGACAGAATATAAGGTGTTGTTCCTCCAACCTGAGTGTGGCTTCATCTTTACAGTAGAGGAGGCCGTGGATAGACATGTCAGAATGGGAATGGGATGTGGAATTAAAATGTGTGGCCACTGGGAGATCCTGCTTTCTCTGGCGGACAGAGCGTAGGTGTTCAGCAAAGCGGACTCCCAGTCTGCGTCGGGTCTCGCCAATATATGTGACCTTCTATCTGATCCTTGCTTCCTAAACCTCATGTATGCTGCCTTCTTCCACCTGATTAGATTTTCCACCTCACTTGTCACCCATGGTTCCTTCACCCTACCATTCTTTATCTTCCTCACCGGGGCAAATTTATCCCTAACATCCTGCAAGAGATCCCTAAACATCAACCACATGTCCATAGTACATTTCCCTGCAAAAACATCATCCCAATTCACACCCGCAAGTTCTAGCCTTATAGCCTCATAATTTGCCTTTCCCCAATTAAAAATTTTCCTGTCCTCTTTGATTCTATCCTTTTCCATGATAATTATAAAGGCTAGGGAGCGGTGGTCACTGTCCCCCAGATGCTCACCCACTGAGAGATCTGTGACCTGACCCGGTTCATTACCTAGTACTAGGTCTAGTATGGCATTCCCCCTGGTCGGCCTGTCCACATACTGTGACAGGAATCCATCCTGGACACACTTAACAAATTCTGCCCCATCTAAACCCTTGGAACTAATCAGGTGCCAATCAATATTAGGGAAGTTAAAGTCACCCATGATAACAACCCTGTTATTTTTGCATCTTTCCAAAATCTGCCTCCCAATCTGCTCCTCTGTATCTCTGCTGCTACCAGGGGGCCTATAGAATACCCCCAGTAGAGTAACTGCTCCCTTCCTGTTCCTGACTTCCACCCATATTGACTCAAAAGAGGATCCTGCTACATTACCCACCCTTTCTGTAGCTGTAATAGTATCCCTGACCAGTAATGCCACCCCTCCTCCCCTTTTTCCTCCCTCTCTATCCCTTTTAAAGCACTGAAATCCAGGAATATTGAGAATCCATTCCTGCCCTGGTGCCAACCAAGTCTCTGTAATGGCCACTACATCATAATTCCATGTATGTATCCAAGCTCTCAGTTCATCACCTTTGTTCCTGATGCTTCTTGTATTGAGGTACACACACTTTAGCCCTTCTACCTTACTGTCTTTACACCGTTTATTCTGCTTCTCTTTCCTCAAAGCCTCTCTATATGTTAGATCTGGCTTTACTCCATGCATTTCTTTCACTGCTCTATCGCTCCGGGTCCCACCCCCCTTGCAAATTAGTTTAAACCCTCCCGAACCATGCTAGCAAACCTACCTGCAAGGATATTGCTCCCCCTCGAGTTCAGGTGCAACCCATCCAATCTGTACAGGTCCCACCTTCCCCAGAAGAGATTCCAATGATCCAGAAATCTAAAACCCTGCTCCCTGCACCAACTCCTCAGCCACGCATTCAACTGCCATCTCCTCCGATTCTTACCATCACTGTCACGTAGCACTGGCAGCAATCCTGAGAACGCCACCCTTGAGGTCCTGTTCTTCAGCCTTCTGCCTACTTCCCGAAACACACACTTCAGGACCTCATCCCTCTTCCTGCCTATGTCGTTGGTGCCAACATGTATCACGACTACTGGTTGCTTTCCCTCTCGTACCAGGATGTCATGCACCTGGTCAGAGACATCCTGGACCCTGCCACCCAGGAGGCAACAAACCATATGGGTGTCCTTCTCACATCCACAGAGTCTCCTGTCTGCTCCCCTGACTATAGAGTCTCCAATAACGACAGCTCTTCACTTCTCCATCCCAACCTTCTGCACCACGGGGTCAGACTCAGTGCCAGAGGCCCTGCCACCGTGTCTCACACCTGGTCAGTCGTCCCCGCCAACAGTATCCAGGACAGTGAACTTATTATTCAGGGGAATGGCTACAGGGGTGCTCTGCACTACCTGTCTGCTCACCTTCGCTTTCCCCACTCTGTCACCCAACGACCTGCTTCCGACAGCCTAGGTGTGACTACCTCCCGGTAGCTCTCATCTATGACTGACTCATTCTCCCTTATAAGTGGAAGGTCATCCAGCTGCTGCTCCAGATTCCTGACACAGTCTTCCAGATCACCCAGCCGCATGCACTTCTGGCAGATGTGACTCTGCAGGAGAGGGGAGTTCCCCCACGACTGCCACATCTCCATGGGAGGCCCATCACCGTCTCAGGAGGCATTGTAAAGACTAACTGGGAACAAGTTCATCTTCCGCCTTTTCTCATCGAAGCCTCTCGAGTCAAAGCCTCAAAGATCCATTCCTTCAGTGGCCACTTTCCAGGGAACACTCCACTTGAGCTACCCCTCTATTTGTTTGTTTGAGCTGTTCAAACCGCTTGGTCACCTGACCTCGACTGCCCAATCAGCTGCTTTCTGCTGAGTCTGAGCTATTCAAATCTTGATTGTCTGATCAACTGCTTTCTGCTGATCTATTCAATTCTTGATCGATTTGATTGCACAGTCCAACTGCCAAAACTGCCTAAAAGAATCTGATCCTGCCCAATCTCTGCCCATCACTGAGTTGTCCAATCCTGATGACACGTCAGCGAACCTCCTCTGGTTTATTATCATTAATATCACATTTACTGAGATCCAGTGAGAAATTTTCATTTGCTTCCCATCAAGGCAGTTGGACCAAATCACATCTAAGATAATCAACTAGAGGAGAGGCTGTAGTTGATCTGGTTTTGGGAAATGAACCTGGTTGGGTGTCAGATCTGTCGGTGGGAGAGCATTTTGGAGGTAGTGATCACAATTCTGTCTCCTTCACATAGCAGCTGGAGAGGGATAGGAACAGACAATTTGGGAAACCATTTAATTGGGGTAGGGGGATACATGATGCAATTTGGCAGGAACTTGGGAGCATAAATTGGGAGCTGATGTTCTCAGGGAAATACACAGCAGAAATATGGCAAATGTTCAGGAAGCATTAACATGGACTTTTCAATAGGTATGTGCCATTGAGGCAGAGAAAGGATGGTAGCATTAAAGAACTATGGTGTATTAAGGATGTAGAAAATCTAGTTAAGAAGAAAAGAAAAGCTTACAGAAGGTTCAAGTAACTAGGTACTGTTAGAGCTCTGTAAGATTACAAGGTTGCTTCGAAGGAGCTTAAGAATGAAATTAGGAGAGCCAGAAGGAGCCATGGGAAGGCCTTGGTGAGCAGGATTAAGGAAAACCCCAAGGCATTATACAAATATGTGAAGAGCAAGAGGATGAGCCATGTGAGAATTGGACCAAGCAGGTGTGATAGTGGAAATGTGTGCTTGGAGTCAGAGGATGTAGTGGAGGTATAAAATCCTAAAGGGATTGGACAGGCTAGATGCAGGAAGATTGTTCCCAATGTTGGGGAAGTCCAGAAAGAGGGGTCATAGTTTGAGGTTAAAGGGGAAGCCTTTTAGGACCGAGATTAGGAAAAACTTCTTCACACAGACAGTGGTGAACCTGTGGAATTCTCTGCCACAGGAAACAGTTGAGGCCAGTTCATTAGCTATATTTAAGAGGGAGTTAGATATGGCCCTTGTAGCTAAAGGGATCAGGGGGTATGGAGGGAAGGCTGGTACACAGGGTTCTGAGTTGGATGATCAGCCATGATCATACTGAATGGCAGTGCAGGCTCGAAGGGCCGAATGGCCTACTCCTGCACCTATTTTCTATGTTGCTATGTTTACTGAATGAATACTTTATGTCAGTATTCACCAGGGAGAAAGACCCTGGCAATTGTGGGGATGACTTCCAGCGGACTGAAAAGCCTGAGTATATAGACATTAAGAAAGAGGATGTTCACCAGGACTGGATGAGATATGTCCCAGGTTTCTGTGGGAAGTAAGGGAAGAGATTGCTGAGCCTCTGGCGATGATCTTTACACCATCAATAGGGACAGCAGAAGTACTGGATGACTGGAGGGTTGCAAGTGTTGTTCCCTTGTTCAAGAAAGGGAGTAGAGCTAACCCAGGAAAATATAGACCAGTGAGTCTGAGCAGTGGTGGGCAAGTTGTTGGAGGAGATCCTGAGAGGCAGGATTTATGAACATTTGGAAAGACATAATCTGATTAGGGATAATCAGCACGGCTTTATCAAGGGCAGGTCATGTCTCATGACCCTGAATGAATTCTTTAAGGATGTACAGAACACATTGATGAAGGTAGAGAGGTGGAGGTAGTGTAAATGGATTTCACTAAGGCATTTGATAAGATTCCCCATGCAAGGATCATTCAGAAAGTAAGGAGGCATGGCATCCAAGGAGACCTTGCTTTGTGGATCTAGAATTGGCTTGCCCACAGAAGGCCCAGGGTGATTGTAAATGGTTCATATCCTGCATGGAGGTCAGTGACCAGTGGTGTTCTGCAGGCACCTGTCCTGGGACACCTCTTCTTTGTGATTTTTATAAATGAACTGGATGAAGAGCTAGAAGGGTGGTTAGTAAGTTGCTGATGACACAAAGTTTAGGGGTGTTATGGATAGTCTAGAGAGTTGTCACTGGTTACAGCAGGACATCGATAGAATGCAGGACTGGGCTAAGAATTGGCAGATGGACTTTAACCCAGATAAGTGTGAAGCGCAAACATGAGGAATTCTGCAGATGTTGAAAATTCAAGCAACACACGTCAAAGTTGCTGGTGAACACAGCAGGCCAGGCAGCATCTCTAGGAAGAGGTACAGTCGACGTTTCAGGCCGAAGGGTTGCTGCCTGGCCTGCTGCGTTCATCAGCAACTTTGATGTGTGTTGCTTAAGTGTGAAGCAGTTCATTTTGGTAGGTCCAATTTGAAGACAGAATATAATATTAATGGTAAGACTCTTGACAGTGTGGAAGATCAATGAGATCTTGGGGTCCGTGTCCAAAGGACACTCAAAACTGCTGTGCAGGTTGACAGTGTTGTTAAGAATGCATATGGTGTCTTGGCCTTCAAGAACCATGGCATTAAGTTTAAAAGCCGAGAGTTAATGTTACAGCTATAAAAGACCCTGGTCAGACCCCACTGAGAGTACTGTGTTCAGTTCTGGTCACCTCACTGCAGGAAGGATGTGGATACTATAGAGAGAGTGCAGAGGAGATTTACAAGGATGTTGCCAGGATTGGAGAATGTAACCACTTGAAAGATAATATTAAAATCATTGTGAAGAAATTGCATCTAAAAATGGGAAGAGGGAGCTTCGCTACATGGGAACGACCACTGCTGTAGCACAGAGAACAAGTGACAGCTTCAAGAGGAGAGAATGAACAAACCAAAGACCCAATCAGAAGAAACAAGCCTTATTCCAACGGTCCAATCAGCTGCAGGATTAGGCCACAGTGACAAGGTTTCTTGCGTGTCAGTGCTGCTCGTTTACAAGTACAGAAGGGACAAGCAAGGTGGCCATTGTTGGGAGTAGAACAGTGGTGAGAATAGGAATGTCAAGCTTTGGTTCAAAGTAGTCTTCGGTTTGAATGAGGCACTGGCTCTGGGCAAACTTCTGTTAAGATTCCTTTGTTCACTCCTACTGTAGCTGGTGTAGTAAATGGCGGTTGTGTGTTCCTCGTATCTGATGTTTGAGTACAGAGAGTCCTGACAGAGGTACCTGTGAGGCCTCACCTTGAATATTGTGAACAGTTCTGGGCTCCTCATTCTTCTTCTTATTATTATTTATCTTCTCTCGGCTCAGGCTGGTAAAACCTGAGGTGCAGGCACCACCAAACACACCCATTTCCCAATCGCTATGGACTTTTGGACAATTCTAGTCCTGTTCAGTACTGTGGCTTTATGGAGATTTACATAAATATATCTGGATAGGCATAATTGTTGAAAGCTATTGTGTCATGACTTTGGAGTGATATCAGTTGTAGATACTACTATTTGGACAGGGTCTACCCTGTTCGTGTTCCATAGTCTTTCAATTTCCTTTTTTAATTCAACTTATTTCTGTTGTTTTTCACTTATCGATTTGGATTGTTATATGTTTGGAATATTATTCTTAAAATTATTATTAATATTAATCTTCATCCTACGTCAGTATGATCCTCTCTACCATGGGCTCTCATTTTCCACAATAAGCTTTCATTAGGCATCTTGGTAAATGTAAATGAGTACCGTGTTTTCATCAGACCCACTCTATCCACAGCACATCACTTCAAAAATGCCAATACATTGCTCTATCATCACTTCCCATTCAGAAAATCATTTTAAACTCATTATTTCAAATTTTTCAGAGTGCCCCAGCAAGACTTCTTTTATTATTCCTACTAAAACATTTTCCTGGAACTGACATTGAATGAAGTGGCCTGTAATTTCCTGGTATTTGAAAGTACCAGAGATTGGTCAGAATATAAACAATATCGACGGATAAATAAAAGAAGGATGTCACCTATGTTTTCACACCTAATCCACAAATCTGTTTGTATGAGAACAATTAACAAGTGGATTCTGACTCTGACATCATGAGAGAAGTAGAAAAATAATTTGAACCATAATTCCTCTTACAAATCTGACTTTAAATGTTGCAAGAATAGTATTTCTGCCTCCAAGAGGAGCACGACTTTGTTGTTGGGTTTGGAGGCCTGTGGCCCTCAATGACCCAGAGAGCTCTGCTGGCTGGAGTCTGGGCTTCCAGCTTTGGCTCCTGGTTGGATCACCTATACCAATCAGATCTCAGGGTACAGGCCAGACTAAGAGCCGTCCACAGGTCCGCCCAGTTCAGGTGTTGAGCTCAGCGCTAACATCTCTGACTGGTAAAACAAAATTGTTATGGAAACAGCAATGAAGAATCCTTCTACATCAGAATGCAATGATATTCCTGAGCCTCCATTCAGGAGTTGTGTGACTGACAGCGGTGAAAACTGAGAGGAAGCTTCTGACAAGAAGGAAGCACTGAACACTGCCAGAGATGGAGGAATTTCATTTCTGCCCTCAATGCCACTGGTGTAATGGGCAGTAGGTAAGTACTATTTCTGGGTACTTCAATCTCTTCTGAATGCACTACAGTTTATAATCTGTTGTCCTCAGATTTGTAAATGGTTCAGATAATTAATTAGGCATCCGTTAGTCTCACGAGACCATGGATTTGCATCTTGGAAGTTTTCTAGGGCACAGGGCTGGGCAAGATTGTATGGAAGACCGGCAGTTGCCCATGCTGCAAGTCTCCCCTCTCCATGCAACTGATGTTGTCCATGGGAAGGGCACTGGGACCCATACAGCTTGGCACCGGTGTCATCGCAGAGCAATGTGTGGTTAAGTGCCTTGCTCAAGGACATACAGACTGCCTCAGCCAAGGCTCAAACTAGCGACCTTCAAATCATTAGACGAACGCCTTAACCACTTGACCACGTGCCAAATGCTTCAGATATCAGAACAAAAAATATATCAAAAGGCATGATCTGAGAATATTCAAGAATGAGGTCAAACACATTATCACATTTAAAATGAGAATAGTTTGTTGAAAAGCAAATGCATTATATTCAATATTTGCTGGATTATTTTAAGCAAAATACAATAAAGCTTCATCCAAGACAAGGGTGGCCGTGGGGTGACATGGTCTCGATTAAAGCAATCCTCCAAGACCAGTTCCCATTCCACGGAGGTTGTGTGAGACTCGAACTAGAGGTCGTAGAGTAATGGTGAAAGGTGAAATATTTGAGGAGAAACTTCTTCACTGAAAGGACAGTGCATGTATGGAATGAGTTGTCAGTGGAAGTGGGGGATGTGGTTTGATTGCAATATTTTGGATAAGTATTGTACTGTGTAGAAGTCCCAGGTACCCTTGATGTATTTTATTTATATATGATTTCAGCCTCCACAGAACCCTGATCTCAACAGCACTGAGGTTGCTACCAGGAGAAACAGAAGCAAGTGTGACAGCCAAAGTCTGAAGAAGACCTGTGGCAAGTTCTCCAAGCTCTTTGGAACAACCTACCAGCCGATTTTCTTATAAAACTGCACAACTGCATTCCGAAGAGAATTGATGGAGTTTTCAAGGCAATGTTAATTAGATTTAGCTTTTTACAGTTTACTGCGCTTTATACTTTCTCTTCATATTTTTTCAATTTAATTTCTTTTGTTTGCCCAATTCCCGATCTCCCTCAGTCATTACACTATCTATCTCCCTCACCATTTGTCACACTGACATATTCTGTATCATAAGCAGTTATTGACTTTCGACTTTAGACTCCAATATCCAAATGGTTGGTAATTAGTAGCATTAATTACTAATGGTGGTCCTACCTCTGACCTGGGGTTACACAACCACTATCTTCCAGCCAGATGAAATCCATTTTCCCCTTTTCTTTGTTCAAGATCTGATCCAGTAAAACATTCCCAAACCACCTTGTTGACCCTCCCAGTGGGGATATGCATCCCTATCCTGCATCTTATCACAACAGTAAGTGCTGATGTTAACGGGACAGTTATTTCACTCTCGCTGTAGGCTCTGAGTCTCCAGGAGTTACAGTAGTGTGCCATGGAGATTACAGCTTGGCTCACCCTTGTTTAATGAACATTTCATCAACATGTGTACATTGAAGGTAATTTCAATTGTTCCTCTTCAACTCAGACTACAAACTTCTAATTATTCAAAATAGTAATCAAGAAGAATGAATCAAAAGTATTTTGGTGAGTGACTTGTTTAAAAGCCATTAATTTTTAACACAGAAATGAATAAAACTTTAAATAACAGAAATTCTGCAGATGCTGGAAGTTCAAACCTAATGCACAGCAACACTGAATGCTGGAGGAACTGAGCAGGTCAGGCAGCATCTATGGATATGAATAAACTGTCAACATTTTAGCCCAAGACCTCTCCTCAGGACTGGAAAGGAAGGGGGCAGACACTAGAATAAAAGGTGGAGGGAGGGGATGGAGGATAGTTGGAAGGTGATAGGTTAAGCTAGGTGGGTAGGAAAGGTTAAGGGTTGGCGAAGAAGGAATCTAACAGGAGAGAAGAGTGGACTACAGGAGAAACGGAAGGAGGAGGGGATCCATAGGGAGGTAAGGAGAGGTTCAAGGCCAAAAGAAGAGTGAGGAGGGGACAGAATGTGTTTTTAAACCAAACAATTCTTTCTCTCCACCTTCTTCTATTTCCCACTCTGCCCTCTGACCTCTTCTTCCCATTCTCCAATGGTCCACTCTCCTGACCTATCACATTCCAGTACCAAAACAGCGTACCCACAATGCTAGACAGAGCAACACAGAACACAGCAATTGAAAAAGTAACAATAGAACGACAAACCCCTTTCATCTCTCCCACCTGTCCACCACCTCCACACACACACAGCCTCCAGTGGATTCACAGACATTGGGCCATCGACTCCCCAGTGGACTATCACAGAATCACAGACTCAAGCCTCCGCCAGAGGACACATGATGATAATGATCAGTTGATAAAAGGGCAGAACAATGACAGATGGAACTTAATCCCAACGGGTGAGATGCGCAGAGGAGAACGAATAGGAATGGGACAAACAAATGAATGGTACACCTCAGAGATATGGGCGATGGACAACTAAATGCTGGCACCTGTAAAGCCCACAAGCCTTGAATAAATATGGAATACTAAAAAGAGTTTGTTCCGGAGTGAATGTTGATGTCTGATCCTGGTAAACTAGAGTGTCAATGGACACCATAATTCAGTGCAGAGAACCTGCTGGGCATGTCCAACAGTGTACAAACATTCCCAGATCATCTGAACAATGCACACACGTCCAGGAGAATCAGATTGCTGCGGATTCTCCTGAAGGAGGAGTCTAAGATCAGAGGGCACAGCCTCGGAACAGAAGGATGTCCCACTTTGGACAGAGATGAGGAGGAACTTATTCACCCAGATGGTGGTGAATCTAGGATTCATTGTCACAGACGGTTGTGGAGGCCTAATCGCTGTGAATATTTAAAATGGAGATTGATAGGTTCTTGATTAGTAAGGGGTCAAAAGTTACAGGGAGAAGTCATGAGAATGAGGTTGAGAGGAATAATCAATAAATTAGCCATGATGGAACGGTGGAGCAGACTTGATGGGCTGAATGGCCTCACTCTGCTCATATGTCTTGTGGTCTTTTGCGCTTAAAATAAGGAAGCAGGTCTGAGTGGAGTCTTGCACAACGTTTCAATCTCATTTAATGTTTCCCACTGACACTGAAGCCGAGGGATCCAATTACATCCAGGCCATCGTCTATTTAACGACCTGGAAGCAGATGGATCCCTATCATTATCATATTATTATTCTGTTGGTGAAGAAGAGAACTGTCTTAGCCCAGTGTTCTTTCTATCTATATAATCTATCATCACTGAATGTACCACCTTCTCCCCTTAATGGCTGCCATGTCACATGATAAAATAGGCCGTACTCAGCATGGTTTCCTCAAGGGAAAATTTAGCCTGACAAATCTTGGATTTCTTTGTTGAAATAAGATGCAGGATAGACAAAGGAGAATCAGTTGATGTTGAGTACTTGGATTTTCAGAAGGGATTTAACAAGGTGTCACACATGAAGCTGCTGAACAAGTCACGAGCCCGTGGTATGACAGGAAAGATTCGAGCATGGATAGAGCAGTGGCTGACAGGCAGGAGGCAAATAATGGGAAGAAAATGAGTATTTTCTGACCGGCTACCAGTGGGTAACGGTGTTCCACAGGGGTCTATGTTGTGACTGATTCTTATAACATTATATGTCAATGATTTGAATGATGGAATTGATAGCTTCCCTGCAAACTTTGCAGACAATATGAAGATGGGTGCAGGGGCAGGTAGTTTTGAGGAAACAGGGAGGCTACAGAAGGACTTAAATTAAGAGAATGGGCAAAGAAGTGGCAGATGGAATACAGAGACAATAATAGTGTGCGTAAAGATACACAGTTAAGAAAAATGGTGAGGGACCAGATTCAGGTTCAACACTACTGGCATTGTGGTGAAATGTGTTGTTTTGCAGCAGCAGTACGTTGCAATTCATAATCAAAAACTATAAATTACAATAAATATATATATGCAAAATTAAATTTATGAAGTCAGCAAAAAGAGAACAAAGTATTCATGGGTTTAATATCCATTCAGAAATCTGATGGCAGAGGGAAAAAGCTGTTCCTGAAACATTGAGTGTGTGTCTTCAGGCTCCTCTTGATGGTAGCAATGAGAAGTTGGGCATGTCCTGGGTGATGGGAGTCTTTAATGATGGATGCCGCCTCTTTGAGTCATTATCTTTTGAAGTCGTCCTCTATGCTGGGGAGGCCAGTGTCCGTGGTGGAGCTGCCCGACTTTACAACTTGCTGTGGCACTTTTCAATCCTCTACAGTAGACCCTTCATATCAGACGGTGCCACAGCCAGTTTGAATGCTCTTCACAGCACATCTGCAGATACTTGTGAGTGTCTTTGTGACAATTTGCGATATGTGCCAGGCATATGCAAAAGGCTCAGGTAGGCACTTTGATTGGCACGGACTGATGGGCACATTTCCGTGCTGTATAACTCCATGAATCTGTCCAGTGGATGAAAATTCAACAACTTCTCTGGCTTGAAACCATCAGTCTTGGTTGTGGATATCAATGACAACTTGCTGATGCAACTTTCCTGGCTAGTTAACTGTTAAGAGCTGGTGGAGAGTCTGTTGAATAAGAGAATTGCTTTACTAGAGTCATAGAGCACTACAGCACAGAAAAGGCTCTTTGGCCCATCTAATCCTTGCCAAATTATTGCTCTCTCGAGAAGAACCAACAAACACCTGGGCCCAGTCCTTCATACACCTTCCATACGTGTAGTCTCTTAAATGTTGTAATCAAAGCTGTATGCTCCACTTCCTTTGGCAGCTCCTTCTACACTCTCACCACCCTCTGCATGAAGACATTCTCCATCATGTTCCCCTTAAACATTTCGCCTTTCACTCTTAACCCATAAGCCTTGGAGGAGAGACAGCATTGATAAAAGATTTATTGAAGCTACAGCTATAACAGGCACTAACTATAGCGAGATGATATCAGCAGACAGTGGTGTCCAAGATCTTTACGATGTAACCCAGTTTTAGTTCTGTTGAATCATACCACAGAACTTGGTCAGGTTTTTTTTTTGTGTAAGTATTGTGAATCGACTTTCCATAGATGACCCACCATTTCATCCAATGAACAAGAAACAAGATGGCGAGCTGCCCAAAATTGAAAAACCAGCGCGGGAATGGAATGCTTCAAGGCATACAGCAGAGGATTTTAAATGCTCAGATGCATAACTTTATTTCTCATTCAAAGGAATTGAATTTGATGTTTTGGATTAACTAATTATTTTTCCAAGGACTTTGATAAGTGACTGAATGAGATTTACTTTGTTTAAAGATTGTGATGTTAGAGAATTTGTCGTCATGAAAGGAGCTAAGATATAGATATATTTTTTTTTCCTTTTTTTGGTGTGGGTGGGTGTTGAATTTGAATTTGTAGGCATGCTGACCTGAAACTGAAACTGAGAAGACAACTCTTCGACATTCTAACAAAAGACAGATTCAAAGGTTCAAGGGTTCAAGAGTTCAATTCAATGTCAGAGAAATGCTTTTCCTTCGCAAACATCCACAAAAACAGAGAAGTGCCCCAAAGAATGAATGACAGTTAAACATCATTCCCCCCACCACCCAGCTTCCCCCTCCCACACATAAGCAGCAGCGAGAAACAAGCCAGGAAGTGTCATGGGTTGGTTAATACTAATTATGGTGATTCTTTTGCAATGGAATGCAAGGAGCTTACTGGCCAGTAGCCAGGAATTCAAGCACTTTATTAAAGAAGTGGTTGTAAAGCCAGATGCAGTGTGTATTCAGGAAACTAACTTTAGACTTTGTGGTACAGTATATGGGTATACAATGATAGGGAAAGAGAGACATCTAGAGGGAGGAGGGGGTTGTGCTATGTTAATCAAGCAAGGTAAACCATATAGGGAACTGTAAAAGGGAGATGATCAGGAATACATAGTGGTGGGAGTGTGGGAGAGAGGGGAAGAAGTGGTTAAAATTAACTACTACAATCCATATAAAAGGTTGGATTTGGACAGCCTATTAAGGATACAAGGACAAAGCAAACATAAAGTAGTGTGGTGTGCAGATTTCAATGCTCACAGCACAATATGGGGGATCCAATTTTCGATTCAAATGGAAAGGTAATTGAAGATTTGATGGAAGAAAGGGATTTGGTGTGTATGAATGATGGTAGGGGAACAAGGATAAACATAACAACAGGAACTGAGTCAGTATTAGATATTACGTTAGTGTCTAATACCTTGTCTGGAGTTAGTAACTGGGGAGTTTGGACTACTTCAGCAGTAGGCAGTGATCACTACCCAGTTTTATGTTCAGTGGGTAAAAGATTTGAAGTAAGACCAGGTGGTGGAATCCCAAAGTGGGTGTTTGGAAAAGCAGATTGGGGTAAGTTCCAGAAGTGAGTGAAGAAGCATTGACAAGGATTGACATTACTGGAAATTATCATAAGGGGGCGCTGTGAGCAGACCCAAATGCAAGGCACAAACACTTAAGTACTAGGAACTGGACTGGACTAGAGTTTGAGACGGGACAGGACACTAACTAGGAGCTGGGACAGAAACACAGACTTGGGCTAGGACTTAGGCTAGGAAAGCGGGACCAGAACAAGGAACTGGGAACTAGGAACCTGGGCTTGGACTGGACAAGGACCCAGAACCTGGGTCTTGACTTGGGCTTGAACCCCAGAACTAGGTGACATGATGTGGCTACAGGACTGGACGACACTTGGGTTTTCGAGGCTTGGATGCAGGGCTAGGCAAGGCTTGGGTGCAGGATTCGGTGAGGCTTGGGTTCTTCGATGAGGGGATTCCAGCACAGTACGAGGAATCTCCAGCACAGGGCTGGGCAAGGCACATGGACAGGACGAGAACACGAAGCCTTCACTTGATCTTGGGACACCTGAACACAGAGCCATGGCCTTGGGAGAGACAGGAACACAGGGACATGGAACACAGAGTCGGGACCCTTCCTTGGGAACAGGACTTGGGGCCAGGGCTCTACACAGAGTCAGGACCCCTCCTAGAGAGCAGGACATAGGGCCAAGACTCATACACAGAACACAGAGAGACAGTTCTCCACTCAAGGTAGCGGCAAATGGCTGGATCTACCCAGCAGACGCAAGGACACAAAGAGACGGTTTCCAACACAAGGTTGCGGCAAATGGCCAGACCTACCTAACAAAGGCAAGGACACAAACAGACAGTTCCAAACTACAATAGACAGTTCCTTATCTTGACACAGCAAGGCTTCAGTCTTGCTCCGGTGGTAGAACTTGACAGCAATACAGGCCAGGACACAGGCAAGGTTGCAGGCAATTTTTCAGGCAAAGTTTGCAGGCAAGGGTGAAGGAACAGTCCAACAAATGAAGCTGAACCCAGGAGCTATTTGTACAGCCAGCCCAAAATGAGAATCATGTGCCTCAATTAGAGCACCCAACAGAACAAAGGAAAAACGGAATACTCATCGAGGTTAGCTGCCAAGTCCTTGAATTCTAACCAGTCCACCGATTCAAAGCAGTCACGGAGGACCTCATCCGTTTCCTCCATCCAACGTGACACTACTTTTGACACCATGACCTCCCGCTTCAGTTTCTGTTTGTAAGCCGGGAGGAAGAGTACGGCCTGATGGTCCGATTTTCCGAAGTGTGGTCGTGGGACGGAACGGTAGGCATCCTTGACTGCTGCGTAGCAGTGGTCAGGTATATTCGGGCCTCTAGTGAGGCAGGAGATGTTGATATAACTTTCGCAGCGCCTTTCTGAGGTTGGCCAGGTTAAAGTCCCCGGATGTAATGAGCAAAACCTCCAGATACCTGGGCTCAAATTCACTGATGTTGGCATACAGTATGTTCAGAGCACACCCCACATCCGCCTTGGGGGGAATGTAGACCGCTATCAGTATGACCAAGGTGAATTCCCATGGCAGATAGTAGGGACGACACTTCACCGACAGGTGTTCCAGGTCCGGGCTGCAGGAGTTTGTCAGTGCCACTGTGTCCAAGCACCACACAGTGTTGATCAGTAGGCAGATACCACCTCCCCTTGTCTTGCCCGAAGATGCCGTGCGGTCCATCCGATGGATCGAAAATCCCTCCGGTCGGATGGCACAGTTGGGAGTGGCAGGGGAGAGCCAGGTCTCGGTGAAACAGAATACACAGCAGTTCTGCATCTCCCTGCAGTAGGTGAGTCTCTCTTTAAGATCACCCACCTTGTTCTCCACGGCTTGCAGATTAGCTAGTAGGATGGTGGGCATAGGGACCCTGAAGCCCCTCAGCTTCAATCTGACCAGCAGCTCAGCTCTTTTCCCACGCTTCCTCAGTAAATAGTGCATCTTTCCAGGTCTCCATCATGTAGGGTGTTGTTGTCAGCTCCTTGTGGTAGGTGGACGCGTACCGCGGGAATCGATCGGCTGGTCGCGTCGTCGGGCGCTCCGGGTCGGGCCGAGTAACGGGGGAGGCTCCGCTGCCGGGGGCCCGGGTTGTCAATTGGGTCGGGCCCCGAAGCCGACACTTAATCCTGGATGGCCGGGCTCCTGGCTGAAATAAGCCCTTAAACCGAGTTGCAGTTGCTGAGGCCTCCACTCCAGCCGAGCCTCGGGCTCGATTTCCGAGGTCGGCGGCGGAGGCCTCACCTCCGGCAGTTGTGGATGGCCACCAACGGGACTTTACAGTGGTCGCTCCGGGGAAGCGTCTGGGGGCACCTTGAGGTCTCGGCCGTCACTTCTCTGTGGTCGTCTGCTCCGGAGAGGTGCTGGTCGGAATGCGCCGTGTCTCCAGGCGCTCCGGCATGGTAGCAGACCGCGGGTCTCCGGGAACGTGGTGGGCCTCGCTGGTCGGGTCCAGGTGCGGTCCGGAGTTTAGAAGCGGTTCGGGTGCGGTGGTCTCCAGCTGGGTCAGTAGCTTCGCCGGGGTGTTGCTGATCTTGATCTTACTTAATCGGAGGTTCAGAAGGGTTTCTCGGGTTTAGGATAGTGGAGAGGGCAGTTTGCTCGGGAGAGCCCGCGCAAAGGCGCCAGTTACCGGCGCCATCTTAGCGGATCACATATCAAATACAAAAGAGAATTGCAGGTACTAGGTTAAGTAGTGGATACAGAAGAGAGGAAACTGTGTGGACTAGGTTAAGGCTGGGGCGCTGTGCATTAAACAAAACATTGAAAATGATGGGGAAACACCAGACAGGATTGTGTGAGGAATGTCAGGAAGAGGAGTCAGTAGAACATGTAGTTCTGAGTTGCAGGAAGTATGGGATACAGAGAGATGATGAGAATTAATCTAAGGGAATTGGGGGTGCAGGAATTCACATTAAAAGGGTTGTAGGGCATGGGTGAGAGAGCACAGGTCAGGGTTTTTTTAGCTTTCTTAACGGATACAGGTTTTTTTTATAGGATATGATGGATAAGCAGGAATAGAGTACGAGGATGGCCAAAGATGGGAGGATAAAGTGTAGGTTAGGGTGTGTGTGTGTGTGTGAGAGAGAGAGAGAGAGAGAAAGAAAGATTGGGTGGGTGAAGGGATTTAGAATGTAAGTCTATTGCACACTCCGGAGCAGAAGGTGGTGGTAACGCACCTTTAGGCTGGGTGCCAACTGCTGTAAAACAAGACGGAGAAGAAGAAGAAGAAGAAGTTGCATAGTTCATTTTGTTGGGAGTCCACCATTGGTAGTTACGCCATCGGAGAAGAAGGAAGAGTGAGAGTGAAGAATCCCCAGCTCCGAACGAACCCCAAAAGGATTGGGGTTAACCAGCGGCATTCAGCGCATTACAGATGTGACTGACACTTGGTACCGTCCGTACGTGGCACACACATTTTGTTAAACCTGACAGGGTTTGGGTTGTGCGATGATCATTTTGTTGAAAGGTCAGTTACTTTGAGAAATTATATTCTGCGTCATAACTTTGGATAAGGCATTCTGGCTGGGAGCTGCGTCAGCAGTGACGTCTTTACTTCTGGGACTGTTCCAAAGCTGGTTTGAGAAGTCTCTCCTCGCGAATATTTACATAGAACATAGAATAGTACAGCACAGTACAGGCCCTTCGGCCCACAATGTTGTGCCGACCCTCAAACCCTGCCTCCCATATAAGCCCCCACCTTAAATTCCTCCATATACCTGTCTAGTAGTCTCTTAAACTTCACTAGTGTATCTGGCTCAGGCAGTGCATTCCACGCACCAACCGCTCTCTGAGTAAAAAACCTTCCTCTAATATCCCCCTTGAACTTCCCACCCCTTATCTTAAGGCCATGTCCTCTTGTGTTGAGCAGTGGTGCCCTGGGGAAGAGGTGCTGGCTATCCACTCTATCTATTCCTCTTATTATCTTGTACACCTCTATCATGTCTCCTCTCATCCTCCTTCTCTCCAAAGAGTAAAGCCCTAACTCCCTTAATCTCTGGTCATAATGCATACTTTCTAAACCAGGCAGCATCCTGGTAAGTCTCCTCTGAACCCTTTCCAATGCTTCCACGTCCTTCCTATTGTGAGGTGACCAGAACTGGACACAGTACTCCAAGTGTGGCCTAACCAGAGTTTTACAGAGCTGCATCATTACGTCGTGATTCTTAAACTCTATCCCTCGACTTATGAAAGCTAACACCCCATAAGCTTTCTTAACTACCCTATCCACCTGTGAGGCAACTTTCAGGGATCTGTGGACACGTACCCCGAGATCCCTCTGCTCCTCCACACTACTAAGTATCCTGCCATTTACTTTGCACTCTGCCTTGGAGTTTGTCCTTCCAAAGTGTACCACCTCACACTTCTCCGGGTTGAACTCCGTCTGCCACTTCTCAGCCCACTCCTGCATCCTATATCTCTCTGCAATCTTTGACAATCCTCTACACTATCTACAACACCACCAACCTTTGTGTCGTCTGCAAACTTGCCAACCCACCCTTCTACCCCAACATCCAGGTCGTTAATAAAAATCACGAAAAGTAGAGGTCCCAGAACAGATCCTTGTGGGACACCACTAGTCACAGTCCTCCAATCTGAATATACTCCCTCCACCACCATCCTCTGTCTTCTGCAGGCAAGCCAATTCTGAATCCACCTGGCCAAACTTCCCTGGATTCCATGCCTTCTAACTTTCTGAATAAGCCTACCGTGTGGAACCTTGTCAAATGCCTTACTAAAATCTATATAGATCACATCCACTGCACTACCCTCATCTATATGCCTGGTCACTTCCTCAAAGAACTCTATCAGGCTTGTTACACGATCTGCCCTTCACAAAGCCATGCTGACTGTCCCTGATCAGACCATGATTCTCTAAATGCCTATAGATCCTATCTCAAAGAATCAGGAATCATTTGGACTTATTAAATTAGTCATAGTCATACTTTATTGATTCTGAGGGAAATTGGTTTTCGTTACAGTTGCACCATAAATAATTAGTAATAAAACCATAAATAATTAAATAGTAATACGTAAATTATGCCAGGAAATAAGTCTAGGACTAGCCTATTGGTTCAGGGTGTCTGACCCTCCAAGGGAGGAGTTGTAAAGTTTGATGGCCACAGGCAGGAATGACTTCCTATGATGCTCAGTGTTGCATCTCGGGGGAATAAGTCTTTGGCTGAATGTACTCCTGTGCCCACCCAGTACATTATGTAGTGGATGGGAGACATTGTCCAAGATGGCACGCAACTTGCACAGCATCCTCTTTTCATACACCACCGTCAGAGAGTCCAGTTCCATCCCCACAACATCACTGGCCTTACAAATGAGTTTGTTGATTCTGTTGGTGTCTGCTACCCTCAGCCTGCTGCCCCAGCACACAACAGCAAACATGATAGCACTGGCTGCCACAGACTCGTAGAATATCCTCAGCATTGTCCGACAGATGTTAAAGGACCTCAGTCTCCTCAGGAATTAGAGACGGCTCTGACCCTTCTTGTAGACAGCCTCAGTGTTCTTTGACTAGTCCAGTTTATTGTCAATTCTTATCCCCAGGTATTTGCAATCCTCCACCATGTCCACACTGACCCCCTGGATGGAAATAGGGGTCACCGGTTTGAATTCACAAGGTCAAATTGTAAACACTGCAGATAAGGAACATCTGAAAGGCTCATTGTCCTTCAGTGCTGAATCTGCTTCTCTTCACAGATGCTGCCTGACCTGCTGAACATCTTCAGAATCTTCTGTTTTATTTGAGAAATTACCACCTTAAGACTGTGTTTCATTAAGAACTGTTAATAATTGTCTTTAAGTTCAACTGTTTGATAACTATAGAAGCTGTTAACATCTGTTTAAGTTAGTTGTTCGCTTACTGTTCCATGTTTATTTGAGTAGAGGTTCATAAATGTCGTTTGTTTTATAAAAACTTGACTCAAATTCATTTCTGTTGTTGCTGCTTTATAACAATATAATGGCTGACCTAATGATGAAGGTTAATTGCTTAACAACATGATAATAAGTAATCGACAAAAGTTGTGGACTTTCAAGTGATGAGATCTGGTACTTCGAGACAAACCACATCAAGGAAGAATAACAGGTAGACTAAGAGAGCTTGCTTTATGGTCCCTGAGAACTAATTCATTGTCAACTACCCCTCTGGATGTCAGAGACATCCCAGACATCCGCAGTGCAGTCCAGGTCAACGGGTGGGTAACAGACAGCTTCCCCATCAGATCTGGAGTCGGGCAGGGCTCTCCCCTCTCCCCTGTCTTGTTTATGTGTTGCATTGAACCCTTTGCGGAAGCCATCAGGAGGGATGAGGGCATAAGAGGGGTGACGCTGCCAGGCAGTGGAGGGACCCAAGTGAAAACCTTCCTGTACATGGACGACGTCACCGTCTTCTGCTCTGATCCAAGGTCAGTTCGCAGGTTGATTGACATCTGCGAACAGTTCGAGCTAGCGTCGGGGCCAGGGTCAACCGCACAAAGAGCGAAGCCACGCTCTTCGGCAACTGGCCCGACTGATCCAGCGTCCCCTTCACCATCAGGTCTGACCACGTGAAGGTGTTGGGGATCGGGTTCGGAGGAGCCGAGGCGTGCAACAAGAACTCGTCAGGAGCGGACTGCCAAGGTGAAACAGAAACTGGGACTGTGGGGAGGGCGCTCCCTGTCGATAACGGGCAAGAACCTGGTCATCAGGTGTGAGGTGCTCTCAGGGCTGCTATACTTGGCGCAGGTGTGGCCCGTGCCCCACTCCTACAGCTCAGAAATCACCCGGGCTGTCTTCAGATTCGTCTGGGGATCCAAGATGGAGCGGGTGAGACAGACCGTCATGCACAAGTCCCTGGACAATGGGGGCAGAATCGTCCCCAATGTCGCCCTCACCCTGATGGCCAGCTTCGTGTGTGGGTGCATCAGGCTGTGCGTGGATCCCAGATACGTGGGCACAAAGTACCACTATGTGCCCAGGTTCTACCTGTCGCCCTGGCTACGAAGGATGGGTCTGGCCCCTTTCCCGCGCAACACCCCTGTCAGCTGGTCGTTGCCTCCACACCTGTCCTTCGTAGAAAAGTTCTTCAAGACCAACACATTTGACCACAAGGCAATTAGACAGTGGTCGGCAGGTACTGTCCTGCAGGCACTGCAGGAGAAGGGCGTAATGGACACAGTGGGGTGGTTCCCTGAGCAGACCGTCCAGTTCATCTGGCAAAATGCCTCATCGCCAGATCTCACCAACAGGCACAAAGACCTTGCCTGGCTGGCGGTGAGAGGGGCCCTCCCAGTCAGATCCCTCCTGTACGCCCGGAACGGCTCCTCCACACCCCACTGCCCACGGGAGGACTGTAATGGGGTGGAGTCGGGGGCTCACCTCTTTGCACACTGTGGGTTCGCGAAGAAGGTGTGGAGGAGAATGGAAGGGACGGTACTAAGATTCATGCCCAGCGGCTGCACTACCGAGGACTCCGTGATCTACGGGGCTGTTCCCGGGGACGCACATGGAGACCAACATCCGGTGCTGCTGGCAGATCATCAATTCGGTGAAAGACGCGCTTTGGTCGGCCCGAAACTTGGTGGTCTACCAGCTCATGGAGATGTCCATGACTGAATGCTGCCCACTGACTCACTCTCGCCTGCAGGAGTACGTGCTGAGGGATGCACGCAAACTTGGTGCGGCCACCGCGAAGGCCCGGTGGGGAAGGACCACAGTTTAAGGTTCATCACCCGTGGGAGTGGGAGGGGTCGGCTGGGGAGGAGAATACCCCTCATCAGAGGTGTGGTTAGATGAATCAACATGGTGCCCCAGGAGTGGCTGGAAATGTAACTTTGGAAAAGGAATTAGAGCCAACGCCTGTTTTTTATTGTTTATAATTTTATTGTAAATAATCTTAGTTCTTGACTAAGGGTTGAGAGTATACGAACAATTTATTGTAAATATCTTTCAATTGTATATGGACTGAGAGTCAACACATAATTTTATAGTAAATAATTTTATTTATTGATAAGGACTCAGAGTCAACGAATGTTTTTTATGTAAGTAACTTTATTTTGTAATATTTCTGAATAAACTATTTTTGGAGAAAAAAAAATTACTCAATTCCAACAGTTAAAGGGGGAGTGAAGAATTTATCGAAGGATCGAGAGGAGTCGGCATCGTTTGGCAGTTTAATAAAGGATCAACCTTATTGAGTCTTCGTTGGAGGAGTACCTGCATCGAGATAACTCTTGCCAGAAAGAGCAAGGAGTTCATGCAAAAAGGTGCTCTCTCTCTCTTTCTAAAGGAATTTAAGGTCAGTTGATTTAAACTGTTTATTTTCGGCATCGTGAATCCTGTGGACAGAACCAGCAGTAAGGGTGCTTCTGTGAAGAAATCATTCTCCAGAGAAGTCTCTCCCAATTGAATGTGTAAAACTGTTGGACTTTTGAAGTTATCGTTTCAAGAACTATATCTGACTATCACTTTAAGAACTGTTTTCGCATTTAACGCTTTAAGAACCAGAGCCGAGTGGAGTTGGCGCACGGCTGCACATCTGTTAACTTCCGGTTGAAGTTTCCTTTGATTTTTTTCCCTTATCGGCTATACGTGTTTAATAAATGTTTGGTTGTTTTTATATAACCTGTCTCAATTGATATTCATTGTTGCCGGTTACGTAACAGTTACCCATGTGAAGTCTGGGTGATATACAGAGTGACTGAACAGGGCAGGATAAAGGAGAGGAAAGGTAATCCAAAACCTCCTGCCCCAATACAAAGAGGGAAAACAGCAAAATGTAGACACAAGAGAGACAAGCTGACTTTTACCACTGAGGATGGGTGAGACCAGAACCAGAGGGCATAGGTTAAAGGTGAAAGGTGAATTATTTAAGGGAAAACCTAAGGACAACTTCTTCACTCAGAGGGTGGTGGTAATGTGGGACGCGCTGTCAGCAGATGTTGAGGATGTGGGTTTGATTGCAACATTTAAGAGATTTTGGATTTGTACATGGATGGAAGGAGTATGATGGGCTCTGGTCCAAGTGCAGGTTGACGGGGCTAGTCAGGGGGTGCAGAGGAGATTGAACAGCTTGCTGCTTGAATCAGAGCGTACGCTTCATGAGAATAGTTTGAATGAGCTTGGACTTTACTCTCTGGAGCGAAGGAGGATGAGAGGTGTCTTGATGGAGGTGTACAAGATGATAAGAGGCAGAGATCGAGTTGTTTGCCAGATGGAAATGCCTAATATGAGGGGATGTAATTATAAGGTGATTGGAGGAAAGTATAAGGATGTCAGAAGTTTTTATCACCCAGAGCGTGGTGGGTGCGTGGTACGTGCTGCCAGGAGTGGTGCTAGAGGCAGATACATTGGGGGTATTTAAGAGACTCTTAGACAGACACATGGATGATATAAATGTGGCAGGGTAATACTTTCGACCATTTGATAGGTATTGCAACAGGGAAATCACTATTCCTGCATCATCCTAGCTCACTTCCGTGTACGTGCCTGGTTTGTTGCCGCTGCCATTAAACAGAAAACTATTCTACAGTTCTCCAGCACCTTGAGTGAGACTGAGGAGGAAACAAAAATCTCTGTCAAGGGCCATTAGATCCTGGAGAAACACAGAACATCTCATGATGGGCTCTTCAGCCTAAGGTGTTGTGCTGACGGATTGGGTGCAGTGTATTCTGAAGGGAGAGGGCGAACAGCCAGAGGTCTTGGTACACGTTGGTACCAATGACATAGGTAGGAAAAGGGAGGAAGTCCTGAAAAGAGAATTCAGAGAGTTGGGTAGGAAGCCGAAATGGACAAGCTTGAAATTGAGCTACAGATTGGCAAGTATGACGTTGCGGCCATCTCTGAAACTTGGCTAAAGGACGGCTGCCATTGGGAGTTGAATGTCCAAGGATACAGCCTGGTACAGCCGTTCCGATCTCTTCTTACCTTCTTCTTCTTACTTTTTAATTTACGTTATTTTTTGTATTTTTTTTTTCACGGTAACACGTCGAAGCTGCAGTCTCTCTAACATGCTGGTAGAGAGAGTTTTATTTGGGTTTTTTTAGCGCTGGAAATGGTTACATCCCGACACGCGGGACAGAAGCAAGGTCGCATTGTTCATTCCAGGGACCAGCAAATTCCGGCTGGTTTAGCGAGCAGAGCGGCGGACACCCCTGCTGAAATCCGGAGGAAAACACACAGAGGATGCGAAGGGGATCACAAAGGTGAGGAAAGAGGACCGGGTCGAGACAACAGAGACTTATGGAGAAGAGGTGTTCGGTGGGTAATACCGTTCCAGCTGACCGGAAGTGAACTGAGAGCAGTAAGCGTGAAGGAGTTGGGTGCTTACTGATCTGGCTAACAACGGATGGTGCAATCCGGGGTATATTACGATCGAGGAATGTGTTTGTAGACCGGATATTGAACTTTTTGCTGTTGGACTTCGGAGATATTCCACTGAGATACAGCACTGGGCGGCATGGGAGGTCGTTCCTGCCTGTGGCCATCGAACGTGCAGCTCCTCCTGTGGAGGGTCAGACACCCTGAGCCAATAGACTGGCCCTGGACTTATTTTCCATCTGGCATAGTTTGCATTTGGTGTTTGATTGTTGGGGTTTTTTGTATTGCTATATTTACGCTCTATTCTTGGTTGGTGCGGCTGTAACAAAACCAAATTTCCCTCGGGATTAATAAAGTATATCTATCTATCTGTCTATCTATACGGTGTGTCAGAAAAACAGGTTAATAGGCAGAGGGGGTGGTGTGGTCCTGTGTATAAGAAATGATATTAAACCATTAGAAAAGGATGACAGCGGATCGGAAGGTGTGCAGTCTCTATGGGTTGAGTTAAGAAATGGCAAGGGTAAAAGGACCCTAATGGAAGTTGTATACAGGCCGCCAAACAGCAGCCGGGATGTGGATTACAACTTACAGCAGGAGACAGAAAAAATGGGTCAGAAGGGCAATGTTATGACAATCGTTGGGGATTTTAACATGAATATGAATTGGGAAAACCAGGCCAGTACTGGACCTCAAGAGAGAGAATTTGTAGAGTGTGGAAGGGATGGCTTTTCAGAACAGCTTGTTGTTGAGCCCATTAGAGGATCCATAGAATCCATAGAAAAAACTACAGCACAGAAACAGGCCTTTTGGCCCTTCTTGGCTGTGCCAAACCATTTTCTGCCCTGCACATGGACCATATCCCTCCATACACCTCCCATCCATGTATCTGTCCAATGTATTCTTAAATGTTAAAAAAGAACCCGCATTTACCACCTCGTCTGGCAGCTCATTCCACACTCCCACCACTCTGTGTGAAGAAACCCCCACTAATGTTCCCTTTAAACTTTTCCCCCCTCACCCTTAACCCATGTCCTCTGGTTTTTTTCTCCCCTTGCCTCAGTGGAAAAAGCCTGCTTGCATTCACTCTATCTATACCCATCATAATTTTATATACCACTATCAAATCTCCCCTCATTCTTCTATGCTCCAGGGAATTAAGTCCTAACCTACTCAACCTTTCTCTGTAACTGAGTTTCTCAAGTCCTGGCAACATCCTTGTAAACCTTCTCTGCACTCTTTCAACCTTATTTATACCCTTCCTGTAATTTGGTGACCAAAACTGAACACAATACTCCAGATTCGGCCTCACCAATGCCTTATACAACCTCTTCATAACATTCCAGCTCTTATACTCAATACTTTGATTTATAAAGGCCAATGTACCAAAAGCTCTCTTTACGACCCTATCTACCTGTGACGACACTTTTAGGGAAGTTTGTATCTGTATTCCCAGATCCCACTGTTCTATTGCACTCCTCAGTGCCTTACCATTAACCCTGTATGTTCTACCTTGGTTTGTCCTTCCAACATGCAATACCTCACACTTGTCTGTATTAAGCTCCATCTGCCATTTTTCAGCCCATTTTTCCAACTGGTCCAAGTCCCTCTGCAGGCTCTGAAAACCTTCCTCACTGTCTACTACACCTCGATCTTTGTATCATCAGCAAATTTGCTGATCCAATTTACCACATTATCATCCAGATCATTGATATAGATGACAAATAACAATGGACCCAGCACTGATCCCTGTGGCACACCACTAGTCACAGGCCTCCACTCGGAGAAGCAATTCTCTACTACCGCTCTTTGGCTTCTTCCATTGAGCCAATGTGTAATCCAATTTACCAAATCTCCATGTATACCTAGCGACTGAATTTTCCTAACTAACATCCCATGCGGGACCTTGTCAAAGGCCTTACTGAAGTCCATGTAGACAATATCCACTGCCTTCCCTTCATCCACTTTCCTGGTAACCTCCTCGAAAAACTCCAATAGATTGGTCAAACATGACCTACCACGCACAAAGCCATGTTGACTCTCCCTAATAAGTCCCTGTCTATCCAAATGCTTGTTGATTCTGTCTCTTAGTACTCCCTCCAATAACTTACCTACTACCGACGTTAAACTTACTGGCCTATAATTTCCTGGATTACTTTTCGATCCTTTTTTAAACAACGGAACAACATGAGCCACTCTCCAATCCTCCGGCACCTCACCTGTAGACAGCGACATTTTAAATATTTCTGCCAGGGCCCCTGCAATTTCAACACTAGTCTCCTTCAAGGTCCGAGGGAACACCTTGTCACGTCTCGGGGATTTATCCACTTTAATTTTCCTCAAGACAGCAAGCACCTCCTCCTTTTCAATCTGTACAGTTTCCATGATCTCACTACCTGTTTCCCTTAATTCCATAGACTTCATGCCAGTTTCCTTAGTAAATACAGACACAAGAAAACCTATTTAAGATCTCCCCCATTTCCTTTGGTTCCGCACATAGCCGACCACTCTGATCTTCAAGAGGACCAATTTTATCCCTTACAATCCTTTTGCTCTTAATATACCTGTAAAAGCTCTTTGGATTATCCTTCACTTTGACTGCCAAGGCATCCTCATGTCTTCTTTTAGCCCTCCTGATTTCTTTCTTAAGTATTTTCTTGCACTTCTTATACTCCTCAAGCACCTGATTTACTCACTGTTACCTATACATTTCATACAACTCCCTCTTCTTCTTCATCAGAGTTGCAATATCCCTTGAGAACCAAGGTTCCTTATTCCTCTTCACTTTGCCTTTAATCCTGACAGGAACATACAAACTCTGCACTCTCAAAATTTCTCCTTTGAAGGCTTCCCACCTACCGATCACATCTTTGCCAGAGAACAACCTGTCCCAATCCACGCTTTTTAGATCCTTTCTCATTTCTTCAAATTTGGCCTTCTTCCAGTTCAGAACCTCAACCCTAGGACCAGATCTATCCTTGTCCATGATCAAGTTGAAACTAATGGTGTTATGATCACTGGAACCAAAGTGCTCCCCTACACAGACTTCCGTCACTTGTCCTAACTCGTTTCCTAACAGGAGATCCAATATTGCATCCCCTCTAGTTGGTCTCTCTATATATTGATTTAGAAAACTTTCCTGAACACATTTTACAAACTCTAAACCATCTGGACCCCTAACAGTATGGGAGTCCCAATCAATATATGGAAAATTAATATCCCCTACCACCACAACTTTATGTTTCCTGCAGTTGCCTGCTATCTCTCTGCAGATTTGCTCTTCCAAGTCTCGTTGACTATTGGGTGGTCTGTAATACTAATAATACTAGTAATACTAATGTGGCCATACCTTTCCTGTTATTCAGCTCCACCCATAAGGACTCAGTAGACAAGCCCTCTAATCTGTCCTGCCTGAGCACTGCTTGTAATATTTTCCCTAACAAGCAATGCTACTCCCCCACCTTTCATTCCTCTGCCTCGATTGTGTTGGATTGATTGGTTGTGCTGGATTGGGTGTTGTGCAATGATACAGAGGTGATAAGAGAGCTTAAGGTTAATGAACCCTTAGGGAACAGTGATCACAATATGATAAAGTTCACTTTGATATTTGAGAAGGAGAAACTAAATTCCAATATGTCGGGGTTTCAATGGAATAAAGGAAATTACAATGGCATGAGAGGGGAACTGGCCAAGGCTGACTAGAAAGGGATACTAGCGGAGCAGCAATGGCTGGAGTTTCTGTAAAAAATGAGGGAAGTGCAAGATGGATATATTCCAAATAAGAAGAAATTGTTGAATGGAAGAAGCACACTACTGTGGCTGGAAAATGAAGTCAGACCCAAAGTAAAAGCAAAAGAGAGGGTGTACAAGGATGCCAAAGCTAGTGGGAAGATAGAGGATTGGGAAGCTTTTAAGAACTTGCAGGAAAAAAACTAAGAAGGTCATTAGGAAGAAAAAGATGAATTATGAAAGGAAGCTGGTGACTAATATCAAAGCAGATACTAAAAGCTTTTTTAAGTATATAAAAGGTAAAAGAGAGTTGAGGGAAGATATAGGACCAATAGAAAATGACGCTGGAGATATTTGCAATGAGAGATGCAGAGATAGCAGAGGAACTGAATGCATATTCTGCATCAATCTTCACTGTGGAAGACATCTACACATGACATGATAGGTCAAAGCCAGCATGGTTTCCTGAAAGGAAAATCTTGCCTGACTAACCTACTGCAAATTTTTGAGGAAATTACAAGCAGAAAAGACAAAGGAGATGCAGTAGATGCGGTGTATTTGGATTTTCAGAAGGCCTTTCACAAGGTGCCGCACATGAAGCTGCTTTGCAAGATAAGAGCTCATGGAATTACGAGGGAGTTACTGGCATGAGTAGAGCATTGGTTGATTGGCAGAAATCAGAGGGTGGGGAAAAAAGGTATCCTATTCTGGCTGGCTGCCATTTACCAGTGGAGTTCCATAGGGGTCGGTGTTGGGACCGCTGCTTTTTACGATGTATGTCAATGATTGGACTATGATACAAAGATAGGTGGAGGAGCGGGTAGTGTTGAGGAAACAGAGACCCCACACAGAGACTTGTATAGTTTAGGGGAATGGGCAAAGAAGTGGCAAATGAAATACGCTGTTGGAAAGTGTATGGTCATGCCCTTTGGTGGAAGAAATCAACAGGCAGACTATTATCTAGATGGGGAGAGAATTCAAAATGCGGAGATGCAAAAGGACTTTGGAGTCCTTGTGCAGGATACTGTAAAGGTTGAGTCAGTGGTAAAGAAGGCAAATGGAATGTTGGCATTCATTTCGAGGGGTCTAGAATATGAGAGCAGGGATGTGATGTTGTGTCTCTATAAGGCACTCGTGAGACCACACTTGGAGTATTGTGTGCAGTTTTGGGCTCCTTATTTTAGAAAGGATATTCTAGACTGGGTATTGAGCAACGAGGAAGGGTTAGTTAGCAATCTTGTCATGCGAGGCCCATGGATAAGAGTGACCATAATATGGTGGAATTCTTCATTGAGATGGAGAGTGACATAGTTAATTCAGAAACAAAGGTTCTGAACTTAAAGAAGGGTAACTTTGAAGGTATGAGACGTGAATTAGCTAAGATAGACTGGCAAATGATACTTAAAGGGTTGACGGTGGATATGCAATGGCAAGCATTTAAAGATCGCATGGATGAACTACAACAATTGCTCATCCCAGTCTAACAAAATAATAAACCAGGGAAGGTAGTGCACCCGTTGCTGACAAGGGAAATTAGGGATAGTATTAATTCCAAAGAAGAAACATAAAAATTAGCCAGAAAAAGTGGCGCACCTGAGGACTGGGAGAAATTCAGAGTCCAGCAGAGGAGGACAAAGAGCTTAATTAGGAAAGGGAAAAAAAGATTATGAGAGAAAGCTGGCAGGGAACATAAAAACTGACTGTAAAAGCTTTTATAGATATGTGAAAAGAAAAATATTGAAAAATATGTGAAAAGACAAATGCAGGTCCCTTACAGTCAGAAGCAGGTGAATTGATCATGGGGAACAAGGACATGGCAGACCAATTGAATAACTAATCTGGTTCTCTCTTCACTAAGCAGGACATAAATAATCTTCCAGAAATAGTAGGGGATATCGGTTAGCCTGATATCGGTGGTGGGGAAAATGCTAGAGTCAGTTATCAAAGACGTGATAACAGCACATTTGGAAAGCGGTGAAATCATCGGACAAAGTCAGCATGGATTTGTGAAAGGAAAATCATGTCTGACGAATCTTACAGAATTTTTTGAGGATGTAACTAGTAGAGTGGATAGGGGAGAACCAGTGGATGTGGTATATTTGGATTTTCAAAAGGCTTTTGACAAGGTCCCACACAGGAGATTAGTGTGCAAACTTAAAGCACACAGTATTGGGGGTAAGGTATTGATGTGGATAGAGAATTGGTCGGCAGACAGGAAGCAAAGAGTGGGAATAAACGGGACCTTTTCAGAATGGCAGGCAGTGACGAGTGGGGTACCGCAAGGCTCAGTGCTGGGACCCCAGTTGTTTACAATATATATTAATGATTTAGACGAGGGAATTAAATGCAGCATCTCCAAGTTTGCGGATGACACGAAGCTGGGTGGCAGTGTTAGCTGTGAGGAGGATGCTAAGAAGATGCAGGGTGACTTGGATAGGTTAGGTGAGTGGGCAAATTCATGGCAGATGCAATTTAATGTGGATAAATGTGAGGTTATCCATTTTGGTGGCAAGAACAGGAAAACAGATTATTATCTGAATGGTGGCCAATCAGGAAAAAGAGAGGTGCAACGAGGCCTGGGTGTCATTGTACACCAAGTCATTGAAAGTGGGCGTGCAGGTACAGCAGGCGATGAAAAAGGTGAATGGTATGTTGGCATTCATAGCAAGAGGATTCGAGTACAGGAGCAGGGAGGTTCTACTGCAGTTGTACAAGGCCTTGGTGAGACCACACCTGGAGTATCGTGTGCAGTTTTGGTCCCCTAATCTGAGGAAAGACATTCTTGCCATAGAGGGAGTACAAAGAAGGTTCACAGATTGATTCCTGGGATGGCAGGACTTTCACACGAAGAAAGACTGGATGAACTAGGCTTGTACTCTCTGGAATTTAGAAGATTGAGGGGGGATCTTATTGAAACATATAAAATTCTAAAGGGATTGGACAGGTTAGATGCAGGAAGATTGTTCCCGATGTTGGGGAAGTCCAGAACGAGGGGTCACAGTTTAAGAACAAAGGGGAAGCCTTTTAGGACCGAGATGAGGAAAAAATTCTTCACACAGAGAGTGGTTAATCTGTGGAATTCTCTGCCGCAGGAAACAGTTGAGGCCAGTTCATTGGCTATATTTAAGATGGAGTTAGATATGGCCCTTGTGGCTAAAGGGATCAGGGGGTATGAAGTGAAAGCAGGTACAGGGTTCTGAGTTGGATGATCAGCCATGATCATACTGAATGGCAGTGCAGACTCGAAGGGCCGAATGGCCTTCTCCTGCACCTATTTTCTATGTTTTCTATGTTTATTTTTGAAAGGACATTGGAGAAAGTTCGGAGATGATTCACGAGTATAATTCCAGGAATGAAAGTGTTACTTTATCAGGAATGTCTGTCAGCTCTTGAGCTGTACTCCCTGGAGTTCAGGAGAATGAGGGGGATCTCATAGAAACATTCCAAACGTGAAAAGGCCTGAACAGATTTGATATGGCAAAGTTATTTCCCATGGTAGGGGAGTCTAGGACAAGAGGGCACTACTTCAGGATTGAAGAACGTCCACTTAGAACAGAGATGCCAAAAACTATTCCATCCTACCTGCACAGTGTTCCTATCCCTTCATCTTCCTGATATTCATGTGCCAATCTAAACATCTCTTAAAAGCCTCGAATATATTTGCCTCTACCATCATACCAGGCAGCACATTCCAGGCATCCACCACTCTCTGAGTAAAAAACTCACCCCTCACATCCCTGATAATCCTACCCGCTCTCACCTTCAGTACATGCCCTTTGGTATTAGATATTTCTACACTGGGAGAAAGATATTCCCTATCTACTCTATTTATGCTCCTCATAAACATGTAAACCTCTATCAGATCATCCCTCAGACTCTGCCGCTCAAAAGGAAACAACACAAGATTGTCCCATCTCTCATGATAGCACATGCCCTCTAAACCAGGCAGCATCCTGGTGAACATCATCTGCACCCTCTCCAAAGCCTCAACATCCTTCCTATAGTGGGGTGATCAGAACTGTATGCAATACTCCAGATGTGACTAAACTTGTACGTGTCTGGGACAAAGATGCAGGAAGGAAAAGTCTATGTGAATCCTACCCACCCTGCAAAATTCCTTTTCTGAAAGTTCTGTAGGACTATTAACACTAAGGTATCATCCCAATTTAAAAGTTTCTTCCCGCATGCATTTAATCTGATCAACCATTCTAGTCTTAGGTCTTACATCCGGTGTCCCCAATGAGAACAGAAAGTATTGCATATTCGTACTTTAACAGATTACCAGTGATGGTAGACTACAGCCAATGAGCTTTTCTGCTGACCTGACAGATCACTGTAGTTTTTGTATGTTGTGGGAGGATGCTGCAGTAAACCGGACAGTAGAGGCTGATGTGAGGATGCTCTCTATGATGGCTGTGTAGAATTGTATCAGTACGTTCTGGGGAAGATGGAATTGTACCAGTTGCAGCAAATACATCCTCTGCTGAGCCTTTTCGTTAATCAAGGAGATATAGTTTTCTGACATGGGCTCCTTGAGAATGGATGTTGCTTTCATGTGAGAGAGTTCTTTGTAGATGTGCTCAGTGATGGGGAGGGCTTTCCTGTGATGGCTGTATCCAGTACCATAACCACAAGAGATTCTGCAAATGTTGGAAATCCAGACCTACACATATAAATTCAGCAGATCAAGGGAATAAACAGTCGACAGCATTGTAGGCTTTTTTGTTAAAAGGCATTGGTGTGGGACCAGGCTGGGATGCAGCCAGTCAGTATACACTCCACCGCACATCAACACAAGTTTGTCAAAGTTTTAGATGACATGCCAGACCTCTGTAAACTTCAAACAAGTTCTGGTTCCAGAACGAGAGGTCACAGTTTGAGGATAAAGGGGAAGCCTTTTAGGACCGAGATGAGAAAAAACTTCTTCACACAGAGAGTGGTGAATCTGTGGAATTCTCTGCCACAGGAAACAGTTGAGGCCAGTTCATTGGCTATATTTAAGAGGGAGTTAGATATGGCCCTTGTGGCTAAAGGGATCAGGGGGTATGGAGAGAAGGCAGGTACAGGGTTCTGAGTTGGATGATCAGCCATGATCATACTGAATGGTGGTGCAGGCTCAAAGGGCTGAATGGCCTACTCCTGCACCTATTTTCTATGTTTCTATGTTTAAAGGTGCTCCCATGTTTTCCTTGTAACAACAGTTATATGCTGGTCCCAGGTCAGATAGTCTGAAATGATCATAACAAGGAATTGAAAGTTACTGACCTTCTCCACCTCTGACACACAGTGTATTGTGATTGTTCTTGCTTTTTGATATTTGCTCAGTTGGGACAGGAGGGATGCCAGGCAGGATAGGAGAACGCTCCTCTTGCAGGATGTGGGACGGCAGGGAGACCTCCAGTGTCTCCGATCACCACAACCGTGAGAAGTGCACCCTGATGCAGCTTCTAACAATCCAGATTAAGGAGTTGGAGCTGGAACTGGACAAACTCCGGGTCTCTTGGGAGTCTGAGCAGGTGACAGGACCTAAAGAGAGGTACTTAATCCAAGGTGCAGGACACAGGAAATTGGGTGACAGTCAGACAGGGGAAAGGGTTAAACAGCCAGTGCAGAGTACCCCTGTGTCCAACCCCTCAACAACAGGTACAGTACATCACTTTGGATACTGTTGGGGGGGATGATGACCAAGCAGAGGGAAGTCACAGTGACTGGGTCTCTGGCACTCAGTCTGATTCTGACACTCGGAAGGCAAAGGGGAGAAGATGCGAGCAGTGGTGATAGGGGATTCATTAGTTAGGGGAACAGACGGAGTTTCTGAGGACAGGAACAAGATTCTTGGGTGGTCTGTTGCCTTCTGGTTGCCATGCTCTGGTACATCTTGGATCGAGTATTCAGCATTCTTCAGTGGGAGTGTGATCAGCCTGAGGTCTTGGTCCACATGGGTGCCAATGACATTGGTAGGAGGAGCGACGAGGTTCTGCAAAGGGAGTTCAGGGAGATAGGTCCTAAGTCGACGAGCAGGTCCTCCAGGGTTGGCATCTCAGGATTGCAACCTGTGCCATGTGCCAGTAAGACCAGAAATAGGAAGATTATACAGTTTAACATCTGGTTAAGGAGCTGGTGTAGGAGGGACAGCATAACAGTTTCTGATCATTTGGCTCTCTCCTAAGGAAGGTGGGACCTGTACAGAGGAGACAGTTTACACCTAAACTGGAAGGGGACTAATATCCTAATGAGAAGGTTTGCAAATCTGCTGCAAATTCCTGGAGGGGTTTAAACTGGAGTTGCAGCGGGATGGGAACCAAAGTGCTGGAACAGTTAGTGGAGAAGTTGTGAAGATAGATGATCAGACATCAGACAAAGACCAGAATCGAAAGGTTGAGCATGGTGCAACTAATGTCCTGAGCTGCATATGTTTAAATGCAAGAAGTATTGAAGGAAGAGAAGATGAGCTCAGAACATGGATCTACACATGGAAATATGATATTGTAGCCATTAGCATGACTCGGTTGCAGGAGGGGCAGGACTGGCAGCTTAATGGTGCTGCCTGGCCAGCTGAATTCCTCCAGCATTTTGTGTGTGTTCATTCAGTACTCTGGGGTTCCAATGAGACCTGACAGAGCGAGAGGGATTATGGATCATCTCATGAGGCATTATGGATGAAATTGAGAAATAAGAAATGTATGAGCACATTAATAGGGCTATATGTCAGTACCTTATGTTGAACTTTTTCTTTTCGTGTGTTTTTCCCCAAGCTGTCAGTCTGTGGTTTTGTGTTGCCATGTGCTCTTGCTTGTTTTCATGCCCTATGTGCTCCTGTCCCCGCTCCTGCTCTACCCCGCCTCTCACCTGTTTCTCATTATTACCTGTATTGTGTCTCATTGTGCTCCACCTATCATCTGCCTCTCTGTTTATTGCTCAGTGTATTTCAGTCCTGTGTTTTCACCTGTTGGTTGCTGGATTGTGCCAGTGAGTTTTCCTGAGCTTTTCTGGCATTCGCATCTGAACTCTATCTGTCTGAATATCCACTCTGCCTGTTTTCCGATTCTGGTTTTTGGACTTCCCTGGAATTTTTGATCTCTGCCTGAACTTTTTTGCCCCTCTGGATTCGCTACTCTGTAAATATCACAGTGCGCACAGTACTTGGTCTGTGATTGGGTCCCTGCTCCAGCGCTCTGACAGTACAATCTGGCCAGAATGGATCCAGCAGACCCCGGTCGTCTGAGAGCTGTCATGGAACAACAGGGAGTGATGCTGGGGAGACTCCAGAACCAGCTGGACTCCGTGTTCAGGGCAGTGGAGTCACTTTGTGCCAATGTAGCCGATCTTGTGGCCCAGACTCGGTCACTCCAGCTGTCCCAGAGTGCCTATCAACATTCTGCGACTGCATCTTCCACCCCACCCTCCGCGTTGTCACTTACTCCTCCCGTCCAAGAGCCCCATCTGCCTCCTCCAGAAAAGTACTCAGGTGAGCCTGGTACCTGCCATTCTTTTCTTTCCCAGTGCACCCTCATTTTGATTTACAATCCACAACCTTTCCGACTAATCGAGCCAAGGTGGCCTACGTCATCACTCAACTGTCCGGTTGGGCGAGAGAATGGGGAACAGCTGACTGGGAGGCAGGCTCACCTTTCTGTATCAGTTTTCTGTTATTTTCTGAGGAGATGAGAAAAGTGTTTGCTCACTCCAAACATGGGAGAGAGGCAGATCTGTGTCAGATTACACCAAAGAGTTCCAGACCCTAGCCACCTCCAGTGGCTGGACCTCGGAGGCACAGTACAACACCTTCCTGAATGGTCTCTTCGAAGGCATCAAAGATGAGCTGGTCACCCAGGACCTCCCTGCACCTTTGAAGCCCTGGTAGATTTGGTCATCCGTATTGATGTTCACATTCAGCAGCGCTGCAAAGGGAGGGGTTCCAGAGGGTCCCTGGAGACACTGGGTGAGTTCCAAGCTCCTCATCAGTCTACATTGCCCTGCCGTTTGCCCCCATCTACAATTCTTGTTCCAGAGCTCGAAGCTGTGAAGATTGACAAAGGAGAATCAACACTTTGATACTAATGGTATTGAGATCACTAGATGCAAAGTATTATGCAAAAGGATAGGTCTGGTGGGTTGAGATTCTAAATTGGAGAAGGGACAGTTCTGATGATTTCAAAAATGATCTGACAAATGTGGACTGGGACAGCCTGGTTTCTGGCAATGGTGCTCTTGGTAAGTGGGAGGCCTTCAAAAATGAAATTCTGAGAGTACAAAGCTTTTATGTGCCTGTCAGAATAAATGGTAATGATAACAAGTGTAGGATCCTTGATTTTCAAGAGATATTGAGACTCTGGTTCAGAAGAAAGGAGATGTGTAGGAGGTAGGAACAAATGAGGTGCTTATGGAGTACAGAAAATGCAAGAGAACAGGTAAGAATGAAACAGCTAAAAGGAGGCATGAGGATGCCGGAGCAGACAAGATGAAGGAGAAACATCAGGGATACTACAGATATGTTGAGAGCAAAGGGAATGCAAGGGGCAAAATTGATCAGAGTGGTAATCAATGTGAGCAGCCAAAAGAAATGGGGGAAATCTAAAATGAATTTTTTGCTCCTGTATTTACTCAGGAGATGAACACAGAGTCTGGAAGTGAGAGAAAGCAGCACTGACTTCATGGACTCCATACAGATTAGAGGAGGAGATGCTGCAGTCATGAGGCAAGTTAGAGTGGATAAATCCCCAGGGCCTGACAAGGTATTCCCTCAGACCCTATGGGAGTCAAGTGCAAAAATTTCCAGGGCCCTTGCAGAGATATTTAAATCATCCTTAGTGACAGGTGAGACACCAGAGGATTGCAGGGTAGCCAACGTTGTTCTCCTGTTCAAGAAAGCACTGAAAGTAGACCAGGAAATTATAGGCCACTGAGTCTGACATCAGTCATGGGAAAGTTATTGTAAGATATTTGAATATTTGGATACACATGGACTGAATAAAGATAGTCAGCATGGCTTTGTGCATGTTGGGTCATATCTAACCAATACTATAGAGATTTTCGAGGAATTTACGCAGAAAATGGATGAAGGCAAGGCAGTGGATGTTGTGTACATGGACTTTAGCAAGGCATTTGACAAGGTCCCACATAGGAAGTTGGTCAGGAAGGGTCAGTCGCCGCGCATTCAGGATAAGGTAGTGAATTAGATTAGACATTGGCTTAGTGGAAGATGCCAGAGAGTGAAGGAGATGATTGCCTCTCTGACTGGAGGCCTGTAACTAGTGGTGAGCCGCAGGAATTGGTGCTGGGTCATTTGTTGTTTCTTATCTGTATCAATGATCAGGATGATAATGTGGTTAACTGGATCAGAAAAATTGTGGGTGACACCAAGATTAAAGATGTAGTGGATGACGAGGAACGCTATCACGTCTTGCAGCACAAGCTGAAGCAGCTGGAAAAATGGCAGATGAAATATAATTCACATAAGAGCGAACTGTTGTATTTCAGTAGGACCAACCTGGGTAGGTCTTACACAGTGAACGTTACGACACTAAGGATTACTGTAGGGAATACAGGACCATAATTCATTTGAATGGTGTCACATGTACATAGTCATAAAGAAACCTTTTGGCACATTGGTCTTCATAATTTAAAGTACTGAGTAAAATAGATGGGATGTTATGTTGAAGCTGTATCATACATTAGTGAAGCCTAATTAGGAGTTTTGGTCACCTACTGACAGGAAAAAATGTAAGTAAGGTTGAAAGAGTACAGAGAAAATTTAGAAGAATGTTGCTGGGGCTGGAGGACTTGCATTATGAGGAAAGGTTGAGTAGGTTTGGATTGTATTCCTTGGAACATAGAAGATTGAGAGGGGTACACACGAAGTTATGAGGGGTATAGATGGGGTAAGAGGTTGGGTGGAATGCAACCGAAGGTCATGGGTTAAGGGTGAAAGGTGAAATGTTTAAGGGAAATGTGAGGGGAAATTTCAAGACTCAGTGACTCATGAGCGTGGAATGAGATGCCAGCACAAATGGTGCATGTAAGCTCGATTTCAACATTTAAGAGAAATCTGGATACGTACATGCGTGGTAGGGGTGTTGAGTGTTATGGCGTTGCAGTCGATGGAAGTAGGCAGTATAATTGGTTCGGTATGGATGAGATGGGCCGAAGGGTCTGTTTCTGTACTGTGCTTTTCTATGACGTTATGGCTCTAAGAAGTACATCCTCTGCTGAGGCGCATTGTTAATGAAGGAGATATGCGTCTCCGACATGAGGTCCTGTGAAATAATGAAGTCCAGGGACCGGACATCACCATTGAAATGGTGCTAACTGTAGAGTTGTTGATGATGAGAGTGTGGAGAGGAGACATATTTCTCCTTATCTTGATATGCATCTCCACGGTTTCAAGGGCATTCAGCTCCAAGCTGTTGTGATTGCATCAGGATACTAGCTTGTTTACTTCCTGTTGGCAATTGCATTTGTTGCCTCAGATCATAAGACATGCATGCAGAATTGTGTAATTCAGCCCATCTAGGCTGCTGTGCTATTCCATCCTGGCTGAGGAGTGCTGTAGGGAAGACAGGACCATAATTCATTGGAAGTGGTGTCACAAGACTAGAACTAGAGAGCATTGATCAAAGGTGAAAGGTGCAATTTTAAGGGGAATCTGAAGGGAAACTTCACTTGGAGGGTGGTGTGAGTGTGGAATGAACTATGAGCAGAATTGGTAGATGTGGGTTTGATTTCAACATTTAAGAGAAGATTGGATGAGTATGTAGATGAGAGATGTATGGAGGACTTTGGCACAGGTGGAGGTCAATGGGACTAGTCAGAATAATTTGGCATTGGCTAGATGGGCAGAAGGGCCTGTTTCTGTGCTGTATCACTCTATGACTTTGAATGACAGAACAAGCTTGAGTGGCTGAATGGCCTGCTTCTACTTCTGATTCTCAGGTTCTTACAGTTATCAAAGCTTTTCAAGAGCAGAGTGAGTAGAAGATCTTACTGTGCATCAATCACTGATCTGAAACGACAACATCGAGGAGATGTGGGCTTCACAGGTTGCACCAACATTTAATTGCTCACCCTCTGATGTCCCGGAGAAGCTGGGGATGAACTACATCTCTCTGTGGCCTGTAACTTAGGTGTGACCTACTCACAAAAACATCCTTGACATCCTCAGTCCCCTGAGTATGTCCAAATGCACCTCTGGTTCCTTGAACTGGTCTGACAGGAGCTGCAGCTGGATGCACTGCCCACAAGGGGGAGCCTGTGAGGTTCCCTGAATTCAGACATCTTGATCGTTCCACTGCCGGACTGTTCTTTTTCTGTCTGTACCAAGTCAAAGGTCATGGATTAAAGGAAAATAACAGCCTTACCCCCTCCTCAGCTGTACCTCCTTGTCAATCCCCAGAAATCCCACTGCTGAAATATTGCAGTTCTATAAAACCCTGGTTTATTTTATTTTATTGAGATACAGCATGGAGTAGACCTTTCCAGCTCCTCAGGCCATGCCGGCCTGCATCCTGGTTTAGCCCTAGTCTAATCATGGGACAATTTACAATGTCATATTAACCTACTGACCAGTTCCTCTTTGGACTGTGGGAGGAAACCAGAGCACCCGGAGGAAACCCACACGGTTACGGGCAGAACGTACAAAACTCCTTCCAGGCAGCAGCGTGTCAGAAGATACTTGGAACATTGTGTTCAGTTCTGGACACCTCATTAGAGGAAGCACGAGGAAGTTTTACCCAGGATGTTGCCAAGACTAGAGGGGTACAGATGAGATTTACCCAGATTCTGCCTGGACGAGAGGGCATGTCTTCTGAGGATGGGTTGAGTGAGTTTGTGCTCTTCTCTGTAGAGCCTCCTGTGTCCTGATGAAGGGTCTCAGCTCAAAACTTCGACTCTTTATTCATTTTTATACAAGCTGCCAGACCTGCTGAGTTCCTCCATTATTTTCATGTGTTTTACTCTGGATCTTCAGCAACTGCAGAATCACTTTTGTTTACAATTAATGTTGTACTCTGCCATCCAAAGTTTGACGTTCTGGAATGAACTCTGGCTGCCACGTCTCTGCCCAGCTCTGCATCCTCTCAATGAATTTGAGAAAGTTTCTGGCTGGATTGCCTGAAATTAATGATCCTTTTGTAGTGGAGGGAGATGTTCAGGCCCTTAGATGTGAATAAGTCTTCTATGTTACTATTGTTGTTGGCCTGCTTTGGTTGTGTAAAAGAATCTGTAAAGTGTTTGTACATCAAAGCTCTGATACTGTGTGTACTCCCCACCCCTGACTTCTCCGAGCTGATATGGAACAGCTCGCGAGCTACCTCTGCTCACAGCCACTGGACTCAGTGGTAAGGAGGCCACCATTCTTAAACAATATACATCTCAGGTCGGTCCGGTTTGGGTCCAACCGAACAGGAATGTTGTGATGTTTTGATTAACAGAACGTTAATTTGAGCGAATGATGTGTAAATACTGCCCACACACAATTATCCGTCAGAAAGAAATAACATCATACACCACATACAATTATAAAGAAAATGCATTTACTAATTTCAGCTTTATCAAACAGTGATGAAGAGGAAACAAAAAGGGAAAACAGGGCTCATTTCAACTAAACCACTCGGACTGTGCACATGCGTTGGAACTCATATGTCCAAAGGTTGGGTGTGACCATTACTCATGGTGCTGACTTCTCATCACCAGTCACCGGCAGAACTTCCATCTTGGACTCCTTCATCTCACGAGCACTCCTTGAAATCTCCTTTTCCCATTAGATCAAATCCTACAGCCATCTTTCCTGATATCCTCACTGAATCTCCCATCAAAAAGACTACAAACCCCACCAGTGTCTGTCACAAATCTCTCTTTTCCCTGTTTTCTCTAGAGCCTTCTCCCAATTCCATCATCCTGATCGTCTAACACAACATTCCTAAGTTGCCCCTTGCCTTTAGCTGAAACCCAACTTAACACAGACAGTGATGTGTATCCTGTTCAATTGACTGAGAGAGGTGGGTTTTTATCAGGGTCTGAAATCACTCTAAATTGCTATGAGAGGGTCAATAAGTGGTAGAATCATTGAACAGGTAAAAGGTCACTTTAAACCAATGATTGTGTGGCTAAGTATAACTCCAAAGTCACATTTAAATTTACTGATGTTGGCCAAATCAAAGGCAGTGATAAATTGTCACACAGGAGGGCGATTGAAAATCTGGTGAATGGTGCATTAATAACAAACTCTCACTCAATCTCAGCAAAAACCAAAGCACTGACTACAGGAGGAAGACAGAAGTCCCTGAGTCAGTCCTCATGAGGAGATCGGAGAAGGTCCGTGACTTTAAATTCAAGGCAGTGTACGGTAACATATACAAACTTTGATAATAAATGTACTTCAAACTTGGAATCAGGGAGACATTTGGTGGGAACATGGAGAGATTCAAAAATGAGATTACTTCCGGATGAATGTGATAAGATTGGGCCGAGCCAGCATGGATTTACCAAGGGCAAATCATGCTTGACTAATCTATTGGAGTTTTTCGAGGACGTAACCAGGAAGATAGACGCGGGAGATCCAGTGGATGTGGTGTACCTTGACTTTCAGAAGGCATTTGATAAGGTACCACATAGGAGATTGGTGGGTAAAATCAGAGCTCACGGCATTGGGGGGAGGATATTGACATGGATAGAAAACTGGTTGGCAGATAGAAAGCAAAGGGTAGCAGTGAATGGGTGTTTCTTGGAATGGCAGGTGGTGACTAGTGGGATGCCACAGGGCTCGGTATTGGGACCACAGCTGTTTACGATTTACGTCAATGATTTAGAGGAAGGCATTGTGAATAACATCAGCAAGATTTCAGGAGCATTCAAGGTGACTTGGATAGGCTGGGTGAGTGGGTAGAAACTTGGCAGATGGCGTTTAATGTGAATAAGTGTGAGGTTATTTACTTTGGGAGCAAGAACAGGAAGGCAGATTATTATCTGAATGGTGTGAAGTTAGGTAAGGGAGAAATACAAAGAGATCTAGGAGTGCTTGTTTATCAGTCTCTGAAGGTGAATGAGCAAGTGCAGCAGGCAGTGAAGAAGGCTAATGGAATGCTGGCCTTTATTACAAAGGGAATTGAGTACAAGAGCAAGGAAATCCTTTTGCATTTGTACAGGGCCCTGGTGAGACCACACCTGGAGTATTGTGTGCAGTTTTGGTCTCCAGGGTTAAGGAAGGACATCCTGGCTGTGGAGTAGGTGCAGCGTAGGTTCACTAGGTTAATTCCTGGGATGTCCGGACTGTCTTACGCAGAGAGGTTAGAGAGACTGAGCTTGTACACGCTGGAATTAAGGAGATTGAGGGGGGATCTGATTGAGACATATAAGATTATTAAGGGATTGGACAAGATAGAGGCAGGAAATATGTTCCAGATGCTGGGAGAGTCCAGTACCAGAGGGCATGGTTTAAGAATAAGGGTAGGTCATTTAGGACAGAGTTGAGGAGGAACTTCTTCTCCCAGAGAGTTGTGGAGGTGTGAAACGTGCTGCCTCGGAAGGCAGTGGAGGTCAATTCTCTGGATGCTTTCAAGAAGGAGCTAGATAGGTATCTTATGGATAGGGGAATCAAGGGTTATGGGGACAAGGCATGAACCGGGTATTGATAGTAGATGATCAGCCATGATCTCAGAATGGTCTACTTCTGCACCTATTGCCTATTGAATGTAACTGGGTGGTTGTTGGTGACTTGGACTCAGTGAGCTTGTTCCTCTTCTACTTGACTCCAGATGAGTGAATGAAATGCCAGGAATAGGAAAAGACAGAGTGAGAAAGCTTGGTTCACATCAGTTCTCTGTAGTAGCACAGTACGATGTACACAATTACTGTGCTCATCGCCATTAACACCACTGACTGACATCTGAACCTTGCGATTCAATGGCCTTCAGCTGACCACTGAGAGATTCCAGCTTCTTAACAGTGGAAGCCTCCAGCTGCAGCACCTTCCCTTCCAGCAGGTTGGGCAGCTTTAATATGTGGGCAATGATGTCATTGAGAACAACGACCAGTGCATCCACGTTACAGAATTTCTTACTGCGAAACTTCAACACTTCCACTTTACCAAGCAGTCCACTGACAGCAACTGTCCCGTGTTTCAGCTGGGAATCAAATTCAAAATGATTTTTCAGCAGCTCGTGTAGGCTATCGAGTTGATCTTCCACACTTTTTCTTCTTTTTACTGTACGGTCAATCTCATCCATTGTCTCCTTGATGCGGGAGATACAGGATTCCAGATCCCTTGAACACTTTGAAATGTACTCCTCTTCTCTTTGCACTTGTCTCCTGATCAATCGACAATTGTCCTCTGCATTGGCTCTACCGATTTCACAAGCGATGGCAGTTATAACTCCTGAAGAAAGAAATGTTCATCACTGTTACTCAAGAATTGATTATTTTTTTTATTGACTCCTGTCTTATTTCTTCAGTATTTATATGTGAATATGACTCTATAACCATTTAGGACCATGCTCCACTTAAGTTTTCTATTAAATTATTGGCCAATTCGCAAAATAATACACAATGGCGTTTTAATCCGCTGTTGCTTCAGGACTTGGATTTTGTTAACTTTATGAATGAACAGATTGATTTTTTTTTACAATTAACAGTACACAGTACTTGGATGCTGTCCAAGTTGCATGCCATCTTGAACAATGTCTCCCATTCACTACATAATGTACTGGGTGGACATTAGAATCATTCTACCGAGTTGCAACACAGAGCGTCATGGTCATAGTCATACTTTATTGATCCCGGGGGAAATTGGTTTTTGTTACAGATGCTCCATTAATAATAAATAGTAATAGAACCATAAATAGTTAAATAACAATATGTAAATTATGCCAGTAAATTATGAAATAAGTCCAGGACCAGCCTATTGGCTCAGGATGTCTGACCCTCCAAGGGAGGAGTTGTGAAGTTTGATGGCCACAGGCAGGAATGACTTCCTATGATGCTCAGTGCTGCATCTCAGTGGAATGAGTCTCTGGCTGAATGTTCTCCTGTGCCCAACCAGTACATTATGTACTGGATGGGAGACATTGACCAAGATGGCATGCAACTTAGACGGCATCCTCTTTCCAGACACCACCGTCAGAGAGTCCAGTTCCATCCCCACAACATCACTGGCCTTACAACTGAGTTTGTTGATTCTGTTGGTGTCTGCTAACCTCAGCCTGCTACCCCAGCACACAACAGCAAACATGATCGCACTGGCCACCACAGACTTGTAGAACATCCTCAGCATCGTCCAGCAAATGGTAAAGGACTTCAGTCTCCTCAGGAAATAGAGGCGGCTCTGACCCTTCTTGTAGACAGCCTCAGTGTTCTTTGACCAGTCTAGTTTATTGTCAATTCGTATCCCCAGGTATTTGTAATCCTCCACCATGTCCACACTGACTCCATGGATGGAAACAGGGGTCACCGGTACCTTAGCTCTCCTCAGGTCTACCACCAGCTCCTTAGTCTTTTTCACATTAAGCTGCAGATAATTTTGCTCACACCATGTGTCAAAGTTTCCTACCATAGCCCTGTACTCAGCCTCATCTCCCTTGCTGATGCATCCAACTATGGCAGAGTCATCAGAAAACTTCTGAAGATGGCAAGACTCTGTGCAGTCGTTGAAGTCCGAGGTGTAAATAGTGAAGAGAAAAGGAGACAAGACAGTCCCCTGTGGAGCCCCAGTGCTGCTGACCACTCTGTCGTACACACAGTGTTGCAAGCACACGTACTGTGGTCTGCCAGTCAGGTAATCAAGAATCCTTGACACCAGGAAAACATCCACCTGCATCGCTGTCAGCTTCTCCCCCAGCAGAGCAGGGCAGATGGTGTTGAACACACTGGAGAAGTCAAAAAACATGACCCTCACAGTGCTCGCTGGCTTGTCCAGGCGGGCGTAGACACGGTTCAGCAGGAAGACAATGGCATCCTCAACTCCTAGTCGGGGCTGGTAGGCGAACTGGAGGGGATCTAAGTGTGGCCTGACCATAGCCGGAGCAGCTCCAGAACAAGTCCCTCCAGGAAGTCATTCCTGCCTGTGGCCATCAAACTTTACAACTCCTCCCTTGGAGGGTCAGACACCCTGAGCCAATAGGCTGGTCCTGGACTTATTTCCTGGCATAATTTACTTTTCACTATTTAACTATTTATGGTTTATTACTATTTATTATTTATGGTGCAACTGTAACGAAAACCAATTTCCCCCGGGATCAGTAAATATGACTATGATTATGAGAGGATATATCCATGAACACCCTTTGGGATACTTTTAAAGCTTATATGCGTGGCTAGATCAGTTTGTACTCTGCTGCTTTGAGGAAAAGGTTGAAGAAGGAAGAGCTGGTTCTTGTCAACAAGATTAAGGAAATAGATAAGAAATATGCTACAGCTCCATCTGAGAAGCTGTATAAACAAAGAACTGAACTTCAAATGGAACACAGTTTATTACTTTCGTCCTTTATTGCAAATGAATTAATGAAGACAAGAATCGAATTTTATATACTTAGTGACAAAGTTGGTAAACTGTTGGCTAATCAGTTGAAGACTAACTCCATTAAATTTCAAATTAATCAGATTTATAATCAAAAAGATCAACTAACATTTGATCAAGCTGAGATTAATCAATCCTTTTTTGATTTTTATTCCTCTTTATATCAATCAGAATCTCCACGAGATTCTAAGCATATGTGTGACTTTTTAGATAACCTAGACTTCCCTAAGATTTCACACGATATATGTTCTATGTTAGAAAATTCCTTCACCACTGATAAGAATGTTATTTTTTCTATGAACTCGGGGAAAGCTCCTGGCCCTGATGGGTTTACCGTGGAATTTTTTAGATCTTTTGCACCCTCATTAGTCCCCTGGTTATCCAGGGTTCTGGAGGCCTCATTAAAGCTTGGTAAGCTACCAGAATCGTTTTATAGAGCATCGATCTCTTTAATATTAAAGAAGAACAAAGACCCTGCTCAATGTGCATCTTATAGACCAATATCCTTGTTAAATGTTGACTGTAAGATTTTTTCTAAATTATTAGCAAATAGACTAGAAAAAGCACTTCCTTATATTATTTCAGAAGAACAAACGGGTTTTATTAAGAATCACTCTTTTTATAATATTCATACACATATATATTGTCTATATCCTGTCACAAAATGATCCTGAATATGTCATTTCCCTAGACACTGAAAAAGCCTTTGACAGGGTCGAATGGTCTTACTTATTTAAGGTGCTTGAAATGTTCAACTTCAGCATGAAATTTATATCCTGGATCAAATTGTTATACCATTCTCCTATGGCCTCAGTTCGTCCTAACACTCTAAACTCACCTTTTTTTTCCCTCTTTTTCAAGGTATCAGACAAGGTTGTCCTCTTAGCCCTTTATTATTTGATATAGCATTAGAACCTCTTGCAATTGCTATTCGAGAATCTCCTAACATTATTGGTATAACTCGTGGGTTAAAGTCTCATAAAGTATCACTTTATGCTGATGACTTCTATATATTTCTAATCCTCAAAAATCTATTCCTGCTGCTTTAGATTTATTAGCATAATTTAGTCTTTTTTCAGGATATAAATTAAACCTTAATAAGAGTGAACATTTCCCTATTAATAAGCAAGTTCCTATATCAAAACCTGTTATTCAGATTGGTTAATAATCATTTTTCATATCTTGGGATTAAAATTTCCTGTAAACATAAGGATTTATTTAAGACTAATTTCTTACCCTTAATTGACCACATTACACAACTTTCCTTTAAATGGTCTCCACTTTATTAAACTTTGACTGGTCGTATTAATGCTGTTAAGATGTTTATTCTGCCAAAATTTTTATATATATTTCAGGCATTACCGATTTTTGTTCCAAAATCCTTTTTTGATAAAGTAGACTCTAAAATCTCTTCATTTCTTTGGCAAAATAAAAACCCGAGATTGGGTAGAATACATCTACAGAAAGCTAAGAGAGATGGAGGCTTGGCATTACCTAACTTTAGATTCTATTATTGGGCAATTAATATTCGACACATGAAATTTTGGTTACTTGACCAAGATATACTATCCATTCCTAAGTGGGTAGTATTGGAATTACATTCTGTTCAAGGCTATGCACTTGGCTCTATATTATGATCTTCTCTTCCTGCCGATTTGAAACGCTATAAACAGGTTTGCAACCCGATAGTTAAACATACCTTACGCATCTGGTTTCAATTCCGAAAATTTTTCGATCTTAATCAATTTGTGCCAGCGATTCCTATTATTGGCAATATATTTTTTCTCCCCTCCTCTACGGACCGTGCCTTTCAAATTTGGAAGACAAATGGTATATCACAGCTTTTGGACTTATTTTCAGATGGCTCCCTTGTGTCTTTTGAACAGTTATCTAATAAGTACAATTTACCAAGAACACATTGTTTTAGACGTTTGCAAGTTAGAAATTTCCTAAATACCATACTTTCTTCCTTTCCGGCGTTACCCCCTACAAATATTTTAGATGCTATCATTAACCTCAACCCATGTCAGAAAGGTGTAACGGCTATTATTTATAATACTATCATGAAACTTAGGATAGCTCCATTCGATAAGATTAGGACTGACTGGGAAAAGGAATTGGGTCTTATTATCCCAGCGGATGACTGGGCTCATATTTTACAACTAGTCAATACTTCCACTATCTGTTCCAAACACTCCTTAATTCAACTTAAAGTTATCCATAGAGCACACATGTCTAAAGATAAATTAGCTCGTTTTTACTCTCATATTAACCCTCTTTGTGATAGATGTCATGGGGAGATAGCTTCCTTGACCCACATGTTTTGGTCTTGTCCTACTCTGGAAACTTTTTGGAAAGACATTTTTAATATTATCTCAAAGGTTTTGAATAGTGATATTTCTCCCCATCCTATTACTGCTACCTTTGGATTACCTAAAATTTCTAGTAATTTATCCCCCTCAGCGTGTAGAATGATTGCATTTCTTACTTTAATGGCGAAAAGATGTATTCTACAACATTGGAAGGAGATTAATGCCCCAACTATGTTTTTTTGGTTCTCTCAAATGATACTGTATCTAAATTTGGAAAAAATCAGAAGTAATCTTTATGATACTTCAGTTAAATTTGAACAGACCTGGAGATCTTTTATTCAATATTTTCATTTAATATAACTATTTTTTTTCTCTCTGATGATATATACACTCCCTTCGTGGATTTTACCTGCTATCAGTGGAGGTCGGGTGTGAGGACGTGGTTGTTTAATCTGTTTAAGTCTACTATTTACCTAGTTAGCCCATTGCTTTGCTTTGTAGGTTAGTTGTACGGTAGGTTTTTTTGGGGGTGGGGTTTCTATTTTTTTTTCTCCTTTATCGATATTATGGAAAATTAGTATACAACTACATTACCTTGTTATTTTATAACTAACTTACATTATTTGCATTGGGGTTTTTTGTGTATTAATATTACTGTATATTTATATCGTAACAATGTATTGGTTGCTATATGTTTTACCTTTTGTGTACTAATTCAATAAAAAGATTTCAAAAGAAAGAAAGAAAGGAATGCAGAGAGATGAATATATAGAGTACGTAGATGAAGACAGAAATCCCCACGGCCTGACGAGGTGCCTCTTGGACCATGGGTGAAGCTAGTGCAGAAATTGCAGGGGCCCTGGAGAGGTAATTACAACATCCTTTAACAAGGGTAACATGCCGGAGGAAAAGAGGAGAGTTAATATTGCTCTGTTGTTCGATGAAGGCTCTGAGAATACATATGGAAATTCTAGGCTGGTGAGCCTGTGGTCAGTAGTGAGAAAATTATTGGAAGGTATTTGAATAGACAGCATATATAATTGATTTATCTAGACAGGGTCTGACCGGGGAGAGTTCAAAGGCACAGGATAGACGTCCCACAGAGGAAGTAGTTCTCAAACAGCAGGAGAAGGCAACCGCGGCTGACAAGGGAAGTTAAGAACTGCAGCAAAGCCAAGGGAAAGGCATATAATGTTGCATAAGTGAGGGGGAAGTTGGATGATTGTGAAGTTTTTAAAACTTTGAGAGATGACCTCTAAAAAGCCATAGGGAAAAGATGAAATATGAGGGCAAACTAGCCAGTAACATAAAGCAGGATATCAAATGTTTTTCCGTTATATAAAGAGTAAAAGAGGGTGAGATTTGATATTGGACCACTGGAAAATGCTGTTGAGATGGTAATCGGGCACCAAGAAATGGCGGACGCTCTTATGAAGTACTTTGAAACAGTCATCACTGTGGAGGACACTAGCAGTGTGCCAGAGGTCCGTGAGTGTCGGGGAGCAGGAGTTGATGCCATTGGTTTTATAAAGGAAAAAATTGCAAGGCAAACTGAAAGGTGTTAAGGTGGATAAGTCACCTGGACCAGATGGATAACATTCCAGAATCCTGGGAGAGGTTGCTGCAGAGATAGCAGATGCATTGGTTATGATCCTTCAAGAATCACTTGATTCTACCAGGTTCCTGGAGGACTGGAAAATTGTGAATGTCACATCACTATTTAAGATGGGAGGAGGGCAAAAGGAAGGAAATTATAGACCAGCTGGCCTAACTTCAGTGGTTGGGAAAGCGTTGGAGTCCATTATTAAGGATGAGGTTTTGGGGTACTTGGAGACTAACGATAAACTACGTCAAAGTCAGCATGGTTTCTGTCAAGTGAAATCTTGCCTGACAAATCTGTTAGTGTTCTTTGAGGAAGTAACAAGCAGGGTGGACAAAGGAGAGGCAGTGGATGTCAGTTAATTGGATTTTCAGAAGGCTTTTGATAAGGTGCCACACTTGACGCATCTTAACAAGATAAAATCCCATGGCATTACAGGAAAAATACTGACATGGATAGAGGAATGGATGACAGGCAGGGGGCTGCAAGTGGGAATAAAGGGGGCCTTTTCCGGTTCCTCAGAGGTTCGTATTGGGACCGCTGATTTTCACATTGTTTGTCAGTGATTTGGGACCTCTGATTTTCACATTGTTTGTCAGTGATTTGGGACCTCTGATTTTCACATTGTTTGTCAGTTATTTGGATAATGGCATAAATGGATTTGTAGCCAATTTTGCAGATGATACGAGGATAGGAGGAGGGGTAGTGGTCGTGCTGAGGAAGCAATGTGATTGCAGCAGGACTTAGATAAATTAGAAGAATGGGCAAAAAAGTGGCAGATGGAATACAATGTTGGGAAATGTGTAATAATTCATTTTGGTAAAAGGAACAATAGTATGGACTAATATCTAAATAGGGAGAAGGTTTCAACATCAGAGGTCCAGAGGGACTTAGGAGTCCTCATACAAGACTCCCAGCAGATTAATTCACAGGTTGAGTCTGTGGTAAAGAAGGCAAATGCAATATTGGCATTTATTTCAAGGGAATATAAAAGCAAGGGGATAACACTGAGGTTTTACAAGACATGGATCAGGCCCACTTGGAGTATTGTCAACAGTTTTGGGCCCCATATCTCAAAAAGGATCTGTTGTCATTGGAGGAAGTCCAGAGGAGGTTCACGATGATGATTATGGGAATGAAGGGGTTAACATATGAGGAGTGTTTGCCAGCTTTGGGCTGCACTGAATGGAATTTAGAAGAATGCGAAGGGATCTCTTTGAAACCTACAGAATTTTGAAAACACTCGATAAGGTGGATGTGGAGAGGATGTTTCCTGTGCTGGGCGTATCCATAATTAGAGACCACAGCCTCGAAATTGAGGGGCAACCATTTAGAACAGATGTACAGAGGAATTATTTCAGCCAGAGAGTCATAAATCTGTGGAATGGTCTGCAAAGTGAAAATTGATAGTTTCTTGACTGGTCAGGGCATCAAAGGTTCTGGTGAGAAGGCAGGTGTGTGGGGTTGAGTGGAATCCGGGATCAGCCATGATGGAATGGCAGAGCAGATGAATGGGATAATGGCCGGATTCTGCTCCTATATCTTAGAGCTTTATGATACATTAGATGACCCTGACAGACTGGCAGGTGAAGTGTTTCCTCACCTGTTTGGACCCCTGAATGGTGGTGATGGAGAAGGTGTAGGTGCAGCTGTAACAGTTGTCCTGCTTGCAGGGTTAATTGCCAGGTAGGAGATCAGTGGGGAGGGCTGAGTGGACAATGAAGTCATGAGAGCGATATCTGCAGTCAGTGGAAAGTGGGTTTAGGGAACACGGTATTTAGTGGCAGGTTCCTGTTGGTGGTGATGTTATGTAATATGATGTGCTGATTACAAAGACTTGTGGGATGCTAGATAAGGACAAGGAGAAACCTGTCTCTGTTGTGGTGATGGGAGGGTGGGTGAGAGCAAATGAGGAAAATTGAGGAGATGTGGTTGAAAGCAATTTCGATGTTGGAGGAAAGGTTATCCTATTCTTTGCAGAAGGAGGACAATTTAAATGTTCGATAATGGAACGCTTCATTCTGAAAACAGATATGGCAGAGATGGAGGAACAGAGAAAAGGGAATGCCATTTTTTAAAAGTGACAGTGTAGTGTGGTCAGTAGATCTTTAGCTGTGACAGTCAGTAAATTGATAAAGCATATCAGCAGATATTCTGTTCCATCTCTGGAGAGAAATGGAGAAAGGGGAGAGCAGCGTCAGAGGTGGACCAAGTAATTACCTGAGGTTTAGGAAGCAAGAAGCAGATGGGTCTATTGAGGAATACAGGGAAGTAAGAAAGGAGCTTAAGAAGGGGCTGAGGAAAGCAAGAAGGGGCCATGAGAAGGCCTTGGCGAGTACGGTGAAGGAAAACCCCAAGGCATTCTTCAGTTATGTGAAGAACAAAAAGATGACAGGAGTGAAGGTAGGAGCGATCAGAGATAAAGGTGGGAAGATGTGCCTGGAGGTTGCAGAAATGACCGAGGTCCTCAATGAATACTTCTCTTCGGTATTCACCAATGACAGGGAACTTGATGACGGTGAGGACAATATGAGTGGGGTTGATGTTCTGGAGCATGTTGATATTAAGGGAGAGGAGGTGTTGGATCTATTAAAATACATTAGGATGGATAAGTCTCCGGGGCCTGATGAAATATTCCCCAGGCTGCTCCAGGAGGCGAGGGAAGAGATTGCTGAGCCTCTGCCTAGCATCTTTATGTCCTCGTTGTCCATGGGAATGGTACCCGAGGATTGGAGGGAGGTGAATGTTGTCCCCTTGTTCAAAAAAGGTAGTAGGGATAGTCCGGGTAATTATAGACTAGTGAGCCTTGCGTCTGCGCTGGGAAAGCTGTTGGAAAAGATTCTTAGAGATAGGATCTATGGGCATTTAGAGAATCATAGTCTGATCAGGAACAGTCGGCATGGCTTTGTGAAGGGCAGATCATGTCTAACAAGCCTGATAGAGTTCTTTAGGAGGTGACCAGGCATATAGATGACGGTAGTGCAGTGAATGTGATCTATATGGATTTTAGTAAGGCATTTGACAAGGTTCCACACAGTAGTCTTATTCAGAAAGTCAGAAGGCATGGGATCCAGGGAAGTTTGGCCAGGTGGATTCAGAATTGGCTTGCCTGCAGAAAGCAGAGGGTTGTGGTGGAGGGAGTCCATTCGGATTGGAGACTTGTGACTAGTGGTGTCCCACAAGGATCTGTTCTGGGACCTCTACTTTTCATGATTTTTATTAACGACCTGGATGTGAGGGTAGAAGAGTGGGTTGGCAAGTTTGCAGACAACACAAAAGTTGGTGTTGTGGATAGTGTAGAGGTTTGTCGCAGATTGCAGAGAGACATTGACAGGATGCAGAAATGGGCTGAGAAGTGGCAGATGGAGTTCAAACCAGAGAAGTGTGAGGTGGTACACTTTGGAAGGACAAACTCTAAGGCAGAGTACAAAGTAAATGACAGGATACTTTGAAGTGTGGAGGAGCTGAGGGATCTGGGGGTATATGTCTACAGATTCCTGAAAGTTGCCTCACAGGTAGATAGGGTAGTTAAGAAAGCTTATGGAGCATTAGCTTTCATACGTCAAGGGACAGAGTTTAAGAGTCGTGAGGTAATGATGCAACTCTATAAAAGTCCGGTTAGGCTGCACTTGGAGTACTGTGTCCAGTTCTGGTCGCCTCACTATAGGAAGGATGTGGAAGCATTGGAAAGGGTACAGAGGAGATTTACCAGGATGCTACCTGGTTTAGAGAGTATGCATTATGATCAGAGGTTAAGGGAGCTAGGGCTTTACTCTTTGGAGAGAAGGAGGATGAGAGGAGACATGATAGAGGTGTACAACATAATAAGAGGAATAGATAGAGTGAATAGCCAGCGCCTCTTCCCCAGGGCATCACTGCTCAATACAAGAGGACATGGCTTTAAGGTAAGGGGTGGGAAGTTCAAGGGGGATATTAGAGGAAGGTTTTTTACTCAGAGAGTGGTTGATGCGTGGAATGCACTGCCTGAGTCAGTGGTGGAGGCAGATACACTAGTGAAATTTAAGAGATTACTAGACAGGTATATGGAGTAATTTAAGGTGGGGGGGTTATATGGGAGGCAAAGTTTAAATGTCGGCAAAACATTGTGGGCCAAAGAGCCCGTACAGTGCTGTACTGTTCCATGTTCTATGGATCGAGAGCATGTGTAGTGTCTTGAATGTGTTGACAAGTGGGACAAATTAGAGTGAAGTTAGGCCCACCCTCTACCTCAGACTCGTGCCCAGCATGGTTACTCATAGGGCGAGTGCTTTGTAAGAAGACTTGCTTACCAGCTCTCCTTAATAGCCCCGCTGCAGTTAATATGTCACATTTTAGTAACAGCTTCATGGTTGGCAGCACTATAAAAGTTTGGAAACAGATTCAACTACACATTAAGGCCCCAAAAACTTATATTGACACTCCGATTTGTGACAATCATTCCTTTTTTGCCTAGCCTGAATAATAATGTCTTTTCTACCTGGAAACAGAGAGACATCTGTAGTGTAGGTGAGCTATATATTAATGGAAACTTTGCCTCATTTGTGCAGTTACAAGCAGTTTACAATATCCCTGCTTCTAGTTTTTTTAGATATCTACAAATTCGAGATCATGTTAGGAAATATATACCTAACTTTGAAGTTTTAGACAAACATGAGTCCCTGGAGGCAATAAATAAATTTGATTCTTTTACTCGTAGTGGAGTATCCTACTTTTATCAGATCGTACATAATGGAGCTCGGGTGAATACTGCAGGTCTTCAACAGGCATGGGTGGATGAATTGGATATAGAACTGACAGAGGAGGTCTGGGATGGGTGTTCAAAGAGTATACATGATTGTTCAGTCAGCATCAGACACAGACTTATGGAGTTGAAAACAATACATAGACTCCATTATTCCAAAGAAAATTTGCACAGTTTCTACCCTGATCTTTCACCAGTTTGTAATAGATGTAAATCTGTGAACAGTAACTTGTCACATTCATTCTGGTCATGTCATAAGCTTTATGCATACTGGAAAAGTATTTTTCACAATTTCTCTGAGGCTTTTGGGAAGTGGTTGGAACCAGACCTGCTCATAGCCATCCTTGAAGTAACAATCTCCTTATCTTCAGCCAATAAGTATGAAAAAAAGGCTGTATTGTTTGGCATAGTGATTGCTAAGAAGTTAATCCTGCAAATGTGGAAAATGGACTCTGTGCCTACGTACGATCTGTTGCTGAGAGAACTAGCAAATACTTTACATTTGGAGAGACTGAGACTGTGTAATGAGGACAGAGGGGACATCTTTGAAAGGATATGGGGCCCTGTATTGGACTTTCTCACGGGGTGAGGACTGAGGTGTTTTGGTGGGTGCACCTCTGCTGTGTATGTTTACTTTTGCCTTTATATTTTTCTCCCTCTTGCTGCTCAATATTTAATTTGATTTTGTTAAGGTCGTGGTTTTTGTGGATGTGCTGTATTTTTTTTGTTTTTTTGTTTGTAATAAAAAAATAAAAAGAATTTAAAAAATTAGAGTGAAGTTATGCAGACACAAGTACAGTGGGGCAGGAGCAGGCAGAGACAACGGGTCTACCAAGATATCAGCCAGGAAGTCAAAGATCGGTTGCGAATGGGTCTTCCAAATGGAATGACCTCAAGCATACCTCCAAAGTTGTGGCAAAGTTGCTTAATGACAACAAGGTCAAGGTGTTGGAGTGGCCATCACAAAGCCCTGGTCTCAATCCGATAGAAAATTTGTGGGCAGAACTGAAAAAGCATGTGTGAGCAAGGAGGCCTACAAATCTGACTCAGTTACACCAGTTCTATCTGGAGGAATGGAACAAAATTCCAGCAACTTCCTGTGAGAAGCCTGTGGAAGGGTACCCAAAACTTTTGACCCAAGTTAAACAACTTAAAGCAATGCTACCAAATACTAACAAAGTGTATGTAAACTTCTGACCCACCGGAAAAGTTATGAAAGAAATAAAAGCTGAAATAAATCATTCTCTCTACTATTATTCTGACATTTCACATTCTTAAAATAAAGTAGTGATCCTAACTGACCCAAGGGAATGTTTTCTAGGATTAAATGTCATGAATTGTGAAAAACTGAGTTTATATGTATTTGGCTAAGGTGTATGTAAACTTCTGACTTCAACTGTACATGGAACTGGCTACGTTCCAAGCCTACACAAGTATCACTGCCTAACATTTCCTGTGCCACATCGATGACTGCATTGGTGCTGCTTTCTACACCCATGCAATCTGGAGAAGAACGCTTATGTGAGAATGCTGTTCTTGGACTGCAGTTCAGCATTCAACACCATAATTCCCTCCAGACTCAAGGAGATGCTCAGAGACCTTGGCCTTCACTCTGCCTTGTGTAGCTGGATCCTGGACTTCCTGTCAGATCGCCGGCAGGTGGTAAGGGTGGGCTCCCTCACCTCCACCTCTCTGACTCTCAACACAGGTGCCCCACAGGGCTGTGTCCTAAGCCCCCTCCTTATACCCATGACTGCATCGCCGCACACTGTTCCAATGTACTAATTAAATTTGGTGACGACACTACACTAATCTCAAATAATAATGAGGCAGCCTACAGAGAAGAAGTCATCATTCTAACACAGCGGTGTCAAGAAAACAACCTCTTCCTCAATGTCGCAAAAACAAAGGAGCTGGTTGTGGACTACAAGAGGAATGGAGACAGACCTATCGACATCAATGGATCTGGGGTTGAGAGGGTGAACAACTTTAAGTTCCTCGGCATACACATCACTGAGGATGTCACATGGTCTGTACATACCGGCTGTGTGGTGAAAGAGTTGCTGTTGTGCCATTTGAGACGGTTGAAGATGTTTGGTTTGGGACCCCAAATCCTAAGAATTTCTATAGGGCCACAATTGAGAGCATCCTGACTGGCTGCATTACTGCCTGGTATGGGAACTGTACTTCCCTCTATCACAGGACTCTGCAGAGAATGGTGTGGACAGCCCAGCACATCTTCCCACTATTCAGGACATTTACAAAGATAGGTGTGTAAAAAGGACCCGAAGGATCATTGGGGACCAGAGTCACCCCAACCATAAACTGTTCCAGTTGCTACCATCTGGGAAGTGATACCAGAGCATAAAAGCCAGGACCAACAGGCTCTGGGACAGCTTCTTCCACCAGGCTGTCAGACAGCTTAATTCATGCTGACACAACTGTATTTACATGTTACATTGACTTCCTGTTGTACGTGCTATTTATTATAAATTACTATGAATTGCACATTGCACCTTTAGACGGAGACATAGCGTAAAGATTTTTACTCCTCATGTATATGAAGAAAGTAAGTAATAAAGTCAATTTAATTCAAACTCGTCAACTTCATCAACTTTGCCTCCAACCTCCACTTTGGTCTCAAATTTAACTGGTCCATTTCTGACACCTCTCTTTCCTTCTCATTCGAGAAATGATGAGATGTCCTCCCTTTTCAAAGAAAGGAACTTTCCTTCTTCCACCACTAACACTGTTCTCGTCCGCATCTCCTCCATTTTGCGTACGACTGCCTTCACCCAATTAACCCAACACCCTAACAGGGATAGGGTTCCTCTTGTCCTTATCTATCACCACACTAGGCTCCACGCCCAGCACATAATTCTCCATAACTTCCATCTTTCCCAAAGGGATCCCACCACCACGCACATCTTTCCCTCCTGTTCATTTTCCACTTCCCACAGGGATCACTCTCTACACGACTCCCTTGTCCATTTAGCCCTCCCCACTGATCTTCCTCCTGATATGTATCCTTGCAAGCAGGACAGGTGCTACACCTGCCCCTACACCTCCTCCCACCCTACCGTTCAGGGCTCCAAACAGTCTTTCCAGGTAAGGTGGCACTTCACCTGTCAGTCTGTTGGGGTTATCCACTGTATCCAGTGCTCCCAGTGCGGTCTCATGTATATCTGTGAGACCCAACTCAGACTGGGAAACTGCTTCTCTGAGCACGTAAGCGCCATCAAAAAGTGGGATCTTCCAGAGCCGACCCATTTCAATTCTACTTGCTGTTCCCAATCCAACATGTCAGCCCATGGCTTCCTCTACTGCCGTGATGAGGCCACCATTAGGTTGGTAGAGCAACACCTTCTATTCATTCTGGGTAGCCTCCAACCTGATGGCACGAACATAGGTTCTCGAACTTCCGATAGTTGCCCCCACCCCCACCTTCACCATTCCAAATTCCCATTTCTCTCTCTTGCCTTATTTCCTTACCTGCCCATAACCTCCCTCTGGTGCTCCTCCACCATCCCCTTGTTCCACTGACCTCTGACCTTTCCTATCAGATACCCTATTCTCCAGACCTTTATCACTTTCACCATTTGACCTCCCAGCTCTTTAATTCACCACTCCCCCTCTTCTGGTTTCACCTACCACCTACTACCCTGTACTTCTTCTGCCCCTCCCCTCTCCTTACTTTGACTTTGCATCTCTTTTTTCCAGTCCTGATGAAGGATCTCGGCTCAAAACATTGACTGTTTACTCTTTTCCATGGATGCTGCCTGGCCTGCTGAGTTCCTCCAGCATCTTATGTGTATTACCACGAGCTCCCACTTTTTCTGGCGGACGGGAAAATTTTGGGGCTCAGCAAAGCTGTCTCCCGATCTACATTGGGTCTCATCGATATACAAGAGGCTGCACCGGGAGCACCAGATACAGTAGATGACCCCAAGCACACTCACAGGTGAGGTGTAGAGCTGCAACATTCCTCAGGGAGGTGAAAGGGCTGGTGTAGCACTTTGGTACTTGCAGGGATAACAGCTCGGAGGGAGATTAGTAGGGAGAGACGAGTGGACAAGGGAATCGTTGGGGGATTGATCCCTGTTGAAAGCTAAGGTGTGGTAAGTGAGGGAAAGATATATTTAGTGGGAGGATCCCTTTGCAGATGGCAGAAGTTGCAGAGGATGTTTTGTTGGAACCAGAGGCTTGTGGCCATGATAGGTAAGGACAAGAGGAACTCTATCACAGTTAAGGTGGTGAGAAGATGGGGTGAGAGTTGACCATCACTGCTGTCCCCATCCACATCTCTTCCATTTCACGCATGTCTGCCCTCACCCCATCGACCCGCTACCCACCAGGGATAGGGATGCTCTTGTCCTCACCTACCACCCCAGCAGCCTCCATGTCCAGCATATCATTCTCCATAACTTCCGCCACCTCCAGCGGGATCCCACCAACATGCACATCTTTCCCTCGCTCCACTTTATGCAAGGAGTCAATCCCTACATGACCCCCTGTTCCATTTGTCCCTCCTCACTAACCCCCTCCTGGTATTTATCCTTGCAAGCAGAACAATGCCATACCTGCCTATTCACCTCCCTCACCAATCTGGGCTCCAAAATGTCCTTCCAGGTGAGGCAACGTTTCATCAGTGAATCTGCTCTGATTAATGAGGCTTTGGGCCTACTCTGGGCTGCTCGGAGGTTTGGACCTGAGGGCTCAGGTTTGGTTCGGAATGTTGATGTGCACATCAGGTGTTGGTCTTTTGTTTTAATTTTTATTCTTTTTTTCTTTAACTGGTTCTTTTGGGCTTCTTGCTTTGTGGCTACGTGTGAGCAAACAAATCTCAAAGTTGTATAATTTATACATTCTTTGACAATAAATGTATTATCAATCTTTGAATCTTGCCACTGATGGTGACCCCCACAAATTTGTTACACTCGTATGATGTGCCCTCATCTCCAATAATGGTTATTCCAAAGTCAAAGATTTGTATTCGATCCTTTATTAGCATTTAGCAAGCATACGATCTTTTAATATCTACCCTCCCCCCTCCCCTTAACCCTTCCCCCTGATACATACCCCTACCTAAAAGAAAAGAAAGAAAAAGAAAAAAAGAGAAAAAAAAAGAAAGAAAGACTGCCTGGATATTGGAAGGTCTCCACATGCTCCATGGGATTTGAAATAAATTTAATATATTTATTTGTTTCTTTCCCCAAAGGATCAACATCTTTATCATCAGAGCACCAATATATACCATCCTATCTTTTGTAAATAAGGGCGCCAAACATTCAAAAATGTATCATATTTATCTCTTAAATTATACGTAATTTTTTCAAGTGGAATACAGCTAAAAATTTCATTATTTCAACGATCCATACTTAAGTACGAATCCGATTTCCAAGTACCTGCAAAAGCCTTCTTGGCTACTGCCAATGCAATTTTTATAAACTCTTTCTGGTATTTATTCAATTTAAGTTTCGGTTTTATCCCTTTGATGTCACCTAATAAAAATAATATAGGGTTATGTGGAAGTTGAGTTCCAGTAATTTGTTCCAATTAAACTCTGAAATTTATCCAAAAAGGTTGAATTTTGGAACAGGACCAAGTAGAATGTAAAAAAGTACCAATTTCTTGATTACACCGAAAACATTGATCAGATAAATTTGAATTTAATCTATTTTTTGCGGTGTAATATATAATTGGTGTAAAAAATTATATTGTACTAGTCTGAGTCAAACATTTATTGTATTTGTCATACTATCAAGACATAGTCTTGACCAATTTGTTTCATTAATATTAATACTCAAATCCGTTTCCCATTTTTGTCTTGACTTGTGAATTCCTTGTTTAAGTGTCTGTTTTTGAATCAGATTATACATAAAAGAAATGAATTTTTTAATTTCTCCTTTTTGAATTAAAGTTTCAATTTCATTACAAATTTCAAAAACATTGTTTGAGCCAGTTTATCTCTTAAATAAGCCCTTAATTGAAGGTAACAAAAGAAAGTGTTACTTGATATTTTATATTTATTCTTTAATTGTACTTCCTTCATAACAGTCTCCTATACATCTAATCCCTTTTTGGTACCAATTATATAAAAGTTGATTATCCATTGTAAAAGGAATGTCTGTTTTGAATCAAAGGTCTCCTTGCTAATAAAGATTTCTGTATTTCATCATCAACATTTATCTTATTTCATAGATCAATCAAATGTTTTAATATAGGAGATTCTTTCTTTTCCCGTAGCCATTTAGATTCCCATTTATATATAAAATCCTCGAGTGTATTTTCTCCTATCTTATTTAATTCTATTCTAATAAATGCCGGTTTTCATTCGTCACAAAAGATGCAATAAATCTAAGTTGGTTTGCTTTGTAATAGTTCTTAAATTTGGAAGTTGTAACCCTCCTAACTCAAATTTCCATGTCAATTTTTCCAACAATATTCTTGACATCTTAACCTTCCAAAGAAATTTCCTCACACATTTACTTAATTCTCGAAAAAATGTCTGTGGCAGTTGTATTGGTAGTGTTTGAAATAAATACTGTAATCTAGGAAATATATTCATTTTTACAGCATTGATTCTACCCATTAATTTTATCGGTACTATCATCCAATTGTCAAGATCTTCTTGAATTTTTTCAATAGTGGTAAAGAATTAAATTTATATTATTTCTTTATATCATAGAAAACATAGAAAATAGGTGCAGGAGTAGGCCATTCGGCCCTTCGAGCCTGCACCGCCATTTATTATCATCATGGCTGATCATCCAACTCAGAACCCTGCCCCAGCCTTCCCTCCATACCCCCTGATCCCCGTAGCCACAAGGGCCATATCTAACTCCCTCTTAAATATAGCCAATGAACTGGCCTCAACAGTTTCCTGTGGCAGAGAATTCCACAGATTCACCACTCTCTGTGTGAAGAAGTTTTACCTAATCTCGGTCCTAAAAGGCTTCCCCTTTATCCTCAAACTGTGACCCCTCGTTCTGGACTTCCCCAACATCGGAAACAATCTTCCTGCATCTAGCCTGTCCAATCCCTTTAGGATTTTATATGTTTCAATCAGATCCCCCCTCAATCTACTAAATTCCAACGAGTACAAGCCCAGTTCATCCAGTCTTTCTTCATATGAAAGTCCTGCCATCCCAGGAATCAATCTGGTGAACCTTCTTTGTACTCCCTCTATGGAAAGGATGTCTTTCCTCAGATTAGGGGACCAAAACTGCACACAATACTCCAGGTGTGGTCTCACCAAGGCCTTGTACAACTGCAGTAGTACCTCCCTGCTCCTGTACTCGAATCCTCTCGCTATAAATGCCAGCATACCATTCGCCTTTTTCACTGCCTGCTGTACCTGCATGCCCACTTTCAATGACTGGTGTATAATGACACCCAGGTCTCGTTGCACCTCCCCTTTTCCTAATAGGCCACCATTCAAATAATAATCTGTTTTCCTATTTTTTGCCACCAAAGTGGATAACTTCACATTTATCCACATTAAATTGCATCTGCCATGAATTTGCCCACTCACCCAACCTATCCAAGTCACTCTGCATCCTCTTAGCATCCTCCTCACAGCTAACACTGCCACCCAGCTTCGTGTCATCTGCAAACTTGGAGATGCTGCATTTAATTCCCTCATCCAAGTCATTAATATATATTGTAAACAACTGGGGTCCCAGCACTGAGCCTTGCGGTACCCCACTAGTTACCGCCTGCCATTCTGAAAAGGTCCCATTTATTCCCACTCTTTGCTTCCTGTCTGCTAACCAATTCTCTATCCACATCAATACCTTACCCCCAATACCGTGTGCTTTAAGTTTGCACACTAATCTCCTGTGTGGGACCTTGTCAAAAGCCTTTTGAAAATCCAAATATACCACATCCACTGGTTCTCCCCTATCCACTCTACTAGTTACATCCTCAAAAAATTCTATGAGATTCGTCAGACATGATTTTCCTTTCACAAATCCATGCTGACTTTGTCCGATCATTTCACCGCTTTCCAAATGTGCTGTTATCACATCCTTGATAACTGACTCCAGCAGTTTCCCCACCACCGACGTTAGGCTAACCGGTCTATAATTCCCCAGTTTCTCTCTCCCTCCTTTTTTAAAAAGTGGGGTTACATTAGCCACCCTCCAATCCTCAGGAACTAGTCCAGAATCTAACGAGTTTTGAAAAATTATCACTAATGCATCCACTATTTCTTGGGCTACTTCCTTAAGCACTCTGGGATGCAGACCATCTGGCCCTGGGGATTTATCTGCCTTCAATCCCTTCAATTTACCTAACACCACTTCCCTACTAACATGTATTTCGCTCAGTTCCTCCATCTCACTGGACCCTCTGTCCCCTACTATTTCTGGAAGATTATTTATGTCCTCCTTAGTGAAGACAGAACCAAAGTAATTATTCAATTGGTCTGCCATGTCCTTGCTCCCCATAATCAATTCACCTGTTTCTGTCTGTAGGGGACCTACATTTGTCTTTACCAGTCTTTTCCTTTTTACATATCTATAAAAGCTTTTACAGTCAGTTTTTATGTTCCATGCCAGTTTTCTCTCATAATCTTTTTTCCCCTTCCTAATTAAGCCCTTTGTCCTCCTCTGCTAAACTCTGAATTTCTCCCAGTCCTCAGGTGAGCCACTTTCTCTGGCTAATTTGTATGCTTCTTCTTTGGAATTGATACTATCCCTAATTTCTCTTGTCAGCCACGGGTGCACTACCTTCCTTGATTTATTCTTTTGCCAAACTGGGATGAACAATTGTTGTAGTTCATCCATGCAACCTTTAAATGCTTGCCATTGCATATCCACCGTCAATCCTTTAAGTGTCATTTGCCAGTCTATCTTAGCTAATTCACGTCTCATACCTTCAAAGTTACCCCTCTTTAAGTTCAGAACCTTTGTTTCTGAATTATCATTATCAAGTCTTATACCTAAGTACTTTGTACCATTTATCGGCCATCTAAATAGGGTTGCTAACAACATTGACTATAGTCTCCTTTAGTAAGAGGTAAGATCTCACTTTTATCCCAATTTATTTTGTACCCTGATTCTTTCCCATATTCTTCCGATCTAGAAGATAGTTTACGCAATGAATGCAATGGGTTTGTTAAATAAATCAAAACATCATCAGCAAATAAATTAATCTTATATTCCTCCTGATTAGCTCTAAAACCCTTAATATCTGAATCAATTCTAATTAATTCAGCTAACGGTTCTATCGCCAATACAAATAAAGCAGGTGATAATGGACAACCTTGTCTAGTTGACCTTTTTAACTGGAATAGTGTTGAAATTTGACTATTTGTCACTACTTTAGCATTAGGATTAGTGTTTAAGGTTTTAATCCAGTTTATAAAAGGTATTCCTAACCCATATTTATTAAGTAGATTATCTAAATATTTACCAAAATTAATACATATGGATCAAACAGGATTTATTAAAAATAGACAATCGGCAGATAATGTAACTCGGCTACTTAGTATAATTCATTTGGCACAAAATAGGGGAGAAATGAGTATGGTAGTAGCCTTGGATGCAGAAAAAGCATTTGATAGATTGGAATGGGATTTTTTTTTTAAAGTATTAGAAAAATATGGGTTAAGCATACAATCTTGAAGCGATGAATCAAAGTGAAATTAATTGTATTTGAACAGCCAACAAAAGAAACGAGATTTGTCATATCCCCCACCACCCCCGCTGCAAACGGCTGTGAACAAAGCACGAATGCATAACTTATTCCCTTCACTTATACCGCGTCCCCACTCATGCGACTGGTTCCTATATTAAACATAATAAACACACAACACAGAATCCAATGCAGATCGCAAACAGATGCATGGCTCCTACAGGGAGACTTATGAAGCTCTTCGGTAGGTACATGGATGATGAAAAAATGGAGCGATAAGTAGGAGGGAAGGGTTATATTGATCTTAGAGCAGGTGAAAAGGTCACCACAAGATCCTTGGCCAAAGGGTCTGTACTGTGCTGTACTGATCTGGGTTCTAAGATTGGCACATCATGGGCTGTGTGACAGAGAGCGTTCGGTGAACACAATCCTTACATGCACACAGAAAATGTTGGAGGAGCTCAGCAGACCAGGCAGCATTTATGGAAAAGTGTAAACAGTCAACGTTTCAAGCCAAGACCATTTAACAGGACTGGAAAAAAGAGATGAGAAGTCAGAGTAAGAAAGTGGTGGGGGAGGGGGGATTGGGATGAAGACGTACAAGGTAGTAGGTAGTGGGGAGAGGGAGGGGTGAAGTAAACAGTTAGGAAGTCGATTGGTGAAAGAGATATCTCTGGAGACAGATTATCTACTGATATTTTTTATAAACCCACTGATTCTTACAGCTACCTGGACTGTACCTCTTCCCACCCTGTCACTTGTGAAAATGCCAGAGTGATGTAGTGGTACCTGGAAGTCCAACCGTCCAAATAGTGTGTCCATCATAAAACAAGGAAAGGAAATATTACTGCAGACTGTCTGACTTGTCTGCAGAACATTGTAGCCTCAGGAGAGGAGGGTAGTTACGTGACGGAGAGCGCACGGCAAACATACTCCTTAACTTGCACATTTACACACACACACAGACGAACATGGACACAGAGGCACACACACACACCCACTCAAACACACACACCAACACACAAACAGACACACACACCCACTCAAACACACACACCAACACACAAACAGACACACACACCCACTCAAACACACACACCAACACACAAACAGACACACACACCCACTCAAACACACACACCAACACACACACACACACACCCCTCCACTCAAACACACACACCAACACACAAACACACACACACACCCACTCAAACACACACACCAATTCAAACACACACACACACCCACCCAAACACACACACCAACTCAAACACACACACACCCACTCAAACACACACACCAACACACAAACAGACACACACACACCCACTCAAACACACACACCAACACACAAACAGATACACACACACCCCACTCAAACACACACACCAACACACAGACACACACACACCCCACTCAAACACACACACCAACACACAAACAGACACACACACACCCCACTCAAACACACACACCAACACACAAACAGACACACACACACACCCCACTCAAACACACACACCAACACACAAACAGACACACACACACACACTCAAACACACACACACACTCAAACACACACACACACTCAAACACACACACCAACTCAAACACACACACACACCCACTCAAACACACACACCAACACACAAACACACACACACCCACTCAAACACACACACCAACTCAAACACACACACACACCCACTCAAACACACACACCAACTCAAACACACACACACCCACTCAAACACACACACCAACTCAAACACACACACACCCACTCAAACACACACACACACCCACTCAAACACACACACCAACTCAAACACACACACACACCCACTCAAACACACACACCAACACACAAACACACACACACACTCAAACACACACACCAACTCAAACACACACACACACCCACTCAAACACACACACCAACACACACACACACCCACTCAAACACACACACACCCACTCAAACACACACACCAACACACAAACACACACACACACTCAAACACACACACCAACTCAAACACACACACACTCAAACACACACACCAACACACAAACACAGACACACACCCACTCAAACACACACCCCCACTCAAACACACACACACACAAACACACACACCAACACACAAACACACACACACACCCACTCAAACACACACACCAACTCAAACACACACACACCCACTCAAACACACACACCAACACACAAACACACACACACACACACTCAAACACACACACCAACTCAAACACACACACACACCCACTCAAACACACACACACACCCACTCAAACACACACACCAACTCAAACACACACACACACCCACTCAAACACACACACCAACACACAAACACACACACACACAAACACACACACCAACACACAAACACACACACACCCACTCAAACACACACACCAACTCAAACACACACACACCCACTCAAACACACACACCAACACACAAACACACACACACACACACTCAAACACACACATCAACTCAAACACACACACACACCCACTCAAACACACACACCAACACACAAACACACACACACACCCACTCAAACACACACACCAACACACACACAGACACACCAACACACAGACACACACACACACACACGCACAGACACACACACCCACTCAAACACACACACCAACACACAGACACACACACACACACCCCCACTCAAACACACACACACACAAACACACACACAGACACACACATACCCACTCAAATACACACACACACACACACACACACACACACACACACACACACACTCACACTCTTTAAGAAAGCAGGAAGGCAGCAGAAAGGAAATTCTAGACCAGTTATCCTGACCTCAGTGGTTGGTTGGGAAGATGTTAGAGTAAATTGTTAAGGACGAGGTGTTGGAATACCTGGCAACACAGGACAAGGTAGGACAAAGTCAGCATGGTTTCCTTCACAGAAAATCCTGCCTGACAAACCTGTTGGAATTCTTTGAGGAGATTACAAGTAGGATAGTTAAAGGGAATGTAGTAGATGTTGTATATTTGGACTTTCAGAAGGCCTTTGACAAGGAGCCATACATGAGGCTGCTTACCAAGTTAAGAGCCAATGGCATTACAAGAAAGTTACTAACATGCATTGGTTGATTGGTAGGAGGCAGTGAGTGGAAATAAAATGGTCCTTTTCTGGTTGGCTACCAGTGACTAGTGGTGTACCACAGGGGTCGGTATTGGGACCTCTTCTTTTTATACTTTTATGCTAAATGATTTAGATGATGGAATGGATGGCTTTGTTGCCAAGTTTGCAGATCATACAAAGATTGGTGGAGGGGCAGGTAGTGTTGGGGAAACAGGTAGGATGCAGAAAGATTTAGACAGATTAGGAGAATGGGCAAGACAGTGGCAAATGAAATACAATGTTGAAAAATGCATGGTCATGCACTTTGGTCGAATTCATTTCAAGAGGTCTAGAATACAAGAGCAAGGATGTGATACTGAAGCTTTATAAGGCACTGGTGAGGCCTCACCTTGAGTATTGTGAACAGTTTTGGGCTCCTCATCTTAGAAGAGATGTGCTGGCATTGGAGATGGTCCAGAGGAGGTTCACAAGGATGATTCCAGGAATGAAAGGGTTATCACATGAGGAACATTTGATGGCTCTGGGTCTGTACACACTGGTATTTAGAAGGATGAGGGGGGATCTCATTGAAACCTTTTGAATCTTGAAAGGCCTAGACAGAGTAGATGTGGAAAGGATGTTTCCCATCGTGGGTGAGTCGAGGACAAGAGGGTACAGCCTCAGGATAGAGGGGCGTCCATTCAAAACAGAGATGCGGAGAAGTTTCTTTAGCCAGAAGTTGGTGAATTTGTGGAATTTATTACCACTGGCAGCTGTGGAGGCCCGGTCACTACATGTATTCAAGGCAGAGATTGAAAGGTTCTTGATTGAACATGGCATCAAAGGTTACGGGGAGAAGGTCGGGAACTGGGGTTGAAGAAGAGAAAAAAATGAATCAGCCATGATTGAATAGCGGAGCAGACTCAATGGGCCAAATGGCCTAATTCTGCTCCTATTCATTTGGTCTAAATGGTCACATACACACACACACACACACACACACACGTAAATTGTAAGTTGTAAGTAAGTATTGGCAGTTTTCTTTTCACTTTGGGCACACTGAATAAACACCCTTGTTCAACAGTATTAAGGGAATCCAACCATCTTTTTTCCTTTGGTCTGTTGCCCAGAAAAAACTACATTCTACAACTCAGTGAATTCAAATGAATCAAGGACGGTGGAAGCAACAAGACCAATTGTCATTGCTCGTGCCATGTACTTGAAGGAGATGGAGGCTGCCATTTTGTGAAGCTGCTCTGCATCCTCCATTTTGCGAACTGAAATTGCCTGTCTAGTGTTTTAAAGTAGACTCAATGATGCTCCAGATAATCTGCTAAACCTGAGATCATTCTGAGATAAGCTGTGTATTGTGTGCAATGGCAGGTTTACAGAAGTATCTTGCTGGACTCAGGGTCTGGGTCACTTCGTTTAACTGCTTTGAATCCGTCAGAGTTGAAGAGAATGAAGAGCCTTAAAATACCAGATGTCACTTGTGGAGAAGGACAATAAATGGATGCAGGCTTGGATCAGAGCCAATAAGCAGGTGCTAAAGGTCAGCCAGATGCCCCATAGACAATAACACTGAAATGCAACATTTGAGCTGGTAAGGAACAAATATAAAAGCAGATGCTTTGAGTGCACTGGCAGCAAAAACTCTCTGGAGACCCAACATTGCGGACGTAGAGAACCCCAGTGACACATGGAGATTCGGACCAGGACAACGAGGAGCACATGACTAGCAGAGAGTCCTTTTAACTGGGATTACCTTCTCTATTCTTTGACAGCTCATGGAAGGTCAGGAAAACTTAGTGGGTGTGCACACAGGAACGTGATCGTGTAAATTCACGAGTTCTTCCACTGAGACAACAAAGGTAGTTTTCGGTAATCACAGATTCTCTCTGTACCTCCCTGATTATTAGTACGAAGAGGTAGATTGTTGTAACAGGTCTTAACCTATGATCTAACAGTTGAATGGCCAGTCAGGTGCTGAACTCCCCTATTGCCTCTGTTATTAGAATGGACAAAGTCATCTTTTCATTCACTACCAAAATCCTTTTTAATCTCCTGACTGAGAACAGTGTTTGACTCTAATCTTTGCTGCTCACTCAGTGTTCTGTTAACAGTGCCAGACACTCTCTCTGGGTCTAACCAATATTTTCTACCCTTATTACGAGCAGACACTCACCTGGGATTGTACCAATAATGGGAATAAATGAAAGCCCAATGGCAACGTTCCGTCCAGTTTCCATTAACTTCTCAGTTTCCCTTTCTTCCTTCAGTTTTTTCTCTGCATCTCTCAGTGACTCTCTTGAACGACGCAGGCGATTTTCATATTCTTCCTTCTCCTTTCTAATGTTCGGTAACTGGGCTTGTAAACTGCTCAGCTGCTGTTTCTTCTCTTTCATTGCTTCTTGCAATCGGCCTTTCTCTTCTGTTAACTTCTCACAGACTGACTGAACCTTTCTGAGGCAGCCAGAAGCCACGTCGTAAGCTCCCTGTGCTCCACTGTGTGCTTTCTGGACCAGTATCTGGATCAAAGCAGTATCCGTCTCAGTCAACTTCCCATTCCTGATTCTGCTCAGCGAAGTGGCCAGTAACTTCAAAGCATCAATCTCTCTTGAAAGATATGTTTCGATCCTATGGGCATCTTCTTTACTGAAAAGCTGTACTGCTGCCATGGTCCCTCTAGAAACACAGAGGTCAGATATTATTGAGTTGTAGTGTCACATGCTCCATGGGTCAGAAGTTATACAGCACGGAAACAGGCTCTTCGGCCCAACAGATTCCTGTTGCCCACCATGCCCTGTTCATTCCAGTCCCATTTGATGGCGTTTGCCCATAACCTTCTAAACATTTCCAATCCATGTACTTCTCCAACTGTTTTTTGTTATTGTACCTGTCTCAGACACTTCCCCTGGGAATTCGTTCCCCTTTGTGTCAAAAAATATCCCTCAAGTTCCAATTAAATCTCTCCCCTCTCACCTTAAATCTGTGCCCTGAGTTTTGCACTCCCCAACCCTGGGGCAAAGACTGAGTGCATTCACCTGATCCATGCCCCTCTATAGAGGATATTCTGCACCTCTACAAGATCAAAGAACTGAAGTCCCATCCTGTCCAAACTCTCCCTATAATTCAGTCCCTCAAGTCATGGCAACATCATTGTAAATCTTTTCTGCACTCTTTCCAGTTTCATCACTTTTCCTGTTTCAGGGCAACTGAAGTGAAATGCAATACTCCAAATGCCTCCTCACCAGCGTCCTGTACAACTGCTACAGATCTTCTAGCTTTTATACTCAATGTCGTGTCTTGTGAAGGCCAGTACTCCAAAAGTGTCCTTCACTACACTGTCTGCCTGTGACTGAGCTCTCATGTACTTGTACACCAAGGTCCCTCCGTCTTACAGCTCTCCCCAGGGACCTGGTGTTTACTGTAAAAGTATTTCCTGGATTTGACTTTCCAAAATTCATCACCTCACACTTCTCTGAATTTAGTTCCATTTGCCATTCCTTGGTGCAATTTCGCAGCAGATCACGATCGCACTAGAATTTTTGACAACTTCTTCACTGTCCACTCTATACAAGCTATTTTAGAGTCATCAGCAAACTTAGTAACCATGTCCACTGCATTCTTATCTAAATTACTGATAGAGATGACATACAACACTGGGCTCAGCACCAAGTCCTGAGGCACACCACGAATCACAGGCCTCCATTCAGGGAACTAACATTCCACCGAGCACCCCCAGTTTTTTACCATCAAGCTCTCTATGTATCCACTAATCTCTCCCTGAATTCCTTGTGATCTAAACTTGTAGAACAGCCTGATGTAGATCCCTAACAAAAGCCTTTTATAAATACCACGTCTACACCCTGCCCTCATCTTGGTCACATCTCCAGCAACTCAGTCATGACCTCCCACACACAAAGACTCACCGGCTACCCCATTCTTTCCAGATGTACGTGTTTCTAGTCGCAAAGAATTCTCCCAGTAACTTACCTTCCTCAGATGTTAGACTCACTACTCTACAGATCCTGGCTTCTTATTTGCTGCCCATATTAAATAAAGAGACAACATTCACTCCTCTGCAGTCTACCAGCACCTCCCCTGTAGTTAACATGGGTGCAAATCCTGGCTCCCTCATTTTCCTTGCCTTTCACCGTTGGGATGAATATCGCTGGTCAGACGCCTGAGATTTATCCACCTCAGTAACTTCAAATCACTTTGAAGTCTCCTTATTCTCCTCTGCCAAAGCTATCTCATGCCCCCTTTCTGTCCTCCTCATTTCCTTCTCAACTCCACTCCTGCATTCCCAATACTCCTCCAGGAATTCAGTTCATACTAGCTGCCTTTACCTGACCCATACATCCTCTTTCTCTTCCCTTGCCAGCCACAATATAACATGGAAATATAGAAACACAGAAAGCCTACAGCACGGTACAGGCCCTTCACCCACAAAGCTGTGCCAAACATGTCCTCACCTGAGAAATTACCAAGAGTTACCCATAGCCCTCTATTTTTCTAAGCTCCATATACCTGTCCAGGAGACTCTTAAATGTCCGTATCGTATCAGCCTCCACCAAAATTGCCGGCAGCCCATTCCACACACTCACCACTCTCTGCGTAAAAAACCTATCCCTGACATCTCCTCTGTACCTACTTCCAAGCACCTTAAAATTGTGCCCTCTCATGCCTTTGTTGTGCGTGGGAAGTCATGACTGTATAAGCCTCGGACTATCCACATGATCAATACCTCTCATTATCTTGTACACCTCTATCAAGTCACTTCTCATCCTCCGTCGCTCCAAGGACAAAAGGCCGAGTTCACTTAACCTGTTCTCATTCGGCATGCCCCCCAATGCAGGCAACATCCTTGTAAATCTCCTCTGCACCCTTTCTATGATTACATATCCTTCCTAGAGTAAGGCGAACAGAACTGAGCACAGTACTCCAAGTGGGGTCTGACCAGGGTCCGAAATAGCTGCAACATTACCTCTCGGCTCCTAAACTCAATCCCATGATTGATGAAGGCCAATATACCGTATGCCTTCTTAACCACAGAGTCAACCTGTGCAGCTTCTTTGAGCGTCCTATGGACTCGGACCCGAAGATCCCTCTGATCCTCCACACTGCCAAGAGTCTCAGACAAAATTTATAAGAACAAGTATAGGACTGCAGGTGTTGTATATGAAGGTATGCGGTATACAGAATAAGGTAGATGAAATGTAGCACAGTTGCAGATTGGCAGGTATGACGTTGTATGCATCACTGAATCATGGCTGAAAGAAGATTAAGGGGGGAGATTAATGTCCAAGGTTAACATTCGATTGAAAGGATATGCAGGAAGGCGGGGGGGATAGCGCCATTGCTCCGTTGGTTTAAAAAAAATGAAATCAAATTGCTAGAAAGAGGTGGCATATGATTGGAAGGTGTTGAATCGTTGTGGATAGAGATAAGGAATTAAAAGGGTAAAAAGGCCCTGACGGGGGTTGTATACAGACCTCCCCGAACAGTAGTAAGGATGTGGTCTACTAATAACAATGGGGGATGGAAAATGCGTGCCAAAAGGGCAATGTTACTATAGTCATGGGGGATTTCAATATGCAGGTAGATTGGGGAAAGTCAGGTTGGTGCAGGATTCCAGGAGGGGGAGTCTCGTAACTGCCCATGAGATGGCTTTTTAGAACAGCTCGTGGTTGAGCCCACGAGGGGATCAGCTATTCTGGATTGAGTGTTGAGCAATGAACCAGAATTGATTAGAGAGCTGAAGGTAAAATAACCCTTAGGGGAAAGTGATCATAATATGATCAAATTCACCCTGGTCTTTGAGAAGGAGAAGATAAAGTCAGATGTATCAGTATTACAGTGGAGTAAATGGAATTACAGAGGCATGAGAGAGGAGATGGCTAGAATTGATTGGAAAAGAACACTGGCAGGGATGATGGCAGAGCAGCAATGGTTGGAATTTCTGGAAGCAATTTGGAAGGCAGAGGATGTATACATCTGAAAGAAGTAGAAGTATTCTAAAGGCAAGATGACACAACCATGGATACCAACAGAAGTCAAAGCTGACATAAAAGCCAATAGATATACTTTATTGGATCCCGAGGGAAATTGGGCAATAAGAGGGCATATAACAGAACGAAAATTAGTGGGAAGGTAGAGAATTGGAAAGCTTTTAAAAATTAACAGAAGGCAACTACAACAGTCATCAAAATGTTAAAGATGGAATACGGAAGTAAAACCAAAAAACAGGGGAGCAGAATTAGGCCATCGGGCCCATCGAGTCTACTACACCATTCAATCATGGCTGATCCTTTTTCTCCCCCCTCCTCAGCCCCACTCGCTGGCCCTTTCCCCTTAATCTTTGATGCCGTGGCCAATCAGGAATCTATCAATCTCTGCATTAAATATACCCAACGACCTTGCCTCCATAGCCATCTGTGGTAATAAATTCCACAAATTCACCAGCCTCGGGCTCAAGAAATTTCTCCGCATTTCTGTTTTAAATGGATGCCCCTCCATCCTGAGGCTGGACCCTCTTGTCCGATACAACCCCTGCCCCCCCCACCCCCATGGGGAAGATCCTTTCCACATCTACTCTGTCTAGGCCTTCCAACGTTTGACAAGTTTCAATGAGATTCCCCTGCAACCCACCCCCCCCCCCAACCATCCTTCTAAATTGCAGCCAGTTAGGCCATGCCATCAAGCATTCCTCATATGATAACCCTTTAATTCCTGAAATCATCCTTGTGATCCATCTTTTCTTAGATAAGGAGCCCTAAACTGTTCACAATACTCAAGGTGAGGCCTCACCAGCGCCTTATAAAGCCTCAGCATCAGATCTCTGCTCTTATATCCTAGACCTCTTGAAAGGAATGCTAACATTGCATTTGTCTTCCTCACCACCAACTCAACCTGCAAGTTAATCTTCTGGGTGTTTTGCGCAAGGACTCCCAAGTCCCTTTACATTTCAGATTATTTTTTATTTTCTCCCCATTTAGAAAATAGTCTGCACATTTATTTTTTCTACCAAAGGGCATAACCATGCATTTACTAACATTGCATTTAATTTGCCACTCTTGCCCATTCTCTTAATTTGTCTAAGTCCTTCTGCATCCTACCTGTTTCCTCAACACTACCGGCCCAGCCAATATTGATTCTTGAAAGATCATTAGTAATGCTTCCAACAATCTCTAAAGCTACCTATTTCAGAACACTAGGGTGCAGTACATCTGGTCTGGGTGACTTCTGTAACTTTGTCTTTCAGCTTTTGAGCACCTTCTCCCTTGTAATAGTAACTGCACTCACTTCTCTTCCCTCACACCCTTCAACATCTGGCACACTGCTAGTGTCTTCCACAGTGAAGATTGATGCAAAATACTCATTTAGTTCATCTGCCATTTCATTGTCCCCATTATCCATCTTCATTTTCTGGCTGTCCTATATGGACTATCTTTTATTTTGTATATACTTGCTATTATATTTCATCTTTCCCCTCCTAAGATGCTTTTAGTTGCTCCTGTAGCTTTTTAAAAGCTTCCCAATTCTCTATCTTCCCACTAAATTTTTGTTTTGTTGTATGCCCTTTCTTTAGCTTTTACATTAGCTTTGATTTCCCTGTCAGTCACGGTTGTACTATCTTTCCATTTGAGTATTTCGCTGTTTTTAGAATACATCTGTCCTGCAACTTCCTCATTTTTCTCAGAAATTCAAACCATTGCTGCTCTGCTGTCATCCCTGCTGGCATTGTTTTCTAATTTACTTTGGCCAACTCCTCTCTCATAGCACTGTAATTCCTTTACTCCACCAAAACACTGTTACGTCAGACTGTACTTTCTCCCTATCAAATTTCAAGTTGAAGTCATTCATATTTCTCCTAAGGGTTCCTTTACCCCCGTCATCACCTCTGGTTCAATACATAAACACCCAATTCAGTACATCTGATCTTCTAATCGACTCAGCAACAAACTGATCAAAAAAGCCATCTTGGGGTCAATTACCAACCTGATTTTCCCAATCCGCCTGCATGTTAAAATTTCCCATGATGATTGTAACATTGTTTTTTTTTTGACTGATTTGATGCCATTCTTTACCAGCAGAGCCATGCCACCCCCTCTGCCTCCCTTCCTCTCCCTCCGATACAACGCGTAAACTTGGATATCGAGCTCCCAACTGCAACTATCCCTCAGCCACGATTCAGTGATGGTCACAAGATCATTACCAAAAACCTGTAAAATTGCAACAAGATCATCCATCTTATTTCTTATACTCTGTGCATTGAGATATATAGTAACACTTTGAGTACTGTATTTGCTACCATTTTTGACTCAGCATCCCTAATGTACTGATAGTCACCCTGCTGACTGCAATCATCTGCCAGCCCTTTTTGATAGTCTCACTGCACACTATTTTTGCTTTTTTACCATCCATCTTATCCTGAGTCCCTTCACTCCAATTCCCTGTCAAATTGGTTTAAGCCCTCCCCAACAGCTCTGTCTGTGAGAATATTGGCCCCCCCTTGGGTTCAGATGCAATCCATTCCTTTCATGCAGATCATACCTCCTCAAGAAGAGATCCCAATGATCCAGGAACCTGAAGCCCTGCCCCCTGCACCGGCTTCTCAGCCACATATTAATCCGCCAAATCATCCTGTTTCTACCCTCACTGACACGTAGCACAGGCAGCAATCCAGAAATTGCCACTCTGGAGGCCCTGCTTCTCAGCTTTCTACCTAGCTCACTGGTTTATGTCTCTCGTTTGCTATGAAAATGGGGGACACCTCCCTCTCCCTTGCCCGGGAGAGAGAGAGAACCTGAGGGTTGTCGAATTTTGGATGAAATGCGAAGCTTTTGGGGTAACTTTGGTTTGTGTCATTATTATTGCTTAGCACACGCTTGGGCTTGGTGATTGTACCGATGTGAGTTTATTTTTGCTGGTGTGGGTAGGGGGATTATTGCTTGCTGCTGCTTATGTGTGGGAGGGGGAGCTGGGGGGACTTTGGGGTTCTCAGGTTTAACTGTCATTCATTCTTTGGGGCACTTCTCTGTTTTCGTGGATGTTTTGTGAAGAAAAAGCATTTCAGGATGTATATTGTATATATTTCTCTGATATTAAACTTGACCTTTGAAAACCTTTGAGCTCTCCAAATTCTCTCTTCAGTACCTCTTTTCTTTCCTATGTCATTGCTACCAATATGTAACAAGAGGGCTGCTCTCCTTCCCCTTCCAACTTGCTGTAGGCACAATCCAAGATATCCCTGATCCTGGCACCTGGGAAGCAACACACCATTCAGGTATCCTGTTCATGTCCACAGAATCTCCTGACTGTTCCCCTGACTGTTCCCCTGACTATTGAGTCCCCTGTCACTACCGCTCCCCTCTTCTCCTCTTTCCCTTCTGCACCACGGACCCATGCTCAGTCAGTAAGCTGGTCTCCATGGCAGTCCCTGAGAGTATCCAAAATGGTATACTTATTATCAAGTTGATGATGAGTGGGTGGAGAAGAGACATATTTATTCAGAAGTCGATATGCATCTTCACAGATTTGTGGGTTTTCAGGGAGTGAATTAAATCATTATTCATATATACCCCTATGGATATAAGCAAAATGTGATGTTTGGCCCATTAAGTCTGCCTGCCAATTATTATCCCTCTCAACCACATTCTCCTGCCTTCTCCCCATAACCATCATCTTCCTTATAATCAAGACCCTTCAGCCTCCGCTTTAAACATACCCATTGACTTTTGGCCTCCACAGCAGTCTGTGGCTAATGGGGCTAAGCACACAGCCTTGTGGTGCAACTGGGCTGATGGGGATTGGGGAGGAGATGATGTTGCCAATCCCATCTCAGTGTTTTGATACCCCATCACCAGATAAATCCCTGTAACCCCTGCCACCTCCTCTAACCACCCTCCACTCCGACAGATTGAGGAGTATCTCTGCTTCCCTTGTGTCTGAGATTGGGTTTTGATTTGCTCCTTATTAGGTCTTAACAAGTTCTTGAATAGTGTCCTATTCTCCAGCTGAAGAAATTCCTTCTAGTCTCCATTCGAAAGCGACACCCTTCTATTTTGAATCTGTGCCATTCCAGTCCTAGACTGATAGGTATCTGAGTAGCCAGGGCATCAAAGGTTATGGTGAGAAGGCGGGGGAGTGGGACTAAATAGGAGAATGGATCAGCTCATGATAAAATGGCGGAGCAGACTCGATGGGCCGAATGGCCTACTTCTGCTCCTTTGTCTTATGGTCTTTATGGTCTAGACTCCTCTCACATCCATTCTGTCTGGGCTTTGCAAAGTTTGATAGGTTTCAATGAGATCTCCTCTCCCTCTTCTCATCTATGGAGAGTACAGGCCCAGAGCTATCAAACCCTCGTCATTTGTTAACCCCTTCATTCCTGGCATCATTCTCTCCTCTAGACCCTCTCCAGCGCTAGCACATCTTTTCTTAGATCAGTGGCCCAAAACTGCTCTTAAAGCTCCAAATGGGGTCTGGCCGATGCCTTGCAAAGCCTTAGACACACAGACTTGCTTTTATATTCTAGTCCTCTCGAAATTAATGCTGACATTGCTGTTGCCTGCCTCACCACTGGTTCAATTTGCAAGTTAGTCTTGAGGGAATCCTGCACCAGGATTTACACACACACAAAGGAGGAACTCGGCAGGTCAGGCAGCATCCACGGAAAGGAATAAAGAGTCGACGTTTGGGGTCAAGACTCTTCATTTGAGCCGACGTGTGATCAAATCTTGGAAAATGGGGAAATAAAATTGCCGGGCTGTTGGGGGCGGTGTGTGTTTTGTTTTGGACAGACTCGATACCTCCCTCACAGTTTACCGCAACTTATCTAACACACGATTCTTTTATTTTCCGTTTCAGCTGCTGTCGCCATAACCTTAAGAGCCCCAAGACGACGCTTTATTTTTCGTTTGGTCCCACAAGCCGTCGCCAGCTTGAAATGCTAATAGAACCGCAAGGCGTAATACTCGTGACGAATCACAGCGAGAATACCCGTCCACTGTGATCAGAGATCTCTGCAGTTTATGAAGGTTTATTCAGCGCCGGGGAGACAGCAGTCTGCTATACTTTGAACGCTTAGCTCTTTTGTGGGTGAGTTGTCAAATTTTGTTGAAACCGGTTGAAATTGCCCGCACGCGTTACGCTAAGACAGAGGCTAGAGAAAAGCCGCGGTGACTGCGGCTCCTACTTGCTCCCAGATGGATAAATCAAATAAAGCCCTTTCGTGAGATATGTGAGATGGCCACCTAATTAGCGGTGTGGAGAAACGGAGAGATCTTGGGATCCAAGTCTATAGTTCCCTCAGAGTTGCCTTGCAAGTTGATAGGGTTGTTAAGAAGGTGTAAAGTTCTTCATTATCTATCTACTTCATCGATCTATCAACTTTATCATTTCTTGTCAGTGTCTCTTTCTGCACACACATTCCTGTGCCTGCCAACGGTTTATGGACGTACAAATAATCTGTGTATATAAGCTATCTTATGTATTTATATTTATTGGGTTTTTTAATTACTGCGGTTTTTTGTTATGTTTTTTTGTGCTGCATGGTTTTGAAGGGAGCAGTTACTCTATTGGGAGTATTCTATAGGCCCCTGGTAGCAGCAGAGATACCGAGGAGCAGATTGGGAGGCAGATTTTGGAAAGGTTCAAAAATAACAGGGTTGTTATCATGAGTGACTTTAACTTCCCTCATATTGATTGGCACCTGATTAGTTCCAAGGATTTAGACAGGGCAGAGTTTGTTGAGTGTGTCCAGGATGGATTCCTGTCACAGTATGTTGACAGACCGACTAGGGGGAATGCCATACTAGATCTATGTCTATCCCAGCATGTGAAGACAGACTCCGGCGGATTGAGCGGACGAGACCAATGGAAGGTCCAACGGTCAAGAAGGTGGTCTCTGCAAGCGTCGTGGAACGTGTAGAGCAGGACAAGACACAGAAGACGTCCTGTTCATCCACTGCGCCTAGTCCCATCTCCAGCCATCTCGACTCTGTCTTGCCACTGGATCCAGATGGGAATTGGAAAGAGAGAGTGAGGCTGACGCTGCGCAACTCTCCCTCACTTAAATCCAAATCACGCGCTAGTCTGGACACCATCATAATGGTGTTGAGGTCCTCATCGACATCACTGATGGACGAACACACACTCACATCTAGTATCATGTAACGAACCGGGAGAAGTCACAGATCTCTCAGTCGGTGACCATCTGGGGGACAGTGACAACCATTCCCTGGCCTTTAGCATTATCATGGAAAAGGATAGAATCAGAGAAGACAGGAACATTTTTAATTGGGGAAGGGCAAATTATGAGGCTATAAGGCTAGAACTTGCGTGTGTGAATTGGATTGATGTTTTTGCAGGGAAATGTACTATGAACATGTGGTCGATGTTTAGAGATCTCTTGCAGGATGTTAGGGATAAATTTGTTCCAGTGAGGAAGATAAGAATGGTAGGGTGAAGGAACCATGGGTGACAAGTGAGGTGGAAAATCTAGTCAGATGGAAGAAGGCAGCGTACATGAGGTTCAGGAAGCAAGGATCAGATGGGTCTATTGAGGAATATAGGGAAGCAAGAAAGGAGCTTAAGAAGGGAATGAGAAGAGCAAGAAGGGGGCATGAGAAGGCCTTGGTGAGTAGGGTAAAGGAAATTATGTAAAGAAAAAAAGGATGACAGGAGTGAAGGTAGGACCAATTAGAGATAAAGGTGGGAAGATGTGCCTGGAGGCTGTAGAAGTGAGCGAGGTCCTCAATGAATACTTCTCTTCAGTATTTACCAGTGAGAGGGAACTTGATGACAGTGCGGACAATATGAGTGAGGCTGATGTTCTGGAGAATGTTGACATTAAGGCAGAGGCGGTGTTGGAGTTATTAAAATACATTAGGAATGATAAGTCCCCAGGGCCTGACAGAATATTCCCCAGGCTGCTCCACGAGGTGAGAGAAGAGATTGCTGAGCCTCTGGCTAGGATGTTTATGTCCTCCTTGTCCACGGGAATGGTACCGGAGGATTGGAGGGAGGCGAATGTTGTTCCCTTGTTCAAAAAAGGTAGTAGGGATAATCTGGGTAATTATAGGCCAGTGATCCTTACGTCTGTGGTGGGAAAGCTGTTGGAAGATTCTTAGAGATAGGACCCAAGGGCATTTAGAGAATCATGGTCTGATCAGGGACAGTCAGCATGGCTTTGTGAAGGGCAGATCGTGTCTAACAAGCCTGATAGAGTTCTTTGAGGAGGTGACCAGGCATATAGATGAGGGTAGTGCAGTAGATGTGATCTATATGGATTTTAGTAAGACATTTGACAAGGTTCCACATGGTTGGCTTATTCAGAAAGTCAGGAGGCATGGGATCCAGGGAAGTTTGGCCAGGTGGATTCAGAATTGGCTTGCCTGCATCACCTTCCAGCTTCTCATATTATCCCACTCACCTGGTTCATCTGTCAGCTGCCAGCTTGCACTCCGCCTCCCCCCCCCTCCTTTTATCTGGCTCCTGTCCCCTATCTTTCCAGTCCTGATGAAGGGTTTCAGTCGAAACGTTGCTTGCTTATTCCTTTCCAAAGCAGCTGTCTGACCTGCTGAGTTCCTCCAGCACCTTTGGTTGGAGCACACTTGGAGCATAGTGTTTGCCTCATCATAGGAAGGATGTGGAAGCTTTAGAGAGGTTGCTGAGATGCACCGGGATGACAGAGCATGTCTTATGAGCTAGGGTTTTTTTTTCTTTGAAAGGAGGTGGATGAGAGGTGATGTGATCGAGATGTAGAAGATTATGAAAGGCACACAATCAATACCAGAGGGCATCCACCCTTTTTTGGTAAGTTTAGGGGAGACGTCAAAGTTATGAATTTTACACAGAGAGTGGTGGGTGACTTGAACGAACTCCCAAGGCTGGCGGTAGAGTCAGATATGTTAGGGACATGAAACACATTCTTAGATAGGTACTTAGGAGAGCTATGTGAGAAGGAAGGGCTCTCTCTCTCTCTCTCTCACACACACACTTTCTCACTCACTCTCTCACTCTGGTGTACTGTGTGTCTGAAATGTGGCTCATTCAACGGCGAGGAGCAAAGTGTTGCCGACCATGTAAACAATCTTAAGGGTTGCGGTTCCAATTAAAACTATCTTTAGCCGGTGATATTACTTTGTGTTATGTGTGTGTTATATGTACTGTACTGTGCATCTTGTGCAGAGACAGAGAGGCAGGACGGGATGAGAGGTGGAAGGGTGGGGTGGGACCGGGAGGGAGGGGTATTGGGGGTGGGGTGGTGGAAGGGGGAGGGGTATTGGGGATAGAGTGGTGGAAAGGGGGGTGGGGAGGAATGGAAAGAGGGAGAAGGAAGAGGGGTGGAGGGAATGGAGGAGGGGGGAAGAGGGGTGGAAAGGAAGTGGGAAGGGGAATGGGGTGGTGGGGGAGAGGAGGGGAAGAAAGGTGGAAGGGAAATGGGTGGGGAAGAGGAGTGGTGGGGGAGCAGAAGGGTGGGGTGGAGTGGAGGGGAGGGGAAAGGGGTGAAGGGAGAGTGGTGGGGGTGAGGGGAGGGGGAGGGGGTGGAGGTGAGGTGAGGTAGAGAGGGGAGGGGTGAGGGGAGAGGGGGGAGGTGAGAGGTGGGGGGAGAAGTGAGGGATGAGGGGAGGGGATGGAGGTGAGGTGAGGTGGAGAGGGGTGGAGGTGAGGGGAAGGGGAAGGGTGGTGGTGAGGGAGGGAGAGGGAGGGGAAGGGTGGTGGTGAGGGAGGGGAAGGGGGTAGAGGGGAGGGGAAGTGGGGGGTGGAGGTGAGGTGAGGTGGAGGTGAGGGGGAGAGGGGTGGAGGTGAGGGAGGGGGTGGAGGTGAGGGGGAGGGGAGGGAGGGGGAGGGGGAGAGGGGAGGGGAAGTGGGGGGTGGGGGTGGAGGTGAGGTGGGGAGGGGGAGGGGGAGGGGGAGGGGAGGGGAAGTGGGGTGAAGGAGGGGGATGGGGTGGTGGTGGAGGGGTAGAATATGAGGGGATGAGGGGAAGAGGGGAGACGGATGGACGGGAAAGGGGAGGAATGGGGTATGGGGGAGGTATTGAGGCCAGGGGAGTTTGTGTATAATTTTCTGTTAATAATTAACCTTCGTCACTGGTATTTGTAACATGGCCGCTGGAGGCTCTTTGTCACGGCTCGTATATCCTGCGTGCGCTTTTGTCAGTAAATAACAGTTTGTATTTGGAAGGGAGGGGAGCAGTTTGTCTTCTTTCACTTTCGGCTGCAGCCGCGGCAGTGAGCGGGGGAGAGGACGGCGATGGCCAGCGTCTCGCTGGCCCGGGACACTCTGTGCTGCCCAATCTGCCTGGAGCTGCTGAGCGAGCCGGTAACGGTGCCGTGCGGCCACAGCTTCTGCCGGGCGTGCATTGGCCGCCACTGGGAGGTGCAACAGCGAGGCGCCGGCGGCTGCAGCTGCCCGAGCTGCCGGCGCAGTTTCGAACCGCGACCCTGGCTCGGCACCAGCACGCTGCTGGCCCAGATCGTGCGCTCCCTGGCGCAGGCTTCGCCACCGGCCGCCGGGCCCGGGGACGTTCCGTGCGACTCGTGCCCGCGCCAGCAGCCGCTGAAGGCAGAGCGCTCCTGTCTGCAGTGCCAGGCCTCCTTTTGCCACAGTCACCTGCAGCCGCACCGCCAGAGCCCGGCTTTCCGCCACCACCGCCTGGCACTGCCGCTCCGTGACCTGAGCCTGCGCCGCTGCCCCACGCACGGCAAACCGCTGGAGAGCTATTGCCGCACCGAGGGCCGCTGCGTGTGCTGGGTGTGCGCCCTGCAGGAGCACCGGGAGCACCAGGTCAGCACTGTGGAGGAGGAGGCGGCTCGCAGGCAGGTGAGGGCTGTGGGCAGGAGGGGGGAGACTGGCGTATGTGTGAGAGATGTGAGATTGGCAGAGGAGGGTGGGCGAAAGTCGGGGGACGGGGTAACAGGGAGGAAGGATGAGCGAAAGGGAAGGGTGTGAGGTTGAGGAGAGGATTGGTGAAGGGATCAGGAGTTTGGGGTGAAATTGGGAGGGGAGAGGGGCTCCAGCCTGGGAGAAGAGGGTGGAGTTTAGGAGGTAGGCCTGAGGAGGAGTGGAAATGATGTAGTGAGGGAGGGGTGAAGGAGGGACAGTGTTTGAGGAGTGAGGGGTTAAGAGGTTGGGGAGAGGTGTGTAGGAGTCATGAGTCTGAGGGAGCAGTCAGATGGGAGTGAGTGCAGGAAGGAGGGGAGAGGGACTGTGTGCATGGGAGAAGAGGCTGAGAGGAGGGGCGTTTGGGGTGAGGATCCAGGGAGTGGGGTTAGTTAGGTTTGGGTTGTGAAATTTAGGGAGTGGAGGGTGATGGGCCAAGAGGTTGGGGGTCTCTGATGGATTGGGGAGAGCCATCTGAGGGTGGGGGTTGTGAGTTGGAGGGAAGATGGTCTGTGTGTCCTGAGGTGGTGGATGGGTCTTAGAATTGGGGAGGGAGGGGAGGGGAGAGAGAGTTTGGAGTGTCCATGTGAGGGAGGGGAGATGATGTCTGCGTGGGGTGGGGAAGAGCAGGCCTCTGGTAGGATCTGGGAGGTGTGGGGAGCTGTCGACCTCTGGAGTGGGGTAGGTGAATGGTAGATGTGGGAAGGTTCGGGGTCAAAGCTTGGTAGGGGAATTTCTGGAGTGAAATGGTTGTGAATAATCAGGAGGTCAGGCAGGTGAGGTGATGTGAGTCAGAGCCTAGAGCTACTTGGGACGGGGAAGGTCATGAGGAAGTGGGATGGAGTGGGGCAGCTGGTGAGTGGGTTCACTGTACTATGGAAGAGGACCTCACTGCAGAGAAAGGCCTAATCTTAGCACGACGCAAGGGACCTGGGCAACACACACAACACTTGATGGAAGATCTTGGCATGAAACGTCAGCTGTTTGTTCCTCTCTTCAGATGATGCCTGATCTGCTAAGTTCCTCCATCATTTTGCGAGTGTTGCTCTGGATTTTCACCGTCTGCCGAATCTCTTGAGCGAGACGCAAGATGCTGGAGGAACTCAGCAAGTCAGGTGGTGTCTATGGTGGGGAATAAACAGTTGGTGTCTCGTGCTGGCACCCTTCATCAGGACAGGAGAGGAAGGGGGACGAAGCCAGGATGAAGGTGGAGGGGGGGAGGAGAAGGAGTACAAGCTGGCAGGTGATAGGTGGAGCCACGTGAAGGGGAGGGTGATGAAGTAAGAAACTGGGAGGGGAAGGGTGGAAGAGGTAAAGGGTTGAAGAATAAGGAGTAGGAGAGGAGAGTGGACCATGGGAGAGAGGGAAGGAGGAGGAGGGGCACCAAAGGGAGGTGGGGAGAAAGGAAGGGGTAAGAAGGGAGCCATAATGAGTAATGAAAAAAAAGGAAATCAGTGGAGTGGGAGAAATTCACAAGAATAGGGAAATGTAGAATCTCTTGTGGAGTGACTTGATTTGAAGGTGGTGGTGCCATTAGATAATGAGGGGTCAATTGACAGAACATTAACGTTACTGCATTGTACAGTCAATTCAGCCCACTAAGTTTTGCTGGCCTTTTGATCTACTCCAAGATCTTTCTACCGTCCCACTTGGGCCTCCATTTTTCTATCATCCATGTGGCTAACTAAGTGTCTCTTTAGTGTCCCTCTACCTCACATTTAGGATGGTAGTGGGGTTGGAGAGTTCGGCATGGACTAGAAGGGCCGAGATGGCCTGTTTCCATGCTGTAATTGTTATATGGAGTGCAGATTAGTACGTGGATCTGGTGGATGTGAGATCTAGGTAAAGATTAACAGCAGTTACTTTTGTTTTTTGGCTGATTCTGTTTCAAACGATACTTTGGCTTGGCACTGAGAGGTTTGTGAAGGATTGTGTCTCTGATGCTGGGGCCAGAAGTAGGGGTTTCTGTTGCGCACTGTGTGTGCGAGCAATAGTAATCAAATATGCCTTTGGGTGGATGCAGTAGCTCGCTTGATTGTCTCAGAAGCAATTGCAATTTGGCTCCTGTTTCCAGGGTGAATATGAGTGGGAGGGTTTGAGGTTTCTCTGTGTCTGTCTGTGGGGGTGGAGTGATTGGGTAAGCTTTTTCACTGGTGTAGAGCTCTTTTGAATGAGGATGTGGGCAGCTGGTTTTTTAGAGTCTCCATAATTTTAATCCTGTGCAGAAGCTGATCATGCAGCGGAAGAGGGAACTGGAGGAACACTTACAAAGCACGGCCAACGAGATTGGAAAGTGGATTGAGAACATTGACTGTATCAAGGTGAGTGTATCTGGAGCGTCCACTGTAAGTAACTCCTGTGACTGGCCCACTGAGGGAGCAAAGCTAGCCACAGTGAACTGACCCTTCCTGGGGAGTGAGAATTTTTCATTTTTATCTTTTTTAAATTTTACAAGACCATGAGACATGGAGCAGAATTAGACCATTTGACCCATTGAGTCTGGCCCATTCCATCATGGCTTTTATTATCCCTCTCAATCCCATTTTCCTGCCTTCTCCCTGTTTCCTTTGACACCCTGCTTTAAATACGCCAATGCACCGTATGCCTTCTTACCACAGAGCCAACCTGCGCAGCACCCATGAGTGTCCTATGGACTCGGACACCAAGATCTCTCTAATCCTCCACACTGCCAAAAGTCTTACCATTAATATTATATTCTGTCATCATATTTGACCTACCAAAATGAACCACCTCACACTTACCTGCATTGAACTCCATCTGCCACTTCTCAGCCCATTTTAGCGTCCAATCATTGTTCTGCTGTAACGTCTGACAACCCTCCACACTATCCACAACACCTCCAACCTTTGAGTCATCAGAAAATTTACTAACCCATCCCACCACTTCTTCATCCAGGTCATTTATAAAAATCATGAAGAGTATGGGTCCCAGAGCAGATCCCTGAAAAAGTCTTCTTCATAGAACCATAGAAACCATAGAACCATAGAAACTACAGCACAGAAACAGGCCTTTTGGACCTCCTTGGCTGTGCCGAACCATTTTCTGCCTAGTCTCACTGACCTGCACACGGACCATATCCCTCCATACACCTCCCATCCATGTATCTATCCAATTTATTCTTAAATGTTAAAAAAGAACCCGCATTTACCACCTCATCTGGCAGCTCATTCCATACTCCCACCACTCTCTGTGTGAAGAAGCCCCCGCTAATGTTCCCTTTAAACTTTTCCCCCCTCACCCTTAACCCATGTCCTCTGGTTTTTTTCTCCCCTTGCCTCAGTGGACAAAGCCTGCTTGCATTCACTCTATCTATACCCATCATAATTTTATATACCTCTATCAAATCTCCCCTCATTCTTCTACGTTCCAGGGAATAAAGTCCTAACCTATTCAACCTTTCTCTGTAACTGAGTTTCTCAAATCCTGGCAACATCCTTGTAAACCTTCTCTGCACTCTTTCAACCTTATTTATATCCTTCCTGTAATTTGGTGACCAAAACTGAACACAATACTCCAGATTCGGCCTCACCAATGCCTTATACAACCTCATCATAACATTCCAACTCTTATACTCAATACTTTGATTAATAAAGGCCAATGTACCAAAAGCTCTCTTTACGACCCTATCTACTTGTGACACCACTTTTAGGGAATTTTGTATCTGTGTTCCCAGATCCCTCTGTTCCACTGCACTCATCAGTGCCTTACCATTAACCCTGTATGTTCTACGTTGGTTTGTCCTTCCAACGTGCAATACCTCACACTTGTCTGTATTAAACTCCATCTGCCATTTTTCAGCCCATTTTTCCAGCTGGTCTAAGTCCCTCTGCAGGCTCTGAAAACCTTCCTCACTGTCTACTACAGCTCCAATCTTTGTATCATCAGCAAATTTGCTGATCCAGTTTACCACACTATCATCCAGATCATTGATATAGATGACAAATAGCAATGGACCCAGCACTGATCCCTGTGGCACACCACTAGTCACAGGCCTCCACTCAGAGAAGCAATTCTCTACCACCACTCATTGGCTTCTTCCATTAAGCCAATGTCTAATCCAATTTACCACCTCTTCATGTATACCTAGCGACTGAATTTTCCTAACTAACCTCCCATGTGGGACCTTGTCAAAGGCCTTACTGAAATCCATGTAGACAATATCCACTGCCTTCCCTTCTTCCACTTTATAGAACATAGGACATAGAATAGTACAGCACAGTACAGGCCCTTCGGCCCACAATGTTGTGCCGACCCTCAAACCCTGCCTCCCATATAAGCCTCCACCTTAGATTCCTCCATATACCTGTCTAGTAGTCTCTTAAACTTCACTAGTGTATCTGCCTCCACCACTGACTCAGGCAGTGCATTCCATGCACCAACCACTCTCTGAGTAAAAAACCTTCCGCTAATATCCCCCTTGAACTTCCCACCCCTTACCTTAAAGCCATGTCCTCTTGTATTGAGCAGTGGTGCCCTGGGGAAGAGGCGCTGGCTATCCACTCTATCTATTCCTCTTATTATCTTGTACACATCTATCATGCCTCCTCTCATCCTCCTCCTCCTCTCCAAAGAGTAAAGCCCTAGCTCCCTAAATCTCTGATTTCCTGGTAACCTCCTCGAAAAACTCCAATAGATTGGTCAAACATGACCTACCACGCACAAAGCCATGTTGACTCTCCCTAATAAGTCCCTGTCTATCCAAATGCTTGTAGATTCTGTCTCTTAGTACTCCCTCCAATAACTTACCTACTACCAACGGTAAACTCACCGGCCTATAATTTCCCGGATTACTTTTCGATCCTTTTTTAAACAATGGAACAACATGAGCCACTCTCCAATCCTCCGGCACCTCACCCGTAGACAGCGACATTTTAAATATTTCTGCCAGGGCCCCCGCAATTTCAACACTAGTCTCCTTCAAGGTCCAAGGGAACAGCCTGTCAGGTCCCGGGGATTTATCCACTTTAATTTTCCTCAAGACAGCAAGCACCTCCTCCTTTTCAATCTGTACAGTTTCCATGATCTCACTACTTGATTCCCTGAATTCCATAGACTTCATGTCAGTTTCCTTAGTAAATACAGACACAAAAAACCTATTTAAGATCTCCCCCATTTCCTTTGGTTCCGCACATAGCCAACCACTCTGATCTTCAAGAGGACCAATTTTATCCCTCACAATCCTTTTGCTCTTAATATACCTGTAAAAGCTCTTTGGATTATCCTTCGCTTTGACTGCCAAGGCAACCTCATGTCTTCTTTTAGCCCTCCTGATTTCTTTCTTAAGTATTTTCTTGCACTTCTTATACTCCTCAAGTACCTGATTTACTCCCTGTTCCCTATACATTTCATACAACTCCCTCTTCTTCTTCATCAGAGTTGCAATATCCCTTGAGAACCAAGGTTCCTTATTCCTATTCAATTTGCCTTTAATCCTGACAGGAACATACAAACTCTGCACTCTCAAAATTTCCCCTTTGAAGGCTTCCCACCTACCAATCACATCTTTGCCAGAGAACAACCTGTCCCAATCCACGCTTTTTAGATCCTTTCTCATATCTTCAAATTTGGGCTTCTTCCAGTTCAGAACCTCAACCCTTGGACCAGATCTATCCTTGTCCATGATCAAATTGAAACTAATGGTGTTATGATCACTGGAACCAAAGTGCTCCCCTACACAGACTTCCGTCACTTGTCCTAACTCGTTTCCTAACAGGAGATCCAATATTGCATCCCCTCTAGTTGGTCCCTCTATATATTGATTTAGAAAACTTTCCTGAACACATCTTACAAACTCTAAACCATCTAGACCCCTAACAGTATGGGAGTCCCAATCAATGTATGAAAAATTAAAATCCCCTACCACCACAACTTTATGTTTCCTGCAGTTGCCTGCTATCTCTCTGCAGATTTGTTCTTCCAAGTCTCGTTGACTATTGGGTGGTCTGTAATTCAATCCCACTAATGTGGCCATACCTTTCCTGTTTCTCTGCTCCACCTATAAGGACTCAGTAGACAAGCCCTCTAATCTGTCCTGCCTGAGTACTGCTGTAATATTTTCCCTAACAAGCAATGCTACTCCCCCACCTTTCATTCCTCTGCCTCGATCACATCTGAAACATCGGAACCCTGGAATATTAAGCTGCCAGTCCTGCCCCTCCTGTAGCCAAGTTTCACTAATTGCTATAACGTCATAATTCCACGTGCCAATCCATGCCCTCAACTCATCCGCCTTCCCTGCAATACTCTTAGCATTGAAATATATACACCTCGGAAGATATTTACCACCACTCACAACCTTTCTATCAGCGGATTTGCTTGAACTTTTAACATCATTTATTTTCACCCCAGCCACACTGTCAGCTCTGGCACTCTGGTTCCCATCCCCCTGCAAATCTAGTTTAAAGCCTCCCCAATAGCACCAACAAACCTCCCTGAAAGGATATTGGTCCTCCTGTAGTTCAAGTGTAACCTGTCTCTCTTGTACAGGTCCCACCTGCCCCAGAAGATGTCCCAATGATCCTGAAATCTGAAACCCTGCCCCCTACACCAGTTCCTCGGCCACTTTTTCCTCCTCCAGAGCATCCTATTCCTACCCTCACTGGCACCTAGCACAGGTAGCAATCCTGAGATTACCACCCTCGAGGTCCTGCTTTTCAACTTCCTACCAAACTCTCTATACTCACTGTCCAGGACCTCCTCACTCTTCCTTGCTATGTCATTGGTACCGATGTGCACCACGACATCTGGCTGGTTACCCTCCCACTTCAGAATGTCATGCAATCGATCAGAGACATCCTTGACCCTGGCACCTGGGAGGCAACAAACAATCCTGGATTCTCTGTCACGACCACAGAACTTCCTATCTGCACCTCTAACTATCGTCCCCTATCACTACCGCTCTCCTCTTTTTCCACCCTCCCTTCTGCACTGCGGAGCCAGACTCAGTGCCAGAGATCCAGCTACTGCAGCTTGTCCCAGGTAAGTCATCCGCCCCAACAGTATCCAATGCAGTATACTTGTTGTTGAGGGGAATGGCCACAGGGGAACCCTGCTCTGCCTGCCCTTTCCTCTTCCCTCGCCTGACAGTGACCCAATTTCCTGTCTTCTGCTCCTTTGGTGTAACTACCTCCCTGTAGCTACTATCTATAATCTCCTCATTCTCCTGAATGATCCGCAGGTCGTCCAGCTCCTGCTCCAGTTCCCTAACACGGTTTGTCAGGAGCTGCAGCTGGATGCACTTCTTGCAGGTGTCGTTGTCAGGGACACCGGAGGGCTCCCTGACTTCCCACATCCTGCAAGAGGTGCATTCCAACATCCTGCCTGGCATTCTCACTGCACTAAACAATCTGAACAAAAAACTTATCGGAACCTACCCTGGTCTCTGCCTGATCTCGCCGAAGCCTGTTGAGCCAAAGCCATCCCACTCTGACTCAGTCCACTCTGACGATGGCCGCTGTATATGGAGGTCTGCTTTTAAACCTTGGCGCGCTACGTCACGCGCCTGCGCAGTGCAGACCCTTCTCCCCGAGCAGTGTTTTAAAAAAAATGACTTTTTCTACCCAATTTCTTCACTCCCTTCTTCTCAGCTGCTTGCTTCGACTGAAACAAGAACCGTTGAAATTTTCTCTTTTTAAACCTTGGCGCACTACGTCACGCGCCCGCGCAGTGCAGACCCTTCTCCCCGAGCGGTGTTTAAAAAAAAATGACTTTTTCTACCCGATTTCTTCACTCCCTTCTTCTCAACTGCTTGCTTCACTACACTATCTGCCTGTGACTGAAATTTCATGTACTTGTACATCAAGGTCCCTCTGTTTTACAGCTCTCCCCAGGGACCTGGTGTTCACAGTAAAAGTATTTCCTGGATTTGACTTTCCAAAATGCACCACCTCACAATTCTCTGAATTTAGTTCCATTTGCCATTCCTTGGTGCAATTTCTCAGCAAATCACGATCGCACTAGAATTTTTGACAACTTCTTCATTGTCCACTTTATACACCCTATTTTAGAGTCATCAGCAAACTTAGTAACCATGTCCTTTGCATTCTTATCTAAATTACTGATAGAGATGGCATACAACACTGGGCTCAGCACAGAGTCCTGAGGCACACCACGAATCACAGGCCTCCATTCAGGGAAATAACATTCCACCAAGCACCCCCAGTTTTTTACCATCGAGCTCTCTGTGTATCCACTAATCTCTCCCTGGATTCCTTGTGATCTAAACTTGTAGAGCAGCCTGATGTAGATCCCTAACAAAAGCCTTTTATAAATACCACGTCTACACCCTGCCCGCATCTTGGTCACATCTCCAACAATTCAGTCATGACCTCCCACACACAAAGACTCACTGACTACCCCTATTCTTCCCGATGTACATGTTTCTTGTCGTAAAGATCCTCCCAGTACCTTACCTACCTCAGATGTTAGACTCACTACTCTACAGATCCTGGCTTCTTATTTGCTGCCCATCTTAAATAAAGACACAACATTCACTCCCCTCCAGTCTACCAGCACCTCCCCTGTAGTTAATATGGGTGCAAATCCTGTCTCCCTCATTTTCTTTGCCTTTCACGTTGTGATGAGTATAGCTGGTCAGATGCCTGAGATTTATCCATCGTAGTACCTTCAAATCACTTTGAAGTCTCCTTAATCTCCTCTGCCAAAGCTATCTCATGCCCCATTTCTGTCCTGCTCATTTCCTTCTCAACTCCACTCCTGCATTCCCAATACTCCTCCAGGGATTCAGTTGATACCAGCTGCCTTTACCTGACCAATGCATCCTCTTTTACTTCCCTAGCCAGCCATAATATAACATAGAAATATAGAAAACCTGCAGCATAATACAGGCCCTTCAGGCAACAAAGCTGTGCCGAACATGTCCTTACCTGAGAAATTACCGAGAGTTACCCATAGCCCTCTATCTTTCTAAGCTCTATATACCTGTTTAGGAATCTTTTAAATGACCCTATCATATCAGCCTCCACCACCGTCGACGGCAGCCCATTCCACGCACTCACCACTCTGCCTAAAAAAACTTAAACCTGACATGTCCACTGTACCTACTTCCAAGCACCTTAAGACTGTGCCTTCTCGTGCCCTCCTTCTGTGCCAGAAGACATGACTGAAAAAGACTCTGACTGTCCAGACGATCAAAGCCTCTCATTATCTTACACACTCTATCACGTCACAACTCATCCTCTGTTGCTCCAAGGAAAAAAGGCCAAGTTCATTCAACCTATTCTCATTAGGCATGCTCCCCAATCCAGGCAACATCTCCTCTTTATCCTTTTTATGGTTATATATCCTTCTTAGAGTGAGGCGACCAGAACTGAGCACAGTGCTCCAAGTGGGGTCTGACCAGGGTCCGAAATAGCTACAACATTACCTCTCGGCTCCTAAACTCAGTCCCACGATTGATGAAGGCCAATGCACTGTATGCCTTCTTAACCACAGAGTCAACCTGCACAGCGCCCTTGAGTGTCCTATGGACTCGGACCCCAAGATCTCTCTGATCCTCCATACTGTCGAGAGTCTTACCATTAAAACTATATTCTGTCATTATATTTGACCTGTCATAATGAACCACCTCACACTTATCTGGGTTGAACTCCATCTGCCACTTCTCAGCCCAGCTTTGCATCCTATCACTGTTCTGCTGTAACTTCTGACAGCTCTCCACACCATCAACAACACCTCCAACCTTTGTGTCATCAGCAAATTTATTAACCCATCCCTCCACTTCTTCATCCACGTCATTTATAAAAATCACAAGGAGTAGGGGTCCCAGAACAAACCCCCGAGGCACAACACTGGTGACCGAAGTCCATGCAGAATATGACCCGTCTACAACCACTCTTTGCCTTCTGTGGCAAGCCATTTCTGGATCCACAAAGCAATGTCCCCTTGGATCCCATGCTCCTTACTTTCTCAATAAGCCTTGCATGGGGTACTACATCAAATGCCTTGCTGAAATTCATATACACTACATCTATACTGTACCATCATCAATGTGTTCAGTTACATCCTCAAAAAACTCAATCTGGCCCGTAAGGCACAACCTGCCCTTAACAAAGCCATGCTGACTATTCCTAATCATGTTATGCCACTCCAAATGTTCATAAATCCTGCCTCTCAGGATCTTTTCCATCAACTTACCAACCACTGAAGAAAGACTCACTGTTCTATAATTTTCCGGTCTATCTCTACTCCCTTTCTTGAATAATAGAACCATATCCGCAACTCTCCAATCCTCCAGAACCTCTCCCGTTCCCATTGATGATGCAACGGTCATCTCCAGAGGCTCAGCAATCTTCTCCCTCGCCTCCCACAGTCGCCAACGGTGCATCTCGTCCGGTCCTGGTGACTTATCCAACTTGATGCTATCCAAAAGCTCCTGCATATCATCTTTCTTAATAGCCTCATGCTCAAGCTTTTCAGTCTACTGCAAGTCATCTATTACAATCATCAAGATCCTTTTCCATAGTGAATACTGAAGCAAAGTATTCATTAAGTACCTCTACTATCTCCTCCGGTTCCAAACACATTTTTCCACTGTCACGCTTGATTGGTCCTATTCTTTCGCATCTTATCCTCTTGCTCTTCACATACTTGTAGAATGCCTTGGGGTTTTCCTTAATCCTGTCCACCAAGGCCTTCTCACGGCCCCTTCTGGCTCTCCCAATTTCTTTCTTTCTTTCTTTCATTGAGTTTCAAATTGATAAACATAACAATGATAATGATACAAAGAGATCGGGATTACATTAATAACGATTAACATATACAGACATAGACTCCGAGTAAAATATTTAATTTAAACCTCCCAATCTCTTAATAACTGAACATCAAAAAGATTCAAAAAAAAGTTTTTACCCCCTGCACTAAAAAAACAAAACAGAAGCTGGGCTGCCATATTTCATTGGTTAAACTCATTATTTATCATTAACTGCACTCCTTTATACACAAACAAAAAGTTATTAAAAAGGATTTGGAAAAGGTCAACTTACATCATATGAAAATATTGAATAAATGGCCTCCAAGTTTCTTCAAATTTAACCAAAGGATCAGTGGTACCAATCCTAATGTTTTCCAAATTTAAACATGTTATAGTTTGGGAAAACCATTGTAATGTAGTAGGGGGATTAGAATCTCTGCATTTAAATAAAATGGATCTTCTGGCTATTAATGTAACAAATGCAATCAAACGACAAGCTGAAGGGGATAAACGACTAAATTCTATCATTGGTAGTCCAAAAATTGCGGTAAAAGGATGAAGTGGTAAATCAATACGCAAAACTACTGAAATAATATCAAAAATATCTTTCCAATATTTTTCCAAAAGAGGGCAAGAACAGAACATATGCATCAAGGAAGCTACCTCAGAATTACATCCGTCGCAGACAGGATTTATACGGTGATAAAAGTGAGCTAACTTATCCTTGGACCTATGGGGCCTATGAACCACCTTAAGTTGTATCAAAGCGTGTCGAGCACACACTGAAGAAATGTTAACTAGTTGGAGAATTTTCTCCCATTTCTCTATGGGTAAAGATACCTGAAGTTCTCTTTCCCATTCATTTTTAATTTTATCAGACATACCTAAGCATATTCTCATGATTAAATCTGAAAAAATGCTATTAAACTCTTCTGATAGAAGTTTAAACCTAAAAAAAATCTGTAATTTCAATTTGATGTGTTATCAGAAAAAGGTAAAATAACCTTCAAGAAGTTTGTAATTGTAAATATCTGAAAAAAATGTGGTCCAGGCAAATTATATTTATTAGACAACTGTTCAAAGGACATGAGACAATTATCCATGAATAAATCATGAAAACATATTATTCCCTTCGTTTTCCATAAAAGAAAAGCTTGATCAGTTCTAGATGGTTGGAAGAAAAAATTGGATATAATAGGACTTGATAGAATAAATTTATTCAATCCAAAAAATTTACAAAATTGAAACCATATTCGTATTGTATGTTTAATTATTGGATTAATCGTTTGCTTATTCAGTTTAGTAAGTGCAAAGGGGAGTGAAGCCCCTAAAATAGAAGCCAATGAGAACCCCTGTACAGACTCACACTTGAGGTTCACCTATCGAGAACATTGAATTTCATACAAATTTTGCATCCAAGACATTAGTTATCGAATATTAATTGCCCAATAATAGAATCTAAAGTTCGGCAATGTCAAACCGCCATCCTTTTTTGATTTCTGTGAATATTTCTTACCTAGTCTAGGATTTTTATTCTGCCATATATATTAAGACATTTTAGAATCAATAATATCAAAAAAAAGGATTTAGAGATGAAGATTGGCACTGCCTGAAATAGATACAGAAATTTGGGTAAAATAATCATCTTAATAGCATTGATTCGACCAATCAATGATAGGGACAATGGAGACCATTTAGTAGGCAGTTGTGGGACTCCGCCTTCTGCCTGCGGACATGTAAGACACATTGTCTTTCTGTCCGCCTTTAATTTCTTCCTTTCCCGACTTAAACTTTGAAATTTTAACTTTATTCAGTCGGATCTTTCAAAGTGTTAATTATCACTATGGCTACCTTGAGAAGCACTGGAAAAAATTTTCGATGCTGGTAATGGTAAATCTAAAAAAAACTGACGAAGCTTCTGAAGAGCCAGCCAGGATTAACAGATTAGAGACGCAAATGAGCTCTATTGTTGCTGAATTAACTCAACTAAAAGAAAATCTTCTTCCTTTGGAGGGAAAAATGATTCTTTGAGCTCGGATTTTAAAGAAGTAACCCGTAATGCGTCTGACATTTCTTCTCGTTTGGAAAAAGCACAACGTCGGATTGTCAATTTGGAGACGCAAACAACAGGAATTCTGCAGATGCTGGAAATTCAAGTAACCCATATAAAAGTTGCTGGTGAACGCAGCAGGCCAGGCAGCATCTCTAGGAAGAGGTGCAGTCGACGTTTCAGGCCGAGACCCTTCGTCAGGACCGGCCTGAAACGTCGACTGCACCTCTTCCTAGAGATGCTGCCCGGCCTGCTGCGTTCACCAGCAACTTTTATGAGTGTTGCTTGTCGATTTGGAGTCTCGTTCTTGTCGTAATAACATTAGAATTATTGGATTGAAACAGAAATCAGAATCTGCCGACATACTGGACTATTTTGCAAAAATGTTTCAATCTCTATTTCCTGAGACGTTTTCACAATTGCCCGACATTGAGGTAGCTCATAGAGTTGGAACTCCAAAAAAAGGTAAAGACAGGCATGTTTCCTCCGTATTCGAGACAAAGACCATAATATTAAACTGGCAAGAAAACAAAGACTGTTTAAATTTCAAGGCTCTGAGATTCATTTCTTTCAAGATTTTCCACGCGAAGTTGTTCAACAACGCTCTGGATTTGCGACCATAATGCGAATGGCCTTTCAAAAACAGATGCATCCCTTCCTTCTCTATCCAGCTAAATTAAGGCTTTTCGCTAAAGACCCTGGGGTTCGTATCTTTGCGGATCCAGCCGATGCACTGCGTTTTATTAATTCTCTCTCGGATGAGTCCGAAGCCTGAAGTTTAAAGGACTTCAATTATTTGATCGTTTTGCGATATAAGAAATGATGAGATCGGAAGACGAGAAGTACAGAAAGTCTTGGTATGAAAGAGTACCTTTATCTTTGAGATACACTGGTTTGGACAGTTTTAACTTTAGAAGATATTTTATGGGATCTATTGGAAGATTGTAGAAATTTTAAACCATTTAGAATTTCTTTCTGTTTGCGATATATACAAATTAATTGTTTCTTTTTGCTTTGTATGATTTTGTTAAGAACTTTTAACTACTATTCAGGGTTTTTTTACGTTTTATAGTTAGATGTAAAAATTTAAAGATGGCGATGTTTTTTATGTGCAAATATTTCAAGAATTTGTTTTGGAAGTGCTTTTTTTCTTATCTAATGTTATGAAAGTTACTTTCCAAATTGAAGGTCATTTCTGTTAACTTTTTTTCTAACTTAATTGTAATAGGTTGTGTGTTGACTGTAATGAGTCATATATCCAGGAGAGGAAGACAGATTACTTTTTTTATGTGTACCTTTTACTTAGGCAGGTGGAGTTCATAATTGCTTCTATGCATTTCTTGGGGTTTGCATCGATTAATATCGACTTATTTCTGGGCTTTGTAGGTTGGGTGGGTTTTTTCTTTTTTTTTCTCATTTCTATTTTTTATTCCCATTATGGAATTCTGGAGCATATACAAATTATCATTGTTTGTTACCACCGTTTTTTTTTTCTATCCTGACATGCCTTTAATTGTTTTCTTTAGATATAACGTTTCATGATGTTAGTTAAACAGTTAAATGTTTTAAGTTGGAATGTCCGTGGTTGGAATCATCCTATTAAGCGTAAGAAAACATTTAAAAGTATTAATTGATTCCAACCTGATATAATTTTTGTACAAGAGACACATGTCAGGTTATGTGATAACAATCAATTTTTTAAAGTTTGGAAGGGCCCCCAGATTCACACAAGCTCTCAAAGTAAGATTTGGGTGTTTCCATTTTTATTTATTCTAACATTCCCTTTAATCAGGAGGATATTATATCTGATATTAATGGTAGATTTTTGATTGTTAAAGGAACCATTTACAAATGAGTATATGTTATTAATGGGTGGTGATTTTAATACTTGCTTAAATCCCCTGTTAGATAAACATAGAAACATAGAAAATAGGTGCAGGAGTAGGCCATTCAGTCCTTCGAGCCTGCACCGCCATTCAGTATGATCATGGCTGATCATCCAACTCAGAACCCCGTACCAGCCTTCCCTCCATACCCCCTGACCCCTTTAGCCACAAGGGCCATATCTAACTTCCTCTTAAATATAGCCAATGAACTGGCCTCAACTGTTTCCTGTGACAGAGAATTCCACAGATTCAACACTCTCTGTGTGAAGAAATTTTTCCTAATCTCGGTCCTAAAAGGCTTCCCCTTTATCCTCAAACTGTGACCCCTCGTTCTGGACTTCCCCAACGTTAGGAACAATCTTCCTGCATCTAGCCTGTCCAATCCCTTTAGGATTTTATATGTTTCAATCAGATCCCCCCATAATCTTCTAAATTCCAACGAGTATAAACCTAGTTCATCCAGTCTTTCATCATATGAAAGTCCTGCCATCCCAGGAATCAATCTGGTGAACCTTCTTTGTATTCCCTCTATGGCAAGGATATCTTTCCTCAGATTAGGGGTCCAAAACTGCACACAATACTCCAGGTGTGGTCTCACCAAGGCCTTGTATAACTGCAGTAGTACCTCTCTGCTCCTGTACTCGAATCCTCTTGCTATGAATGCCAGCATACCATTCGCCTTTTTCACCGCCTGCTGTACCTGCATGCCCACTTTCAATGACTGGTGTATAATGACACCCAAGTCTTGTTTCACCTCCCCTTTTCCTAATCGGCCACCATTCAGATAATAATCTGTTTTCCTGTTTTGCCACCAAAGTGGATAACTTCACATTTATCCACATTAAATTGCATCTGCCATGAATTTGCCCACTCACCTAACCTATCCAAGTCACCCTGCATCCTCTTAGCATCCTCCTCACTGCTAACACTGCCACCCAGCTTCGTGTCATCCGCAAACTTGGAGATGCTGCATTTAATTCCCTCATCCAAGTCATTAATATATATTGTAAGCAACTGGGGTCCCAGCACTGAGCCTTGCGGTACCCCACTAGTCACTGCCTGCCATTCTGAAAAGGTCCCGTTTATTCCCACTCTTTGCTTCCTGTATGCCAACCAATTCTCTATCCACATCAATACCTTACCCCCAATACCATGTGCTTTAAGTTTGCACACTAATCTCCTGTGTGGGACCTTGTCAAAAGCCTTTTGAAAATCCAAATATACCACATCCAATGGTTCTCCCCATCCACTCTACTAGTTATATCCTCAAAAAAATTCTATGAGATTAATCATCATCTGGACATCAACTCCCTAATCGTTCTGCATCACTTATTATTTCCTCTTTAATTGATTATGGTTTAATTGAAGTCTGGAGACATATGCATCCTATCGATAGAGAATATTCCTTTTTTTCACATGTTCATAATGAATATTCGAGAATTGACTATCTTATAGCTGACCCTCGACTTTTACTTAATGTTCAGAAATGTGAATATGATGCAATTGTTATTTCTGATCATGTTCCTTTAAACTTAATATTTGATTTGAAAGATGTTGTTTCTACAAGACTACCTTGGCATTTTCCAGAACATTTGTTACAAAGCTCAGATTTTGTTGAGTTTATTGAAACTCAGATAAAAGAGGTTTTTCTCTTTAATAATACAGGAAACGTCTCAAAGTTAGTAACTTGGGATACATTAAAAGCTTATTTACATGGTCAGATTATTTCTTATTTAGCTAAGTTGAAGAAACAGACAAAAATAGAATTAGATAAAATTGCTAAACAAATTAAAGAATTAGATAATATCAACGCAATCTTTCCAGACATTGAATTGTTTAAAAGAAGATTGGAACTACAACCACAATATAATTTGTTATTAACTTATCCTATTGAAGGGTATTTGCTTAAATTAAAAAGTCAGTTTTATAAAAATAATAGGCTATTAGCTTCCAAATTAGGGGCTGCTAAAGCTAAAAGACAAATTTTAAAGATTCATAAAGATAATGGGGATATAGTAAATAATTATGATGATAATAATAATATCTTTCAGGATTTTTATTCCAATCTCTATAAATCTGTTTCCAGCAGATCCCTCTAAAATGAAAGCTTTTTTATATAAGATTAAATTTCCTCAAATTACTGCTGAAGATCAACAGACCCTGGATGCTCCAATTGTTGAGCATGAAATTCAGAAAGCTATATGGTCAATGCAATCAGCTAAAGCTCCTGGACTCGATGGTTATTCGGTACGATTTTACAAAAAAACTGAAAAATTACTTTCTCCATATCTTTTGGAAATATTTCATGAATCTTTTGAGAAAGGCAATTTACCACCTTTTTATAAAGCTTCTGTTTCTTTAATCCTTAAGAAAGATAAAGATCCTACTGAATGCTTATCCTATAGAACTATTTTGCTATTAAATGTGGATGCTAAAATTCTTTCCAAGATAATGGCTAACCGTTTGGAAAACATTTTATCTATAATTATCTCTATGGATCAAACAGGCTTTATTAGAGGCCATTATTCTTTTTCTAATGTTCGGAGATTGATGAACATTATATATTCACCATTATCCAAAATACCTCAATGTGTTATTTCTCCGGATGCAGAAAAAGCATTTGATAGAGTTGAATGGACTTATTTGTTTAATGTATTAGAGAGGTTTGGCTTTGGTAATAATTTTAATAAGTGGATTCAAATGATCCATAAGAACCCTATCACTATCGTCATTACTAATAATCTTAGGTCTTCCTTTTTTTTACTTTCACAAGGTACTCGACAAGGGTGTCCATTAAGTCCTTTATTATTTAATCTCGCACTGGAGCCTTTGGCTATAACAATTTGCGAAGCTAAAAGTATTCATGGTATTTCTATAAATGGGACCATACATAAGATTTCTCTTTATGCAGATGATCTTTTGGTTTATATTTCAGATCCTAAAGAATCTATTCCTAATCTTTTGGAATTATTAAATGATTTTGGAAAATTTTCAGGATATAAACTTAACTTAAGTAAAAGTGAATTGTTTCCTTTAAATGTTCCTGTTTTTATATATAAGGATATTCCATTTAGAATTGTGAATTATTTTAAATATCTAGGTATTATCATTACAAAAAATTATAAAGATCTTTATAAAGCTAATGTAGTTCCTTTATTGGACTCTATGAAACAATTACTTTCTAGATGGAATCCTCTTACAATTTCTTTAATAGGTCCTATTCATGCCGTGCAAATGATGATTTTACCTAGATTTTTATATTTTTCAAAATATATCTATTTTTCTAATGAAAAAAATTTTTGATTAAATTGATTCTGCTATTTTGTCCTTTATTTGGAATAATAAAAAAACCAAGAGTTAATAAATTTCATTTACAAAAATCTAAAGAAGTGGGTGGACTCGTGCTACCTAATTTAAGATTGTATTATTGGGCTGTTAATATTTGACAATTATGTTTTTGGTTATATTGGCTCAATAAGAACCAAAAACCAGCTTGGATTGATTTAGAATTTAAAGCTATTAATCAATTTTATTTAACTTTATTATTAGGAGCTCCATTACCTTTACAACTTGCTAAAATCTCTAACTTTATTAAACAGTCCTTATGGATTTGGTTTCAGTTTCGCAACTTTTTTAATTTCAAACAATTTAAATTGTCTAGTCCTGTATTTCGAAATTTGCTATTTAAACCTTCAATTACTGATCCCATTTTTCTTTTATGGAGAAATAAGGGGATTTGTTCTCTTGTAGATTTATTTACTGATGGTCGATTGATGTCTTTTGAAGAGTTAATTAGTAAATATTCTCTCTCTCACACACATATTTCTTGCAATATTTACAGGTCAGACATTTTTTACAAAAATATGTTTCTACGTTTCCATATATGCAAGAATCTGATTTGTTGGACACTATTTTGAATATGAATCCCTTAGTTATCTGGGGTTCTCTTTTTTCCTTTTTTCTTTGATAATTTTTTTTTATTAGCATATATATGGTTTTTTTCAGCTTTATTAATTATATATATACTATTTTGCTGAATTTCTGTATTGTAGCTGTAGAAGATTATATTAATAAAAAGATTTAAAAACGAAATGAAATAGTAGGCAGTTGTTTAACACGATCAACTTAGGGTAAAAAGTTAACTTTAAATAGATCCTTATGCTTCTCAGTAATTTTAACACCCAAATAAGTAAAATCATCAGTAACCAATCTAAACGGTGATTCTCTATAGATTGGAACTTGCATATTTAATGGCAAAAGCTCACTCTTATTAAGAGTCAATTTATAACCAGAAAAACTATTAAACTGAGCAAGTAATAATATTACTGCAGGAATGGATTTCTCTGGATTAGAAATATATAGTAACAGGTCATCTGCATATAATGATATCTTATGCGTCTCATTCTCACGAGTAAAGCCAAATATATTAGGTGAATCACGAACAGCGATTGCCAAGGGTTCCAAGGCAATATCAAACAGTAAAGGGCTTAAAGGACAGCCCTGTCTAGTACCTCGAAAAAGCCTAAAAAAGGGGGATCTCTGATTATTAGTAAGTACAGAAGCCAAAGGTATATGATATATCAATTTAATCCAAGATATGAATTGTGGGCTAAAATTAAATTTCTCAAGGATGTTAAATAAATATTCCCATTCAACTCTATCAAATGCTTTCTCAAGTGAAGTAGCATATTCTGGAGTTTTAGATGAAGAAGTATATACAATGTTCATCAACCTCCTAACATTAATACGAATAACGATTTTTAATAACTCCTGTCTGGTCATCAGAAACAATTTGTGGCGATACATTTTCCAATCTGGTTGCTAATATTCTGAAAAAAATTTTGGAGTCCACATTTAACAAGGATATAGGTCTATATGATGCACATTCAGTGGGGTCTTTATCTTTTTTAGGAGTTAAGGAAATAGATGCTTCATAAAAAGACTGTGGTAATTTACCGACAAATAAGGCATCCTTAAAAATTCTACGTAACCAAGGAGAAAGTAGACTTGAAAAAGATTTTTAAAATTCTACTGTATACCCATCTAGGCCTGGTGCTTTACCAGAATTCATCAAAGAATTTGCTTTCTTTATTTCTTCTTCTGTAATAGGTGCATCTAATGTTAAACATTCATTCAGTGGTAATTTTGGAATATTCAATTTTTGTCAAAACTCGCGCGTTATGGTAGAATCATCAGGAAAATCTGATTGGTATAAAGAGGTATAGAATTTTTGAAAAGATTTATTAATTTCATCGTGATCAACCGTCAAAGTACCATCCTGTTTATGAACTTTAATAATCTGACGTTTAGCCGAAGGAACTTTCAGTTGGTTGGCCAGTAATTTACCCGATTTATTACCATGTATATAAAATTGACTCTTAGATTTAAGTAATTGATTTTCAATTGGGGATGTTAATAACAAACTGTGTTGCATCTGAAGTTCAACTCTTTTTGTAAAGCTCCAAATTAGGAGCAACAGAACTTTTTCGATCAATTTCTTTAATCTTATCAACCAATGTACGCATTTCATTATTAATTTGTTTTTTCAATCCAGCAGAATATGAAATAATTTGCCCATGATATATGTTTTAAAACTGTCCCATAATATCCCACTGGAAATTTCTTCGGGAAAATTAGTTGAGAAGAAAAATGCAGTATGTTCTTTCATAAAGTTAACAAAATTTAAGTCCTGAAGCAGAGTGGAATTGAACCACCATTGTCTAGCACTGAAAGTTACATCAGTTAATTTGATTGATAGTTTCAGGGGCACATGATCAGAGACGACAATTACATCATACTCACAGGCTGTAACAGATGAAACTAATCTGGAGTCAATGAAAAAATAATTAATTCTGGAGTAATTATGATATACATGAGAAAAGAATGAGAATTCTTTATCGTTTGAATTAAAAAACCTCCAAACATCTAAATTTTGGCGTCAACTAAAAAGGAATTGATAAAAAATAGTGGATTTGTTTGGAAGTACCTGACTGGGCGCAGACCTGTCCATCAAGGGATTCAGGCAACAGTTAAAATCTCCACCCATTACCAACATATATTCATTTGAATTAGGAGGAAATGCAAATAAATGCTTAAAGAATTCAGGATAATCGGTATATGGTGCATAAATATTAGGCATAACAACTTTTTGGTTTTAAACTAAACCAGTAATTAACAGAAATCTACCCTTCAGGTCTGAAGTTATTTCATAGTGAACAAATGAAATCGAGGAATCTATAAAAATAGAAATCCCTCTCACCTTAACCTGTGAATTAGAATGAAACCGCTAGTCTTTCCAAAACCTAAATAACGCTGATTATCCTCCTTCCTTACATGAGTCTCCTGGGCAAAGATAATCTGAGCATTCAATCTATGAAAAACTTTGAAAATCTTCTTCCGTTTAATCGGATGATTGAAACCATTCGTATTCCATGAAACAAAGTTAATAATATTATCCATTGTACTTGAATAAACCATATGGTATTTAAAGGGTTAACCTTAATGCATAGGAAACTCATGAATCAGGAAGAGGGAAGACCTAATTTCTTTCTTGAGCTCCTTCCTGCTAGCCTTATAGTCTTCTAGCTCTCTATCATTACGTAGTTTTTTGAAACTTTCATAAGGTCTTCTTTTCTTCTTTACTAGATTTACAAATGCTTTTGTACACCACGGTTCCTGTACCCTACCAACCTTTCCATGTCTAATTGGAACGTACCTATGCAGAACTCCACGCAAATATCCCCTGAACATTTGCCACATTTCTTCCGTACATTTCCCTGAGACCATCTATTTCCAATTTATACTTCTAAGTTCCTGCCTGATAGCCTCATGTTTCCCCTTACTCCAATTAAACACTTTCCTAACTTGTCTGTTCCTATCCCTCTCCAATGCTATGGTAAAGGAGATAGAGTTGTGATCACTATCTCCAAAATGTTCTCTCACTGAGAGATCTGACACCTGACCAGGTTCATTTTCCAATATCAGATCAAGTCCAGCCTCTCCTCTTGTAGGCTTACCCACATATTGTGTCAAGAAACCTTCTTCAATATAACTAATAAACTCCACTCCATTAAATCCCTCGCTCTAGGAACATGCCAATCAATATTTGTGAAATTAGAATCTCCCACCACAACAACCTCCTGTTATTATTACGACTTTCTGGAGTCTGTCTCCCAATCTGCTCCTCGATGTCCCTCTTACTATTGGGTGGTCTATAATTAACACCCAGTAGAGTTATTGATCTTTTCCTGTTCCTAAATTTCACCCACAGAGACACCGCAAACAATCCCTCCACATCTTCCTCCTTTTCTACGGCTGTGACCCTAACTCTGATCAACAGTGCCATGTCACCACTACTTTTGACTCCTTTCCTGTCCTTTCTGAAACATCTAATGCCTGGCACTCGGAGTAACCATTCCTGCCCCAAGCCATCCAAGTCTCTGCAACGTCATAGCTCCAACTGCTGATCCATGCTCTGAGCTCATCCACCTTGTTCATGATACTCCTTGCATTAGTATAGGCACATCTCAATCTATCAGTCTGAGCGCGTCCCTTCTCGATCACCTGCCTATCATCCCTCTCGTACTGTTTCCAAGCTTTCTCTATTTGTGAGCCAAGTGCCTCTTCCTCCATCTCTTCAGTTTGGTTCCCACCCCCAGCAATCCTAGTTTAAGGTCTCCCCAATAGTCTTAGCAAACTTTCCCTCCAGGATAATGGTTCTCCTGCAATTCAGGTGCAACCCATCCTTTTTGTACAGGTCAGTCCTGCCCCAAAAGATGTCCATTAATCCAGAAATCTGAACCCCTGCCCCCTGTTCCAATCCCTCAGCCACGCATTTATCCTCCACCTCATTCTAATTAGATTAGATTAGATTCAACATTATTGTCATTGTGCTGCATACAGATACAAAGCCAATGAAATGCCCTTAGCATCTAACCAGAAATGCAAAGAATAGTGTTATTTACAAAATAACTGCGAATAAAAAGTAAGCACTATAGCACACAAATATAAAAGTACTGAGACAGTACAATACGGATGCAATACTGCTTAGCGCTGTGATGTGAGGTTCAGCAGGGTCACAGCCTCAGGGAAGAAGCTCTTCCTGTGCCTGCTGGTGCGGGAGCGGAGGCTCCTGTAGCACCTACCAGATGGGAGGAGAGTAAAAAGTTCATGGTCAGGGTGAGATGTATCCTTGATAATGCTTTTCGCCCTGCCCAGGTAGGGTGAAAAGCATTATGGTAGGTGCTCTCAATTGTGGGCAATTGGGTACCAATAATCCACTGGGCAGTTTTCACCACACGCTGGAGTGCTTTGCAGTCTGATATGGGACAATTGCCATACCACACTGAGATGCAGTTGGTGAGTATGCTCTCAATGGTACAGCGATAAAAGTCCGTCAGTATCTTGGGACAGAGGTGAGCTTTCTTGATGCTCCGCAGGAAATAAAGGCACTATTGCGCCTCTTTGTTCAGGATGGAGGAGTTCGGGGACCAGGTGAGATCCTTGGAAATGTGGACACCAAGGAATTTGAAGCTTGATACACGCCCCACTACAGCTCCATTGATGTAGATGGGGACGTGACTGTGGCTCCTAGCATGCCTGAAGTCCACAATGATCTCCTTGCTCTTCTGGGTGTTAAGGGCTAGGCTGTTATCGGCACACCACGCGGCCAGGTGCTGGACGTCGTCTCTGTAGGCCGTCTCGTCATCCCCTCTGATCAGGCCAATCACCGTGGTGTCACCTGCGAACTTGGTTATGGAGTTAGAACCATGTACAGAAACGCAGTCATAGGTGAAGTGGGAGTACAGAAGAGGGCTCAGCACTCAGCCTTGAGGCACGCCAGTGTTCAGGGTGAGAGTGGAGGAGGAGAGGTTGTCTAACTTAACTGATTGGGGTCTGTTAGTCAGAAAGTCCAAGGTCCAATTGCAGAGGGATGAGCTGATACCAAGCTGGCAAAGTTTGGCGATCAGCTTGGAGGGGATCACAGTATTGAATGCTGAACTAAAGACAATGAACAGCATTCTGACGTAAGAGTTGGGGCTGTCCAGGTGGGTCAGGGCAGAGTGAAGTGCCGTGGAGATGGCGTCCTCTGTTGACCTGTTGGTGCGATAGGCAAATTAATTCCTATACTCACCATCACGTGGCACAGGCAGTAATCCTGAGATGACCACCTTTGTGGTCTTGCTTCTCAATTTCCTTCCTAACTCCCTGTAGTCTGATTTCACAACCTTCTCCCTTTTCCTGCCAATGTCGTTGATACCAATATGTACCACGACCTCTGGCTGTTCTCCTTCCCACTTCAGGATATCTTGGACGTGATCAGAAACATCCCGGACCCTGGCACCTGGGAGGCAAACTACCATTCGTGCTTCATTCCTGCATCCACAGAATCGCCTGTCTGACCCTCTAACTATAGAGTCCCCTATCACTGCTGCCATCCTTTTGCTTTCCCTACCCTTCTGAGCCACAGGGCCAGACTCTGTGCCAGAAGCGAGGCCACTATTGCTTCCCCCAGGTTGACTGTTGCCCCCAACAGTACTCAAACAGGAGTACATATTATCATGAAGTACAGTCACAGAGGTACTCTCTAGCCTCTGACTCCTGCCCTTCCCTCTCCTGACTGTTATCCACTTATCTGTCTCCCCAGGCCCCGGTGTGACTACCTGTCTATAGCTCCTCTATATCACATCCTCACTTCTCTAACCAAGAAGGTCATCGAGCCGCATCTCCAGTTCCCTAACCCAGTCCCGAAGGAGCTGCAGCTCGATGCACCTGGTGCAGATGTGGCCGTCTGGAAGGCTGGGAGTCTCCAGGATCTCCCACATCTGACACTGAGAACAGAAAACCAGCCTCACACATATACTTCTTCATCTTGCTCATCATCCAGGGTTCCCTACTCCTACCAGCCTTTCCATCAGTCCAGCAGGAACTGTGCTATCAATGTCCCACCTTTAAAAGCTGCCCACTTGCCTGTGGTCCCTTTTCCAGCAAACAACCTACGTCAGTCAACGGGAATCTGCAGTCCAGCCTCCTATCACATCCCTTATTACTGGAGTCCTGTCTGTCTCCACCCTTTCCTGCTGAGTCAGAGCCATTCCCGATGTGTCACACATTGGCTACTGCTGCTGCTTTCTGCTTAACCTCGGAGGAACATTTGTCTCTGGGCCTGTACTCGCTGGAATTAAGGAGAATGAGGGGAATTTCATTGAAACCTATTGAGTATAAAAAGGTCGGGATAGAGTGGATGTGGGAGGATGTTCTCTACAGTGGGGGTGTCAGGACCAGAAGGCTGAGCCTCAGAATGGACAATGTCTCTTTGGAACAGAGATGAGGAGGAATTTCTTCAGCCAGAGCCTGGTGACTCTGTGGAATCCATTGCCACATGCGGCTGTGCTGGCCAACTCATTGGGTACGTTTAAAGTGGAGGTTGGCAGGTTTTGCTTAGTCTAGATGGTAAAGTTTATGAGGAGAATGGGGTTCAGAGGAGCAGTAAATCAGCCATGAGGGAATAGTGGAGCAGACTCGATGGGCCGAAGAGCCCAATTCTGCTGCTATGTTTTATGGTCTATTGGTAAAATGGTAGTCTTGTTTCAAGGGGATGGCCCGAGGGAAATCCTACACTGACTCCTTTCGGTTTACCTGCTGGTTACCAAAGATTAGGTGTGACCACATCATTTCTGTCCCCCATCGGGAGGTACTCGGTTCAGGTCTGTGATCTACTCTGATCACGGGACTGCACAGAATGGTCACGTGCATCACAATCTAGCAGCAGGAGTGGCCCATTCAACCTTAAATCTGCTGCCCCATGCAGTAAGATTGCGACTGGTGTGACTAACATGAACATCACAGTCTTCATCCCCCTCCTTCAACCCCTCACATCCTCCTGTTCCATTATATCTCTACATCTGCTCTAAAGATAAATGAAGATGATTTAACTTGCAAAGACTCATCACCCTTTTAAAGAAAAACTTGCTCCTCACAGGCTCTTATCTTTAAACTGTCACCAGTTACTTCCCAATTCTTCCACGAAAGGGAATAACCCCTCATGCCTATCATTTTCAGCAGAGGAACAGCTCTTTGGCCCATCGTGAGCATACTGGCATTTTTATCCATCTGCACTCATCCCATTTCCTTGCATATCCATATCTTGTCTATCTGAGTACCTGTCTAAATATCTCTTAATTAAAGTAATTATTTTTGATTTCACCACACTTCCAGTAGTGACTTCCAGATATCAAAAAATCTGTCATTAAACAACGCTTATCTCTCAGATCCCACTAATGACGAGTGAGACTTGGTTGAAGGAGTCATAGGACTGGCTTCTCGATGCTCTGGGGTTCGGTTGCTTTATACATGATAACAGGGTTGGAATTAAGGGGGATGGGTGACATCACTCATTGGGGAAAATGTCACAGCACTGTTCAGACAAGACAGACTGGAGAGCTCGTCCACTGCGGCTATATTGCTGGAACAGGAATATGAAATGGACAGTGAGAGTAGGAATGCCATGAGGTGGAGGATAAATGCCTGGCTGAGGGATTGGAGCAGGGGGCAGGGATTCAAGTTTTTGGATCATTGGGACCTCTTTTGGCGCAGGCGTGACCTGTACAAAAAGGACGGGTTACGCTTGAATCCTAGGGGGACCAATATCCTGGCGGGGAGATTAGCGAGGGCTACTGAGGTGACTTTAAACTAGAATGGTTGGGGGGTGGGAATCAAATTAAAGAGGCTAGGCGAGAGGAGGTTAGTTCACAACAGGGGGATGGGAACCAGTGCAGAGAGACAGAGGGGTGTAAAGTGAGGGTAGAAGCAAAAAGTACAAAGGAGAAAAGTAAAAGTGGCAGGCCGACAAATCCAGGGCAAGCATTAAAAAGGGCCACTTTTCAACATAATTGTATAAGGGCTAAGAGAGTTGTAAAAGAGCGCCTGAAGGCTTTGTGTGTCAATGCAAGGAGCATTCGTAATAAGGTGGATGAATTGAAAGTGCAGATTGTTATTAATGATTATGATGTAGTTGGGATCACAGAGACATGGCTCCAGGGTGACCAAGGATGGGAGGTCAACATTCAGGGATATTCAATATTCAGGAGGGATAGACATGAAAGAAAAGGAGGTGGGGTGGCGTTGCTGGTTAAAGAGGAGATTAACGCAATAAAAAGGAAGGACATAAACCGGGAAGATGTGGAATCGATATGGGTAGAGCTGCGTAACACTAAGGGGCAGAAAACGCTGGTGGGAGTTGTGTACAGGCCACCTAACAGTAGTAGTGAGGTCGGAGATGGTATTAAACAGGAAATTAGAAATGTGTGCAATAAAGGAACAGCAGTTATAATGGGTGACTTCAATCTACATGTAGACTGGGTGAACCAAATTGGTAAAGGTGCTGAGGAAGAGGATTTCTTGGAATGTATGTGGGATGGTTTTTTGAACCAACATGTCGAGGAACCAACTAGAGAGCAGGCTATTCTGGACTGGGTTTTGAGCAATGAGGAAGGGTTAATTAGCAATCTTGTCGTGAGAGGCCCCTTGGGTAAGAGTGACCATAATATGGTGGAATTCTTCATTAAGATGGAGAGTGACATAGTTAATTCAGAAACAAAGGTTCTGAACTTAAAGAGGGGTAACTTTGAAGGTATGAGACGTGAATTAGCTAAGATAGACTGGCAAATGACACTTAAAGGATTGACGGTGGATATGCAATGGCAAGCATTTAAAGGTTGCATGGATGAACTACGACAATTGTTCATCCCAGTTTGGCAAAAGAATAAATCAAGGAAGGTAGTGCACCCGTGGCTGACAAGAGAAATTAGGGATAGTATCAATTGCAAAGAAGAAGCATACAAATTAGCCAGAAAAAGTGGCTCACCTGAGGACTGGGAGAAATTCAGAGTTCAGCAGAGGGGGACAAAGGGCTTAATTAGGAAGGGGAAAAAAGATTATGAGAGAAAACTGGCAGGGAACATAAAAACTGACTGTAAAAGCTTTTATAGATATGTAAAAAGGAAAAGACTGGTAAAGACAAATGTAGGTCCCCTACAGACAGAAAGAGGTGAATTGATTATGGGGAGCAAGGACATGGCAGACCAATTGAATAATTACTTTGGTTCTGTCTTCACTAAGGAGGACATAAATAATCTTCCAGAAATAGTAGGGGACAGAGGGTCCAGTGAGATGGAGAAACTGAGCAAAATACATGTTAGTAGGGAAGTGGTGTTAGGTAAATTGAAGGGATCGAAGGCAGATAAATCCCCAGGGCCAGATGGTCTGCATCCCAGAGTGCTTAAGGGAGTAGCCCAAGAAATAGTGGATGCAATAGTGATAATTTTTCAAAACTCGTTAGATTCTGGACTAGTTCCTGAGGATTGGAGGGTGGCTAATGTAACCCCACTTTTTAAAAAAGGAGGGAGAGAGAAACTGGGGAATTATAGACCGGTTAGCCTAACGTCGGTGGTGGGGAAACTGCTGGAGTCAGTTATCAAAGATGTGATAACAGCACATTTGGAAAGCGGTGAAATCATCGGACAAAGTCAGCATGGATTTGTGAAAGGAAAATCATATCTGACGAATCTCACAGAATTTTTTGAGGATGTAACTAGTAGAGTGGATAGGGGAGAGCCAGTGGATGTGGTATATTTGGATTTTCAAAAGGCTTTTGACAAGGTCCCACACAGGAGATTAGTGTGCAAACTTAAAGCACACGGTATTGGGGGTAAGGTATTGATGTGGATAGAGAATTGGTTGGCAGACAGGAAGCAAAGAGTAGGAATAAATGGGACCTTTTCAGAATGGCAGGCAGTGACTAGTGGGGTACCGCAAGGCTCAGTGCTGGGACCCCAGTTGTTTATAATATATATTAATGACTTGGATGAGGGAATTAAATGCAGCATCTCCAAGTATGCGGATGACACGAAGCTGGGTGGCAGTGTTAGCAGTGAGGAGGATGCTAAGAGGATGCAGGGTGACTTGGATAGGTTGGGTGAGTGGACAAATTCATGGCAGATGCAATTTAATGTGGATAAATGTGAAGTTATCCACTTTGGTGGCAAAAATAGGAAAACAGATTATTATCTGAATGGTGGCCGATTAGGAAAAGGGGAGGTGCAATGAGACCTGGGTGTCATTATACACCAGTCATTGAAAGTGGGCATGCAAGTACAGCAGGCGGTGAAAAAGGCGAATGGTATGCTGGCATTTATAGCGAGAGGATTCGAGTACAGGAGCAGGGAGGTACTACTGCAGTTGTACAAGGCCTTGATGAGACCACACCTGGAGTTATGTGTGCAGTTTTGGTCCCCTAATCTGAGGAAAGACATCCTTGCCATAGAGGGAGTACAAAGAAGGTTCACCAGATTGATTCCTGGGATGGCAGGACTTTCATATGAAGAAAGACTGGATGAGCTGGGCTTGTACTCATTGGAATTTAGAAGATTGAGGGGGGATCTGATTGAAACATATAAAATCCTAAAGGGATTGGACAGGCTAGATGCAGGAAGATTGTTCCCGATGTTGGGGAAGTCCAGAACGAGGGGTCACAGTTTGAGGATAGAGGGGAAGCCTTTTAGGACCGAGATTAGGAAAAACTTCTTCACACAGAGAGTGGTGAATCTGTGGAATTCTCGGCCACAGGAAACAGTTGAGGCCAGTTCATTGGCTTTATTTAAGAGGGAGTTAGATATGGCCCTTGTGGCTACGGGGATCAGGGGGTATGGAGGGAAGGCTGGGGCAGGGTTCTGAGTTGGATGATCAGCCATGATCATAATAAATGGCGGTGCAGGCTCGAAGGGCCGAATGGCCTACTCCTGCACCTATTTTCTATGTTTCTATGTTTATGGATCATATTAAATTCCTCCCAGTAGTCAGTGGGATTCAGAGAAGCAAATTAGCAGAGAGATTGCAGACAGTTGCAAGAAAGGTCAGATTGTCATAGCAGGTGATTTTAATTTTCCGTATACTGACAGGTGACCTTATAGAAATATTTAAAATCATTAGGGGCTGGGTGTCATGGTAGTGTAGTGGTTAGCACAATACTTTACAGTACAGGTGACGCAGGTTCAATTCTGGCCACTGCCTGTCAGGAATTTGTACTTTATCCCTGTGACCACGTGGGTTTCCTCCGGGTGCTCTGGTTTCCTCCCACAGTCTAAAGATATACTGGTTAGTAGGTTAATCGGTCATTCAAAATTATCCCGTGATTAGGTTAGGGTTAAGTCGGTAGGTTGATAGACAGTGTGGCTCGTTGGGCCTGAAGGACCTATTCTGCACTGTATCTCGAAATAAACAAATAAATAAATAAAAATAAATCTGAAACCCCACCCTCTACACTAATTCCTCAGCGACATGTCCATCTAGAAATTCATCTTATTTTTACCCTCTCTGGTTGAGGGGTAAAACTGTTCCTGAACCTGGTGGTGTGAGTTCCGAGGCTCTGGTACCCGCTTCCTGATGGCAGCAGAGAAAAGAGAGCATAACCTGGGTGGTGGGTCTCCCTGATGATGGATGCTGCTTTCCTGTGACAGCACTTTGTGTAGATGTGCTCAGTGGTGCTGAGGCTTTTACCTGTCGTTGGCTGGGCCACATTCACTGCTCTTTGTAGCATTTTCTGTTCAAGGGTTTGGTGTTTCCATACCAGGCTGAGTTGCAGCCAGTATGCAGATACTCTCCACCACACATCTCCAGGTGTCATTCTGAATCTTTCAAACTCCTAAGGATGTAGAGATGCCACTTATGGGGATTGAGTTCAAGAGCTCTCTAAAACTCTGGTTAATCCACACCTGGAGTTTTGTGTTCAGTTCTGGACACCTTGTTATAGAAAGGACGTGGAAGCCTTAGAGAGAGGATGCAAAGGATATTTACCAGGATGCTTTCTGGATTAGAAAGTACACCTTTTGAGGAGAGTTTCAACAAGCTAGGGATTTTTCTTTGGTGTAAAGAAGGATAAGAGGTGACTTGACAGGAATGTACAAGATGATAAGAGGCAGAGATTGAATGGACAGCCAGAGACTTTTTCCCAGGATGGGAATGGCTAATGTGAGGGGACATAATTTTAAGGAGATTAAAGGAATTGTACAGGAAAGGTCAAATGTTTTTTTCCCACAAAGAGAGTGATCGATGGGTTGAAAGTCCTGTAAGGGGTGATGGTAGAGGGAGATACGTTAAAGATTTTTAAGAAACTCTTAAATAAGCACAAAGATGATACAGAAACGGAGGGCTACGTGGGAGGGAATGCTGGCCGGTGTTGCACTGACATCCATACCAGACTTTGAAGTGAGTGGACCTGTGTTTGAATCTGGCCAGATCCTTGCATGCTTTCCATTCGTGTTGGGTTAATTGTTGAGCTAGAAACTCGGTCTCATAAAAAACAGACAAAAATGCCAAAGAAACAGCAAGGTTGTCACCAGATGTGCCAGAAGGCACAGAAAGGAACAATAACAATGTAGGAGGGAATAGTTAGATTTATCCTAGAATGGGTTAAATCGAGGGCCAAAGGGTCAATTCTATGCTGCAGTGTTCAATGTTCTATGACTCAATTCCCTTCAAAACTGCTTTCTCTTAACTTCAGTGTCTTGCTTTTGAATCTCTACCATGTGAAAAAGATTCTGACTATCTTCTGCTCCTCATAATCCTGTACACCTCTGACAGGTCACCTCTCACCTCCTTCACTCCAGGGAAAAGAAGCTGATCCTGTCCAATCTCTGCCCATCATTGAGTTGTCCGATCCTGATGAGAGACCAGTGAACCTCCTTTGGTTTATTATCATTAATATCACATTTACTGAGATCCAGTGAGAAACTTTTGTTTGTTTCCCATCAAGGCAGTTGGACCAAATCACATCTAAGATAATCAACTAGAGGAGAGGCTGTAGTTGATCTGGTTTTTGGAAATGAACCTGATCAGGTATCAAATCTCTCAGTGGAGAGCATTTTGGAGGTAGTGATCACAATTCTATCTCCTTCAGCATAGCGATGGAGAGGGATAGGAACAGACAATTTGAGAAAACATTTAATTGGGATAGGGGGAATCAGATGTATTAAGCAAGAACATGAGAGCATAAATTGGGAGCTGATGCTTTCAGGAAAATACACGGCAGAAATATGGCAAATGTTCAGGAAACATTAGCATGGAATTCTGCATAGGTATGTGCCACTGAGGCACAGAAAGGATGGTAGGGTTAAAGAGCCATGGTGTACAAAGTATGCAGAAAATCTATGGTATTTAACAAGAAAAGCTTACAAAAGGTTCAAGAAACCAGGTTCAGTAACAGCTGTAGAAAATTACAAGGCTGCTAGGAAGGATCTTGAGAATGGAATTAGGAGAGCCAGGAGCCATGAGAAGGCCCTGGTGAGCAGGATTAAAGAAAACCTCAAAGCATTCTACAAATATGCGAACAGTAAGAGGATGAGCCATGTGAGAATTGGACCAATCAGGTGTAAATGGTTCATATTCTGCATGGAAGTTGGGTACCTGTGGCGTTTGGCAGGGATCTATTCTGGGATCCCTCCTCGTTGCGATTTTTATAAATAACCTGGATGAAGAAGTTGAAGGGTGGGTTAGTAAGTTTGGTGATGACACAAAGATTGGGGGTGTTGTGGATAGTCTGGAGGGTTGTCAATGGTTACAGCAAGACATCGATAGGATGCAGAACTGGGCTGAGAAGTGGCAGATGGACTTCAACCCAGATAAGTTTGAAGTGGTTCATTTTGGTAGATCCAACTGGAAGACAGAATATAATATTAATGGTAAGACTCTTGGAAGTGTGGAGGATCTGCATCAGAGGTCACTTGGGGTTGTGTCAGAGGACACTCAAAGTTGCTGCACAGGTTGACAGTGTTGTTAAGAAGGCATTTGGCGTGTTGGCCTTCATCAACCGTGGGACTGAGTTCAAGAGCTGTGAAGTAATATTACAGCTATACAAGATCTTGGTCACACCCCACTTGGAGTTCTGTGTTCAGTTCTGGTCACCTCACTACAGGAAGGATGTGGAAACTACAGGGAAAATGAAGAGGAGATTCACAAGGATGTTGCCAGGATTGGAGGGCGTACCTTATGAGAAGAGGCTGAGTGAACTTGGCCTTTTCTCCCTGGAGTGACAGAGGATGTGAGGTGACCCTATAGAGGTGTGTAAGATGATGAAAGGCACTGATCACATGTACAGCCGGAGGCTTTTACCCCAGGGCTGAAATCGCTAACACGAGGGGGCATAGTTCTAAGGTGCTTAGAAGCAGGTACCGAGGGGATGTCTGGGGTAAGTTTTTCACAGACAGAGTGGTGGGTGTGTGGAATACACTGCCAGCAGCAGTGGTGAAACAGATACAATGCATCTTTCAAGAGCCTCTTAGATAGGTACATGGAGCTTAGAAAAATAGAGGGCTATGTGCTAGGGAAATTCTAGGCAGTTTTTAGAGTAGGTTACATTGACTTCACAACATTGTGGGCTGAAGAGCCTGTATGTCAAAAGGAGGGCACTGGGAACAGACCCAAATGCAAGGCACAGGCACTGACGTAATAGGAACCGGACTAGGAGTGTCAAGAAGGCAAGGGAAATTGGGAGGAAACAATGCTGGACATGGACACAGGCCCTGGGCGAGACAAGGACATCGAGCCTGGGCTAGGACTTGGACTGGGAGCTTAGGACCTGGACGAGGAACTTAGAACAAGGAGCCTGGACTAGGACTCTGAGCCAGAGACTGGCTAGGGACCCGGAACATGGGTCTTGGCTCGAGCTCAGAATCCGGATCCAGGTGAGGACTCAGGACTAGGAACAGACCAGACACAAAAATAGTGCAGGGAATACGAAGCCTTGACATGGACTGGACGAGGCTTGGACAAGGAGAGGTTCTTGGAAGTGATGAAAGACGCAAGGACAGGATGAGGTACTCCAGCACTGGGCTGGGCGTGGAATTCTGGATTCGGCTGGGCTCAGCTCTTGACCCTTGGACTGGACGAGGTACTCCTGGACGGGATGTGGCCCCAGGACCCAGCTTGGCTCGGCTCTTGGGTACTTGGCTGGGCTCAGCCATTGTACTGGGCTTGACTCAGAGCCAGGACTCCTTCTTGGGGCTCGGAGCCACCGGAACCTTCCTAGGACACAGAGCCAGGATGTTTTCCAGTTTGCAGGGCCGGGCTCCTTTCTTGACACCAGGGGCCGGGATGCTTTTCAGGACGCAGGGCCAGACGCTCTTTAGGACACAGGGCCGGGGTAGCTGCTGAGGGAACTTGCCGTGGTAACTGTCAGAGATACAGAAGGAAGGGAAAGGAACAGTCCAGCAGCCAGAGACTGAATCCTGAAGCGATTTATGAAAGCCAGCCCAAACAAGAATCAGCTGCCACCAACAGAAACTGGGGAAAGCCGGAAAACCTGGAATAAGGAACATGGACCGGAACGTGAACCGGAATGTGGATTTCATGGACTGGACCATGTCAGTAACCCCCTCCCCCCATGGGAGCCTCCTGGCGACCCAAAAGACTTTCCCAGACTGTGGACAACACAGGCGGGTGGGGGGGTGGTATTCATCAGGAAGGAACTCAGGATGGCAAGAGTAACATGACAGTGTCTGTGTCGCTGAGTCCATGCTTGGCTGGACTGTTCTGTCATAGTAGGGTGCTGGGAGTGGATCCAAATGCAAGACAAAGACTCTGACGTACTAGGACCGGGACTAGGCGTGACAAGGAAGCAAGGGAAGAGGGGAAGAAGGGACGCTGGACATTGACACAGACCCTGGATGAGACTAGGATTCAGGGCCCGGGCTAGGACTTGACTAGGATAGCAGAACCAGAACATGGAACTTGGAACTAGGAGCCTGGACTTGGACTCCGAGCCAGAGACTGGGCAAGGACACAAAACCTGGGTCTTGACGCGGGCTCGGACTCCAGAACCAGGAGAGGACGAGACGTGGCTAAAGGATGAGCAGAGGCAACAGGACTGGATGTGAGACTCCTGGACAGGACAAGGGAACCTCAGCTGGGCAAGGTACTCCTGGGCTGGGAGAGACACATGAACAAGACGAGAACACAAAGCCATGGCTTGGACTGGACAAGGCTCTAGGATGGAGCTTGGACAAGGTGAAGTTCTTGGGCATGACGAGAGACTCCAGGACCAGACGAGGAATCCCCAGCACAGGACAAGGTACTCCAGCACTGGGCTGGGCGTGGAACTCTGGATTCGGCTGGGCTCGGCTCTTGATTCCTGGATGGGACGTGGCTCCAGGACCTGGCTTGGCTTGGCTTCTGGACTGAGCTTGGCTGGGCTTGGCCATTGGACTGGGCTTGGCTAGGCTCTAGGATACTCGGCTGGGCTCGGCTCATTGCTAGGACTCACTCTTGGAGCTTGGAGCCACCGGAACCCTTCTAGGACACAGGGCCAGGAAGCTTTCCAGGATACAGAGCTGGGCTCCTTTCTTGAACACAGGGGCCAGATGCTCTTTAGGATGCAGGGCCAGGGTGGCTGCCGAGGTAACTTGCCGTGGTAACCGCCGAGGGAACTTGCCGTGGTAACCGCCGAGGGAACTTGTCGTGGTAAATGCCGAGGTAACTTGCTGTTGCAACTGTCAGGGATACAGAAGGAAGGGAAGGGAACAGTCCAGCAGCCAGAGACTGAATCCTGAAGCAATTTATGAAAGCCAGCCCAAACGAGAATCAGCTGCCTCCAACAGAAACTGGGGAAAACCGGAAAACCTGGAATAAGGAACATGGACCGGACCGTGAACCGGAATGCGGATTTCACAGACTGGACCATAACTCTGTAATGTGCTGTAGACTGTTGTGTTCTAATGCGTTAGACTGAGATAAAGTATTTATCTTTAGCATACAATAGAGTCTGATGCAGGAGATCAGAATCTGTCCTGGAGCCTGGTGGTATGTGTTCTCAAGCTGTTGATTCTTCTGCTTGACAAGGGAAGGGGAGAAAAGAGAATATCCATGGTGGGTGTGGACTTTGATGATGTTGGCTGTTTTCCGGGTCATTGGGAAGCAAACATTGACCCAGAGATCATCCTCTGTCTGAGTAGTGCAAGTGGAAATAGTGAGATATTAAGCAAAATAGTCTTTGAAAACCACAATCGGCAGGTCCATACAGAACCTTTGGTCAATAGGGCTGTCATCCTTCCTACATTACTATATGGATCTAGAACATGGACACCTGAAAGTCCGGGAAAAATACCATCAAACACCCTTATGAAAGATTTTGACCATTCACAGCAAGGATAGACACACCAGCACCAAACACAGTAACTGCGCGTACTGGAGGGAGCCAACGTGAACATCATCTCCACCTTGGTAAAGCAACACCAACTCCAATGGATAGGTCGCGTCATCTGGATGCCTAACTCACATTTCCCCAAACAAATCCTTCACTCCCAGTTGAAGGAAGGTCAACAAGTCCGTTGTCGGCAAAGGAAACGCTTGAAAGGTAATATCAAAATCACCCTGAAGAAATTGGGTGTAAAAAATGGGAAGAGGGAGCTTCACCACATCAGAACAACCCCTCCTGTGTTACAGAGAACAAGTGGCAGCTGCAAGAGGAGAGAATGAACAACCCAAAGACCCAATCAGAAGAAACAAGCCTTATTCCAATGGTCCAATCAGCTGCAGGATCAGGCCACAGTGACAAGGTTTCTTGTGGGTCGGTGCCGCTTGTTTACAAGTAAAGAAGGGACAAGCAGGGCGGCCATTGTTGGGAGTAGGCCGGTGGTGAGAGTAGGAGTGTCAGGCTTTGATTCAAAAGAGGCTTCAGCTTGGCTTTGGGTAAGGTTCTGTTAAGATTAATTTTTTTCTCTCCTATTGTACATAGTTTAGTAAATGGCTGTTGTGTGTTCTTCATGTCAGACGTTTGAGTCCTGAGAGAACCAGAATCTCCCAGAGAATTACATCTGAACAAAGTATAGATTTAGAGAGCTAGGTAGAAGCAGGACCTCCTGGGTAGTAACTTCTGGATTGCTACCTGTGCCGCGCATCTGTAAGGTTAGAAACAGGATGACTTGGCAAATTAATGTGTGGCTGAAGAGCTGGTGCAGGGGGCTAGGTTTCAGGTTCTTGGATTATTAGGATCTGTTCTGGGGGAGATATGACCTGTACAAAAGTGAAGAGTAGCACCAGAACCCAACGGGAACCAATATGGGCAGGTATGTTAGAGCTGTTGGGGAGGGTTTCAACTAATTTAGCAGGGGAGTGGGAACCGGAGTGAGGAGACTCAGGATAGGACGGATGGTTAAAAAAAAGCAAAGATAATGTGCAGTCAGAGTGTCAGGAAGGGCAGGCAGATGATAGGACAAAATTGCAGTTAGCAGGGTGAATATCAGTGCATTAGGGATGCAGAAACAAAAGGATAGCAAATGCAGCACTCAAAGTGTTTTATCTCAATGCACAGAGTATAAGAAATAAGATGGACGATCTTGTTGCATGATTACAGGTTGTCAGGTAAAATGTTGTGGTCTTCACTAAATCGTGGTTGGAGGATGGTTGAATGTCCAAGGTTACACGTTGTACTGGAGGGATAGGAAGCTCGGCAGATGGGGTGACGTCCCTCTCTATCCACAGCACATCACTTTAAAAATGCCAATACATTCCTCTATGGTCAACACGAGAAAATCTGCAGATGCTGGAAATTCAAGCAACACACACAAAATGCTGGTGAACGCAGCAGGCCAGGCAGCATCTATAGGAAGAAGTACAGTTGACGTTTTGGGTCAAAACCCTTCGTCAGTGAGACTTGGTTGCGGGAGGGGCAGGATTGGCAGCTCAACATTATGAGGTTCTGTTGTTTCAGCCATGACAGAGCGAGAGGGGTCAAACGGAGAAGGATGGCGTTACTACTCAGGAAAAATATCTCAGCAGTGCTCCAACAGGACAGATTGGAGAACCAGTCTAGTGAGGCGTTAAACTAGGGTGGAACTGAGAAGTACGAAAGGTATGACCACGTTAATGGGGTCATATTACAGACCACCTGATCACTGAACAATCCAGAGAGAATGCAATTCTAGATTCAGTCTTGTGCAATGAACTGGATTTGATCAGGGATCTCGAGGTAAAGGAGCCATTAGGAGGTAGTGACCATAATATGATAAGTTTTAATCTACAATTTGAGAAGGAGAAGGAAAACTCGGAAGTGTCAGTATTACAGTTGAACAAAGGGAACTATGGGGCAATGAGGGAGGAGCTGGCCAAAGTTCAATGGAACAATACCCTAGCAGGATGACAGTGGAACAGCAATGGCAAGTGTTTCTGGGAATAATGCGGAAGGTGCCGGATCAGTTCATTCCAAAGAGGAAGAAAGATCCTAAGGGGAGTAAGGGGAGGCTGTGGCTGACAAGGGAAGTAACGGACAGTATAAAAATACAAGAGAAATATAACATAGCAAAGATGAGTGGGAAGCCGGAGGATTGGGAAACTTTTAAAGAGCAACAGAAGGTAACTAAAAAGGCAATATGCGGAGAAAAAATGAGGTACGAAGGTAAACTAGCCAAGAATATAAAGGAGGATAGTAAAAGCTTCTTTAGGTATGTGAAAAGGAAAAAAATAGTTAAGACCAAAATTGGGCCCTTGAAGACAGAAGTGGGTGAATTTATTATGGGGAGCAAGGAAATGGCAGACGAGTTGAACAGGTACTTTGGATCTGTCTTCACTAGGGAAGACACAAACAATCTCCCAGATGTAATAGTGGCCAAAGGACCTAGGGTAATGGATGAATTGAAGGAAATTTATATTAGGCAGGAAATAGTGTTGGATAGGCTGTTGGGTCTGAAGGCTGATAAGTCCCTGGGACCTGATGGTCTGCATCCCAGGGTACTTAAGGAGGTGGCTTTAGAAATCGTGGACACATTGGTAATCATTTTCCAATGTTCTATAGATTCAGGATCAGTTCCTGTGGATTGGAGGGTGGCTAATGTTGTCCCTCTCTTCAAGAAGGGAGGAAGAGAGAAAATAGGGAATTATAGACCGGTTAGCCTGACGTCGGTGGTGGAAAAGATGCTGGACTCAATTATAGAAGATGAAATGACGAGACACCTGGATGGTAGTAACAGGATTGGTCCAAGTCAGCATGGATTTACGAAGGGGAAATCGTACTTGACTAATCTTCTGGAATTTTTTGAGGATGTAGCTATGAAAATGGACAAGGGAGAGCCAGTGGATGTAATGTACCTGGACTTTCAGAAAGCCTTTGATAAAGTCCCACGTAGGAGATTAGTGGGCAAAATTAAGGCACATGGTATTGGGGGCAGAGTACTGACGTGGATTGAAAATTGTCTGGCTGACAGAAAACAAAGAGTAGCGATTAACAGGTCCCTTTCGGAATGGCAGGCGGTGACCAGTGGGGTACCGCAGGGTTCAGTGCTGGGACCGCAGCTGTTTACAATATATATTAATGATTTAGACGAGGGAATTAAAAGTAACATTAGCAAATTTGCCGATAACACAAAGCTGGGTGGCACGAGCTGGGTGGCAGTGTGAAATGTGAGGAGGATGTTATGAGAATGCAGGGTGACTTGGACAGGCTGGGTGAGTGGGCAGATGCATGGCAGATGCAGTTTAATGTGGATAAATGTGAGGTTATCCACTTTGGTAAGAACAGGAAGGCAGATTATTATCTAAATGGAGTCAAGTTAGGAAAAGGGGAAGCACAAGGAGATCTAGGTGTTCTTGTACATCAGTCACTGAAAGCAAGCATGCAAGTACAGCAGGCAGTGAAGAAAGCTAATGGCATGCTGGCCATCATAACAAAGGGAATTGAGTATAAGAGCAGAGAGGTCCTTCTGCAGCTGTACAGGGCCCTGGTGAGACCACACCTGGAGTACTGTGAGCAGTTTTGGTCTCCAAATTTGAGGAAGGACATTCTTGCTATTGAGGAAGTGCAGCGTAGGTTCACAAGGTTAATTCCCGGGATGGCGGGACTGTCATATGTCGAAAGATTGGAGCGACTGGGCTTGTATACTCTGGAATTTAGAAGGCTGAGAGGGGATCTTATTGAAATATATAAGATTATTAAGGGATTGGACATGCTGCAGGCAGGAAGCATTTTCCCGCTGATGGATGAGTCCAGAATCAGAGGCCACAGTTTAAGAATTAGGGGTAGGCCATTTAGAACAGAGTTGAGGAAAAACTTTTTCACCCAGAGAGTGGTGGATATATGGAATGCTCTGCCCCAGAAGGCTGTGGAGGCCAAGTCTCTGGATGCTTTCAAAAAAGAGATGGATAGAGCTCTTAAAGATAGCAGAATCAAAGGTTATGGAGATAAGGCAGGAACTGGATACTGATTGTGGATGATCAGCCATGATCACAGTGAATGGCGGTGCTGGCTGGAAGGGCCGAATGGCCTACTCCTGCACCTATTGTCTATTGTCTATAATCCATGGGATTTATCGAAACAAATTCGTAAAGAGATTGCAGATTGTTCCAAGAAACACAAGGCTGTGACAGTAGGTGATTTTAACTTTCCATGTATTGAATGAGACTCCCATACTGCAAAAGGACCAGATGGGATAGAGTTTGCCACATCTGTTCAGGAAAGTTTCCTTAATCGGCACGTAGACATCCCAATGACAGAACGTGATGCTTGATCCGCGATTAGAGAATGAGACAGAGCAGGTGACAGAAGTTTCTGTAGGGGAGCACCTTGCATCCAGTGATCACAATGCCACTTATTTCAAAGTAAATATGCAAAAAAAAGCAAACACAAGGAAATCTGCAGATGCTGGAAATTCAAGGAACACACACAAAATGCTGGTGGAACGCAGCAGGCCAGGCAGCATTTTGTGAGTGTTCCTCTATTGTCACTTCCCTTTCAGAAAATCATTTTAAACTTCTCTCATTATTTCAAATTTTCCAAAGTACCCTAGCAAAACTTCTTTTATTATTATATGAAAACTTTTTCCCAGATCATCAGCGCTCAGATGGATGGTTTGAGATGTGTCTATTTTAATGCAAGGAGTATTATGAACAAAGTGGATGAGCTTCGAGTGTGGATCAGCACTTGGAGCTATGATGTTGTGGCCATTACAGAGACTTGGATGGCTCAGGGGCAGGAATGGTTACTTCGAGTGCCAGGTTTTAGATGTTTCAGAAAGGATAGGGAGGGAGCCAAAAGAGGTGGGGGCATGGCACTGTTGATCAGAGATAGTGTCACGGCTGCAGAAAAGGAGGAAGACATGAAGGGATTGTCTACTGAGTCTCTGTGGGTGGAAGTTAGAAACAGGAAGGGGTCAATAACTCTACTGGGTGTTTTTTATAGACTACCCAGTAGTAATAGGAACATCGAGGTGTAGATAGGCAGACAGATTCTTGAAAGGTGTAATAATAACAGGTTTGTTGCAATGGGAGATTTTAATTTCTCAGATATCGATTGGCATCTCCCTAGAGTGAGGGGTTTAGATGGGGTGGAGTTTGTTAGGTGTGTTCAGGAAAGTTTCTTGACACAATATGTGGGCAAGCCTAGAAGAGGAGAGGCTGTACATGATCTGGTATTGAGAAATGAACCTGGTCAGGTGTCAGTTCCCTCAGTGAGAAAGCATTTTGGAGATAGTGATCACAATTCTATATCCTTTACCATAGCATTGCTGAGCCTCTGGCATGACCTTTGCATCATCAATGGGGACGGGAGAGTTTCCGGAGGATTGGAGGGTTGCGAATGTTGTTCCTTTATTCAAGAAAGGGAGTAGAGATAGCCCAGGAAATTATAGACCATTGAGTCTTACTTCAGTGGTTGGTAAGTTGATGGAGAGGATCCTCAGAGACAGAATTTATGAACATTTGGAGAGGCATAATATGATTAGGAAAAGTTAGCATGGCTTTGTCAAAGGCAGGTCGTGCCTTACGAGCCTGATTGAATTTTTTGAGGATGTGACTAAACACATTGATGTAAGTAGAGCAGTAGATATAGTGTTTATGGATTTCAGCAAGGCATTTGACAAGGTACCCTATGCCAGGCTTATTGAGAAAGTAAAGAGGCATGGAATCCAAGGGGACATTGCTTTGTGGATCCAGAACTGGCTTGCCCACAGAAGGCAAAGTGTAGTTGTAGACGGGTCATATTGTGCATGGAGTTTGGTGACCAGTGGTGTGACTCAGGGATCTGTTCTGGAACCCCTGCTCTTTGTGATTTTTATAAATGACCTGGATGAGGAAGTGGGGGACTGGGTTAGTAAGTTTGCTGATGACACAAAAGTTGGAGGTGTTGTGGATAGTGTGGAGGGCTGTCAGAGGTTACAGCAGAACATGATAGGATGCAGAACTGGGCTGAGAAGTGGCAGATGGCGTTCAACCCAGATAAGTGTGAGGTGGTTCATTTTGGCAGCTCAATTATGATGACAGAATATAGTATTAATTGTAAGACTCTTGGCAGTGTGGAGTATCAGAGGGGTCTTGGGGTCCAAGTCCATAGGATACTCAAATCTGCTACGCAGGTTGACTGTGTGGTTAAGAAAGCATACAGTGCATTGGCCTTCATCAATCATGGGATTGAGTTTAAGAGCTGTAAGGTAATGTTGCAGCTATATAGGACCCTGATCAGACCCCCTTGGAGTACTGTGCGCAGTTCTGGTAGCCTCAGTACAGAAAGGATGTGAAACCACAGAAAGGGTGCAGAGGAATATTTACAAGGATGTTGCCTGGATTGGGGAGCATGCCTTATAGGTTGAATGAACTCGGCCTTTTCTCCTTGGAGCGTCAAAGGATGAGAGGTGACCTGAAAGAGGTGCATAAGATGATGAGAGGCATTAATCGTGTGGATAGTCAGAGGCTTTCTCCCAGGGCTGAATTGGCTCGCATGAGAGGGCACAGTTTTAGGGTGCTTGGAGGTTGATACTGAGGAGATGTCTGGGGTACGTTTTTTTACGCAGAGAGTGTTGAGTGCGTGGAATGGGCTGCCAGCAACTGTGGTAGAGGCGGATACGATAGGGTCTTTTAAGAGACCCCTGGATAGATACATGGAGCTTAGAAAAATAGAGGGCTATGGGTAACCCTTAGTAATTTCTAAGGTAAGGACATGTTCCACTCAGTTTTGTGGGCCAAAGGACCTGTATTGTGCTGTAGGTTTTCCATGTTTCTATTTTTTTTTCTAACTGAGATTAAATGAAGTGGCCTGTAATTTCCTGGTATTTGGGGGTGCCAGAAATTGGTCAGAATATAAACAATATCAACAAATATATAAAAGAAGGATATAACCTACATTTTCACATCTGAAATTTGGTTGTATGAGAATGATTAAAAAGTGGATTCTGACTCTGCATCGTGGGAGAAGTAGAAAAATAATTTGAACCGTAATTCCTCTTACAAATATGACTTTAAATGTTACAAGAATAGTATTTTTGCCTCCAAGAGGACCACGACCTTGTTGTTGGGTTTGGAGGCCTGTGGTCCTCAATGACCCAGAGAGCTCTGTTGGCTGGGGTCAGGGCTTCCAGCTTTGGCTCCTGGTTGGGTCACCTCTACCAATCAGATCACAGGGTACAGGCCAGACTAAGAGCCGTCCACAGGTCCGCCAATTCAGGTGTTGAGCTCAGGGCTAACAACTCTGACTGGTAAAACAAAATTGTTATGGAAACAGCAATGAAGAATCCTTCTACATCAGAATGCAATGATATTCCTGAGTCTCCATTCAGGAGTTGTGTGACTGACAGTACTGAAAACTGAGAGGAAGTTACTGACAAGAAGGAAGCACTGAACACTGCCAGAGATTGAGGAATTTCATTTCTGCCCTCAATACCACTTGTGTAACAGGCAGTAGGTAAGTAATAATATTTCTGGGTACTTCAATCTTTTCTGAATACACCACGGTTTATAATCTCTTGCCCTCAGATTTGTATTTACAAATATCAGAACAAAAAAAAAATGAAAGGACATGGCCTGAGAACATTCAAGAATGAGGTTAAACACATTATCACATTTAAAATGAGAATAGTTTATTGAAAAGCAGGTACATTATATTCAATATATGCTGGATTATTTTAAGCAAAATACAATATAGCTTCATCCAAGAGAAGGGCGACCCTGGTGTGACATGGTCTTGATTAAAGCAATCACCCAAGACCAGTTCCCATTCCACTGAGGTTGTGTGAAAATAGAACTAGAGGTCATAGGTTAAGGGTGAAATGTGAAATATTTGAGGGGGAATTTCTTCACTTAGAGGATATTTCAAATGTGGAACAAGCGATCAGCGAAAGTGGTGGTTGTGGGTTTGATTGTAATATTTTGGATAAGTACGGTACTGTGCAAAAGTCTCAGGCACCCTGGAATTTTTATGACTTCAGATGGTATCGCCTCTACAGAACCCTGATCTCAACAGCATTGAGGCTGCCTGGGATTACCAGGAGAGACAGAAGCAAGTGAGATGGCCAAAGTCTGCAGAAGACATGTGGCAAGTTTTCCAAGGTCCTTGAAACAACCGACTAGCCGATTTTTTTTTTATAAACTGCACAACCGTGTACCAAAGAGAATTGATGGAGTTTTAAAGGCAATGTTCATTTGATTTAGCCTTTTACTGTTTACTGCACTGTATAGCATTTATTTGACATTTAGAAACTTAATTTCATTATTTTTGAAAGCATTTTACATTGCAGATTTTTTTATGTCCCTAAGACTTTACAACAGTACTGCATATGGATAGAGGGGTATGAAGGCAGGTTGTTTGGACGAGGCAAAATAACATTTTGGGATGGACTAGATGGGCCAAAGGGCCTGTTTCTGGGCTGATGTGCTCCATTCTATTATTTAAGAAGCACTTGCACAGGTACATGGAAGGGTGGGGCTTAGAGGGATATGGGCAAAATTGAAGGAAATTTGGATTAGTTGGATGGCGGCATGATTGACACAAACTCATTGGGCAGAAGGGCCTGAATCCATGTTGAATTGCTGTGTGAGCTCCTACACCCTTCAAACTTTCCATATAACTCAGGTCCCCTAGTCCTGGCAAAATCCTTTTAAATTTCTCGGTGCTCTTTCAACATTGCTGAGAGGTAATGTTACAGCTATATAGGATCCTGGTCAGACCCCACTTGGAGTACTGTGCTCAGTTCTGGTCACCTCACTACAGAAAGGACGTGGAAACCATAGAAAGGGTGCAGAGGAGATTTACAAGGATGTTGCCTGGATTGGGGAGCATGCCTTATGAGAATAGTTTGAATGAACTCGGCCTTTTTTCTTGGAGTGATGGAGGATGAGCGGTGACCTGATAGAGTTGTATAAGATGATGCGAGGCATTGATCATGTGGATAGTCAGAGGCTTTTTCCCAGGGCTGAAATGGCTGCCACAAGAGGGCACAGTTTTCAGGTGCTTACACGTAGGTACAGAGGAGATGTCTGGGGTAAGTTTTTTTATGCAGAGAGTGGTGAGTGCGTGGAATGGGCTACCGGCAAAAGTGGTAGGGGCAGATACGATAGGGTCTTTTAAGAGACTCCTGGACAGGTACGCGGAGCTCAGAAAAATAGAGGGATATGGGTAACCTTAGGTATTTTCTAAGGTAAGGACATGTTCGGCACAGCTTTGTGGGCAGAAGGGCCTGTATTGTGCTGTAGGTTTTCTATGTTTCTATTACTTACATCATTGCTACAGATAGGTGACAAAAACTGCAGACAGTATGCAAAAGGAGGCCTTATTACGTTTTATACAAATTCAACATAACTTCTGTACTAAATAGTAGGATCTGTGAAGTGCAATGTGCCAAAAGCGTTCTTTTCAAACCTATCACCATGTATTCTAAGATCTGTTTCTTTTTCTGCAGTCCTCTGTGCCCAACCACTCACTCTGTAGGACCTACCCTCAACAGACCTCCCAAAGTGAAACACTTCACATTAAATTCCAACAACCACTTTTCAGCCTATTTCTCCAGTTGGTTCAGATGCCGGTAAAAAGAATAATAGTCCCCTTCACTGTCCACGTCACCCCCACTTTTGGTGTCATCCACAAATTTGCTGATTCAGTTAACCACATTATCATCTAGATCATTGACAAACAAGATTGGACCCAGCAGCAATCCCTGCAGTGCTCCATCTGTCACAGACCTCCAGTCAGCGAGGCAACCATCCCCTACCTCTCTCCAGCTTCTCCCACACAGCCAAAGGCTAATCCAATTTACTACTTCATCTTGAATGCCAAGCATCTGAACCGTCTTGACCAACCTCCCATAAGAAAATTTGTCAAATGCCTTGTTGAAGTCCATGTAGACAACAGTCCTTACCTTGCCTTCATCAACTTTCCTGGTAAAATCCTCAAAAACCCCGACAAGATTGGTTAGACACAACCTATCACACACAAAGCCCTGCTAACTATCCCTAATCAATCACTGTCTATCACATATATCAGGTCTCTTAGAATAGCTTCCAGTCAAATGGCACCCGCATACAATGCTCCTTTGGTTGACATCTTCTAGCTAGATCATAAAACCGTATATTTCACTTCCTTTATGTCTTTTATTTTTTTCAATTCTTTTATGTCCATATTTTTTCATCCTGAGTGTGATTCTGGAATTGTTGGAGTCTGTGATTTGCAGTTTGGAGATTGTTTGGATGTTTCAGCGCTCTGCAGTCTCTGAGAGGGTTCCAGGAGGCAGAGGCAGTGTGCGAGAACCTTGTGGTGAGAAGGCTGCGAGCCGATGGTCAACTCCATTTCACCGATTAAAGTGACGAGGCAGCTTGAAACAGCAGCTGCCTGCCTATTTATCGCTGGGTATCACTGTGCTGCTGGAGAGGAGAGACTGTCCTTTTATCGCTGGTGAGATCACTCTGCTAGGGAGAGGGAGAATGTTGCCTAGGTTTTCTGCATTTTGGAAATGGACTTGGATGGTGGATTTTTTTTTCAGTCTTATGGTTTTTTTTTTGTATTCTGATTTTTACCCAATCTTTCTTGTTTTTTTTTGTATGGGAGAGGGGGACTTCGGGTGGGGGGGGGGGTCAATGTGCCTGTTCCGCTTTTGTACTAGGAGAAGCGATTTGGTGGTTGATAATTGTGCTACCGTTCCTTCTCTCGTGGTTTCATGGCTACCTGGAGAAGAAAATTTTCAGAGTTCTCTGAACACTTTTCTGAACTAACAACTTTGTAAGGCCTTTCTTAATATTATTCTTAAATAGCAGAACAACATTAACTATCCTCCAATCATCCTGTACCTCACCGGGCACTAAGGAAGTTTTAAATATCTCTGCAAGGATCCCTGCAATTTCTGCACTTGCCTTCCACGTGTCCAAGGGAAAACCTTGACAGGCTCTGGGGATTTGTCCACACTGAATTCTCTCAAGACAGCAATTAAGACCTCCTCTTTAATCTGTCCATGACCTCGCTGCTGTATTTGGAGAGCCGGATTTGGGGAATGGTTTTGATGTCTGACTTCCATTCCACTTGATCTATTAACAGAAGGGTAGAACAGATGAAGCAGGTTTGGTAAATATTCCACAGTCATACACAGTCTCATCGGTATTCACCAATGAGAGGGAACTTGATGATGGTGAGGACAATACGAGTGAGGTTGATGTTCTGGAGCATGTTGATATTAAGGGAGAGGAGGTGTTGGAGTTGTTAAAATACATTAGGACAGATAAGTCCCCTGGGCCCGACGGAATATTCCCCAGGCTGCTCCACGAGGCGAGAGAAGAGATTGCTGACCCTCTGGCTAGGATCTTTATGTCCTCGTTGTCCACAGGAATGGTACCGGAGGATTGGAGGGAGGCGAATGTTGTCCCCTGGTTCAAAAAAGGTAGTAGGGATAGTCTGGGTAATTATAGACCAGTGAGCCTTACCACTGTGGTGGGAAAGCTGTTGGAAAAGATTCTTAGAGATAGGATCTATAGGCATTTAGAGAATCATGGTCTGATCAGGGACAGCCAGCATGGCTTTGTGAAGGGCAGATCGTGTCTAACAAGCCTGATAGAGTTCTTTGAGGAGGTGACCAGGCATATAGATGAGGGTAGTGCAGTGGATGTGATCTATATGGATTTTAGTAAGGCATTTGACAAGGTTCCACACGGTAGGCTTATTCAGAAAGTTAGAAGGCATGAGATCCAGGGAAGTTTGGCCAGGTGGATTCAGAATTGGCTTTCCTGCAGAAGGCAGAGGGTGGTGGTGGAGGGAGTACATTCAGACTGGAGGATTGTGACTAGTGGTGTCCCACAAGATCTGTTCTGGGACCTCTACTTTTCGTGATTTTTATTAACGACCTGGATGTGGGGGTAGAAGGGTGGGTTGGCAAGTTTGCAGACGACACAAAGGTTGGTGGTGTTGTAGATAGTGTAGAGGATTGTCAAAGATTGCAGAGAGACATTGATAGGATGCAGAAGTGGGCTGAGAAGTGGCAGATGGAGTTCAACCCAGAGAAGTGTGAGGTGGTACACTTTGGAAGGACAAACTCCAAGGCAGAGTACCAAGTAAATGGCAGGATACTTGGTAGTGTGGAGGAGCAGAGGGATCTCGGGGTACATGTCCACAGATACCTGAAAGTTGCCTCACAGGTGGATAGGGTAGTTAAGAAAGCTTATGGGATGTTAGCTTTCATAAGTCGAGGGATAGAGTTTAAGAGTCACGATGTAATGATGCAGCTCTATAAAACTCTGGTTAGGCCACACTTGGAGTACTGTGTCCAGTTCTGGTCACCTCACTATAGGAAGGATGTGGAAGCATTGGAAAGGGTACAGAGGAGATTTACCAGGATGCTGCCTGGTTTAGAAAGTATGCATTATGATCAGAGATTAAGGGAGCTAGGGCTTTACTCTTTGGAGAGAAGGAGGATGAGAGGAGACATGATAGAGGTGTACAAGATAATAAGAGGAATAGATAGAGTGGATAGCCAGTGCTTCTTTCCCAGGGCACCACTGCTCAATACAAGAGGACATGGCTTTAAGGTAAGGGGTGGGAAGTTCAAGGGGGATATTAGAGGAAGGTTTTTTACTCAGAGAGTGGTTGGTGCGTGGAATGCACTGCCTGAGTCAGTGGTGGAGGCAGATACACTAGTGAAGTTTAAGAGACTACTCTTAATGGAGGAATATATGGAGGAGTATATGGAGGAATCTAAGGTGGGGGCTTATATGGGAGGCAGGGTTTGAGGGTCAGCACAACATTGTGGGCCAAAGGGCCTGTACTGTGCTGTACTATTCTATTACAGACATGATCTCAGGGAGAAATGTACTTTAGGGCTGATGTTAGAAAACTCCCTCACAAGCTGCTGTGGACTCAGAATGAAACTTCAATCTAGTGGGTCATTACTCCCCAGAGCTGAGTACATGAAATGGGCAGGGGGTCAAACTAACAGAGACAAAAGCCTCAGAGGTGTTTGACAAAATCATGGCATGGTGGAGAGGGAATCGAGAGTTCATTTGGATGGAGGGACAAGTTATTGGAACATGTTGCTATACAAGGATATACAGTACATTGTAGCAAAGGATAGACAGGTAGACAGAAGGGGTGGGGTGACTCTGTAGGTACAAAAATAAAATCAAATCATTAGAAAGCAGTGGCATAGGACCAGAAGTTGTGGACTCACTGTGGGTAGAGGTAATAAACTGCAAAGGTAAAAAGACCCTCATAGAAGTAATATTCAGACCCCAAACAGTAGTAAAGAGGTGTTCTACAGATTAAAATGGACACATAAAATATATGGGCAATGTTACGACAGTTATGATATGCAGGTTGATTGGGAAAATCAGGTTAGTGCTGGATCCCAGGAAGGGGATTTGTAGAGTGGCTTGGTAGAGCTGTTTGTGGTTGAGCCCACAAGGGGATCATCTATTCTAGATTGGGTGTTCTTCAATGAACAATTGATTGGAGAGCTTAAGTGAAGGAACCTTTAACGGCAATGAACACAATATGATAGATTTCACCCTCAATTACAGAAAGAGAAGCTGAAGTCAGATGTATCAGTATTATAGTGGAGTAAATGGATTTACAGAGGCATGAGAGAGGAGCTGGCCAAAATTGATTGGAAAAGCACACTGGCAGGGATGATTCAAAGCAGCAATGGCCAGAATTTCTGGAAGTAATTCAGAAGACGCAGGATATATACATACATTGCAATGAGGACGAAGTATTCTAAAGGCAGGGTGATGCAACCGTGGCTGCCAAGAAAAGTCAAAGCCAACATAAAAGACAAAATGAGAGCATATAATAGAGCAAACATTACTGGGAAGTTGGGAGATTGGGAAGTTTTTAAAAACCAACTGTAGGTAACTAAAGAGACAGAAAGAAGGAAAAGATGGAATACAAAGGTGAGCTAGCCAATAATATTAAAGAGGATCCCAAATGATTCTTCAGATATACAAAGTGTAAAAGAGAGGCGAGAGTAAATATCGGACCACTGGAAAATGATGTTGGTGCGGTAGTAATGGGGGACAAGGAAATGGCAGATGAACTGAATAAGTATTTTGCATCAGTCTTCACCGTGGAATACCTGAGCAGTATGCTGGACGTTTGATAATGTCAGGGGACAGAAGTGTGTGGCATTGCCGTAACTAGCGAGAAGGTTCTTGGAAACAGAAATGTCTAAGGGTAGTTAAGTCACCTGGAACAGATGGTAGACAACTCAGGGTTCTGAAGGAGGTGGCAGAAGCATTAGTAATGATCTTTCAAGAATCAGTTGATTCGTCATGGTTCTGGAAGAATGAAAAATTGCAAATGTCATTCCACTCTTCAAGAAGTGAGAGAGACAGAAGAAAGGAGCGTATAGGCCACTTATTGCGACCTCAGTATTTGGAAAGATATTGGAGTCGATTGTTGAGGATGTGACTTTGGGGTACCTGGATGCACATGATAAAATAGGCCATAGTCAGTATGGCTTTCTCAAGGGAAAATCTTGCCTGACAATTGTCTGAATTCTTAAAATACAAAGAGCTTTGACCAGTGGCCACACACACAAAATGCTGGACAAACTCAGGAGGCCAGGCACCATCTGTGGAAAAGAGTACAGTCAATGTTTCAGACTTGTCTCCCAGTCATCAGGACTGGGAGACAAGATGAGGAGTCAGAGTAGGAAAGTGTGGGGAGGGGAGAAAGAACCACAAAGTGATAGGCGAAACTGGGGGGAGGGATGAAGTAAAAATCTAGGAAGGTGATTGGTGAAAGAGATAGAGGTCTGAAGAAGGGGAAATCTGATAGGAGAGGACAGCAGGCCATGCAAGAAAGAAGAGGGGAAGAAGTGCCAGAAGGAGGTGTAGGGGCAGGTGTAGTACTTGTTCCACTCTTCCCCCCGCCCCCCCAGTACTGATGAAGGGTCTCAGCTCAAAACGTTGACTGCACACTTTTCCACAGCTGCCCGCCTGGCCTGTTGAGCTCCTTTAGCATTTAGTGTGTGGTGCTTGGATTTCCAGCACCTGCAGATTTCCTCTTGTTTGTGATTGACCAGCGGTCAGTCTGGACATCAGACATCAGAAGCTGTGAGAGGATGGGACTTCAATCAGCTCCACTGCATGAGGATAAAAGGCAGCAGTCAGCATTTGGGATTGATTAGCAAGAGCAAATTAGAGGAAGACAGGGGCAAGCGCAGGGACTATTGTCAGAGTGGACACAGTAGTGATCTTGAGGCTTTAGCTCTTTCAGACATCAGTGAAGAGAGGATTTTCAGAAGGCTTTTGACAAGGTGCCACACATGAGGCTGCTTAACGAGCTACGAGCCCACGGTATTACAGATACCAGCATGGGTGGCAGGAGGCAAAGAGTGAGAATAAAGGGATCATTTTCTGGTCGGTTGGGGTTACTAGTGGTGTTCCACAGGTGCCTGTGTTGGACCAATTTTCTTTTACATTATTTGTCAATAATTTGGATATTGAAATTGACGGCTCTGTTGTAAAATTATAAACGATATGAAGAAAGACAGAGGGGCAGGTAGTTTTGAAGCAGAGAGGCTACAGAAGGACTTAGATTAAGGGAATAGGCAAAGAAGTGGCAGATGGAATACAGTGTCGGGAAGTGTGTGGTCATGCACTTCGGTTGAAGAAATGAAAGGGTTGACTGTTTTCTAAATGGGGAGAAAATACAAAAAAATTGAGGCACAAAGGGACTTAGGAGTCCCTAAAGGTCAACTTTCAGTTTAAGTCTATAGTGAGGAAGGCAAATGAAATGTTAGCATTCATTTCAAGAGGACTGGAATATAAAGAATTTAATGTTAAGCCTTTATAAAACACTGGTGAGACCTCATTTGGAATATTGTGAGCAGTTTGGGGGCCCTTATCTTTGAAAGGATGTGCTGAAACTGGAGAGGGTTCAAAGAAAGTTCAGGAAAATGATTCCAAGATTGAATGCCTTGTCATTATGAAAAGCGTTTGATGGCTGTGTGTCTGTATTCGCTGGAATTCAGTAGAATGAGGGTTGACCTCATCGAAACTTAGCGAATGGTGAAAGGCCTTGATAGAGTGGATGTGGAGAAGATGTAAACAACACATCTTCAGAATGGAGGAGCGTCCTTTTAAAATGGAGATGAGGAGGAATTTCTGTAGAATTCTTTGCCACAGGCAACTGTCGAGGACAAGCCTTCATGTATATTTCAGGCAGAGGTTGATAGATTCTTGACTGGTCAGGTCATGAAGGGATACTGGGAGAAGGCAGGAGATTGGGCCGGAGAGGGAATTTGGAATGGCAAAGTAAACTTAATGGGCCAAATTGTGTAATGCTTCTCCTATATCTTATGGTCTTATAAATAAATAGGATAGAAGAATTTATATAGCTTGTGTATTTGGATTTTTAGGTGGTATTTGACAGGGTGCCACACATGAGGCTGATTAACAATCAAGAGCCTTTGGTACTACAGGGAAGATTCTATCATGGATAAAGCAATGGCTGATTGGCAAGAGATGAAGAGTGGGAGTAAATGGAGCCTTTCATAGTTGGCTGCTGGTGACTAGTGGCGTCTGTGCTGGGACTGCATCCTTTCACTTTATATGTCAATGATTTGGATGATGGAATTGATGGCTTTTTTGCAAAATTTGCAGACAATACAAAGATAGGTGGAAGGGCAGGTAGTTTTGAGGAAGTAGTGGCTATGGCAGGACTGAGACAGATTAGGAGAATGGGCAAAGAAGTGGCAGATGAATTACAATGTCAGAAAGTGTATGGTCATGCACTTTGGTAGAAGAAATAAAAGCATAGACTGTTTTCTAAATGGAGAAAAATTCTAAAATCTGAGGTACAAAGGGACTTGGGAGGACCCGTCCAAGATTCCCTGAAGGATAATATTCAGGTTGAGTCTGTGGTGTGGAAGACAAATGTGATGTTAGCATTCATTTCAGGAGGACTAGAATATAAAAGCAAGGATGTAATGTTGAGGCTGTATAACGCACTGGTTATACCTCACTTGGTGCATTGTGAGCACATTTGATCCCCTTATCTAAGGGAAATGTGGTGACACTGGACAGTGTTCCAAGGAGGTTCATGAAAATGATTCTGGGATTGAAAAGCTCGTTTATGAGGAGAGTTTGATGATTCTGTGCCTCTATTCACTGGAATTTTCAGAAGAATGAGGGGTGACCTAATTGAAATATATCCAATGCTGAAAGGCGTCAATAAAGTGGTTGTGGAGAGGATGTTTCCGATGGTGGGGGAGTCTGGGACCAGAGGACACAGCCTCAGAATAGACGAGCATCCTTTCAGAATGGAGATGTGGAGGAATTTCTTTTGCCAGTGAGTGGTGAATCTGCGAAATATATTGCCACAGGCAGCTGCGGAGGCCAAGTCATTGGGTATATTTAAGGCAGAGATTGATAGATCCTTGATTAGACAGGGCATGAAGGGATATGGGGAGAAGGCAGGAGATCGGAGTTGAGAGGGGAGATGGATCAGCAGTGATGAAATCATGGAGTAAACTCGGTGGGCCAAATTGTTTAATTCTGTTCCTAGAACTCACGGTCTGACAGTCGTATGGACGAAAATCATTCAAGACTTCCTCCGATATTTTCTCAGTTGCTGCTTAGCTGCCTCTTTACATGGTCTCTTTAATTTCTTTCATTTCTTCTGGTGTAGCAGGGGTGGCTAGTCTATTACACTGTTGAGGATTCTGTCTATTCTCGCCTGCAAACGCTTTTCATACCGCTCCTTGCTCGCCTTTGCAAGATTTTCAATGGCTTTTTGTGCTTCATCACACTCTGCATCAAATTTATCACGCTCAAATTTAATGCTTTCCGGATTTGGATCAAGGCCCATTAATTTCCCCAGACTGCTGACCTGACCCATCAGATGTTGAGAGGAGACCTGTACGTATGTTTCAGTGATCATGTGGACAATGCTTGCACATTTGGTGGCTTGAGAAATGGGCATTTGCAGCAGTTTCTTGGCGAACTGGATCTGTGAATTGCTGGAGGAAGACTGTTTACTGTACTGTAAGAATTTGTAAAGTGGAGGGTTCAGGGAGCCTCCGATCAGGTTTGACAGCATGGAGAAGAGCTGAACCATTTTAACCCATTGTTCTTTCACACGGCCCAATGCGTCCAATCCCATCCTTAGCACCGCCACAGTATTTTTAAAATCTATTTCCTGAACATCACAGGTCTTCAGAATTTCCAGGATCGCTTGTATTTCTTCATTCTTCTTCTTCATATCCTCAAAGCTTTCCTCATTCAATTTCCGTGCAGCTTGTAGCTGTGCTTCAAACTGTTCTGCTTTGAACCTGGCATTGAGAGAGGCTGTGGATAAACCACTGGCACCGACTCCTGACTGGGAACGAGACATGCGAGGTGGGGTCTTCCTTGCCTTTGCCTTGTTGTCAGAGGCAGACATCGTTGTATCCTGCAACACTCGTTTGATCTTCACAGCTAGATCAGCCATTGCCTTTTCATCAGCTGGTTTAGACTTCTGCAGGTTTTCCAGCTCCTCACATATTCCAATTCCTGTTTCAAAGATTTTCGGGGCTGCAACCTTCTCAGGGCAATCACCGCCATTTCCTGCTGCCACCTGAAATTTCTTCAAGTTCTGCTTACACTCACTTAATATTTCTGTTCCTTTATTACTGTTCAGTTTCTCCCAGTCAATTTTCTCATCGTGGGTCTGGAAGGAATGAAGCATTTGTTTAAAAACCTCTGGGAGCACATCTTCATAAATGATATTATTCCCAGTGCCCTTAGAACTGGGTTCATTTCTGCTCCCTCGAGAGGAAAAAATCTTCGCAATTCCTGCAGGGCTGAATGATGTAAGTGCATTGACAAATGATTCTACTGCTGTCATTGCCACAGCATTCCAGCCAACAGGTATAGAATCCATACTGTCTTTGTAATCTTTCTGTGCCTGCTCCAGTTGTGATTCCAGTTTTCGGTGTTGCTCTTCCATCATGGCTTTAGCCTCTCTTGCTGCTTTCTCCTGCATTTCAGCCATTTCTTTTTTCTTTTTTATTTCCTTTATTTGTTCCTCATACTCTCCTTTCGAGCCTGTACAGGCCTCCAATAGTTCACTGATGAGATCGATGACCCCAGTGAACTTGTCCTTCACAGCTTTAGACAGCTCCAAGCATTTACCTGCAGTGGATTGGATGCTTTCCAAAGGGATCTGGAGGAAATCTGCGATGATCATTGGATCATCCTGTGCAAGGATCATCATAACTTCCGTCATGTCAGTGGTGACGTTCAGAGCGAGAAGCCGGATTTGATCCATGTTGTTGTGGGCTTCCTGAAAAGCCTCCCAGCCCTCGTTGCTCACTTGCACTAAAGAGGCACGGAATGATTTGGGATACTTTATGTACTTAAACCCATCCTTGGGCACCATCTTGTCAATTGCAAAGTCCTCTCTTGCAGAAAGGAATATAAGCTGCCCTAAAATGTGAACAGAACTTGGACCAGGCATCAGGAACTGTTCCCAGTTACTGTATGGCTGCAACATCAAAGCAGTGTCATTACTGATATCAGATGATTGGGCAGCGTTCCCCTCGGCCGTTTTCATGGGAGCAACTGATATACTTTTCTGAGTCGCCATAGTGATCCTCCTCTTCTCCTGCAAGGGAAGTAGTTGTAGTAAACACAGGGTGTTACAGGGGTCAGTTATGTGGTATCTCTCACACCTCCCCCCCCCCCCAAATGACAGAGTGACTCACAGACAGGAGTAATCTACATCCTCCTGATGTCCACTGGAAGAGTGTGGGGATGTCCTGGTGACTGGGGATCTCACTGAATTACCCAGTGGATCAGTCTGTGGGTTGGACTATGTACAGTGGCAAAGGAGATATGTGAAATCTCTCTCCCAGTGTAGGGTGCCCTCCTGCTTCAAAACAGCCACCATTGTCCCTATACCTAAAAAGACCAAGGTAACATTTCTGAACAACTGGTGTCCTGTCCCACTCACCTCAATAATAAGCAAATGCTTTGAGAGGCTGGTCAAGGACGACATCTGCAGCTTGTTACCACCCACACTGGACCCCTACAATATGCCTACTGACACAACCAATTGACAGATGACACAATAGCCACAGCTCTACACAGCGTCCTTACACATCTGGAGAAGAAGGATGCTTATGTGAGAATGCTGTCATAAGACCATAAGATATAGGAGCAGAAGTAGGCTATTCAGCCCATTGAGTCTGCTCCGCCATTCAACCATGGGCTGATCCAATTCTTCCAGTCATTCCCACTCCCCTGTTTTCACCCCATACCCTTTGATGCCCTGGTTAATCAAGAACCTATCTTAAATACACCCAATGACTTGGCCTCCACAGCTGCTCATGGCAACAAATTCCACAGATTTACCACCTTCTGACTAAAGTAATTTCTCCACATCTCAGTTCAAAGAGGACGTCCTTCAACCCTGAAGTCGTGTCCTCTTGTCCTAGAATCCCCTACCATGGGAAATAACTTTGCCATAACTAATCTGTTCAGGCCTTTTAACATTCAGAAAGTTTCTATGCAACCCCCCGTCATTCTTCTGAACTCCAGGGAACACAGCCCATTCGTTCCTCATTCGGTAACCCTTTCATCCCTGGAAACATTCTTGTGAATCTTCTCTGATCATTCTCCAATGTCAGTATGTGTGTGTGTGTGTGTGTGTGTGTGTGTGTGTGTGTGTGTGTGTCCTTTACTCCTGGTGGAGTCATTGGGGTGCCGTCATGGCAAGCTTTGCACTGATCTTTTTGGTACGATCATCGTACGGCATGTCTTGGGCATTTGAAACCTGGCAGAGCCCATCCCTCTGCATGTTTTTTTTTTACGAGGTCGATTTGCTAGCTCGATACTCAACCCAGCATGGATGGAGAGCGTGCACGGGAGTGGGCCGGATTTGAACTCGGGACCACTTGCCCCGAAGTCCAGCACTGATGCCACTATGCCACCAGCAGGCATCAATGTCAGTATATCCTTTCTAAAATAAGGAGTCCAAGACTGCACACAATACTCTAAGCGTGGTCTCACGAGCACCTTATAAAGCCTCAATATCACATCCCAGTTCTTATATTCTATACCTCTAGAAATGAATGCCAATATTGCATTCACCGCCTTCACAACCAACTCAACCTGGAGGTTAACCTTTAGGGTATTCTGCACAAGGACTGCCAAGTCTCTTTGCATTTCTGCATTTTGAATTCTCTCCCCATCTATATAATATTCTGCCCGTTTATTTCTTCCACCAAAGTGCATGACCATACATTTTCCAACATTGTATTTCCTTTGCCACTTCTTTGCCCATTCCCTTAAACTATATAAGTCTCTCTGCAGGCTCTCTGTTTCCTCAACACTACCTGCTCCTCCACCTATCTTGGTATCATCGGCAAATCTAGCCACAAAGCTATTAATACCGTAGTCCAAATCATTGACGTACATTGTAAAAAGCAGTGATCCCAACACCGACCCCTGTGGAACTCCACTGGTAACCAGCAGCCAGCCAGAATAGGATCCCTTTATTCCCACTCTGTTTTCTGCTGACCAGCCAATGCTCCACCCAACTAGTAACTTCCCTGTAATTCCATGGGCTCTTATCTTGCTAAACAGCCTCATGTGTGTATCATGGTCCGATCCGTGAAGTCCTCATTCCGGTTCATGGTCCGGTCCGTAGACTCCGGACTCCAAGTCTTCCAGCTGTCCCTTGTTTCAGTTGGGCTTAATCATAGGCACCTGACACTTGTCTTGGGGCTGGGAACATAAGTGGCCCTGGGTTTGAGTGTGGTTGCTGGTTTGTCTAGTCAGTATCCTGTCCTTGCCTCTGTGGGGTAAGTCAGGCTGTCTTTGCTGTTACCCTGTGGTTGGATCTGTCTCTTCCTGTCCTTGCATCTGTTGGGTAAGTGAGGGTGTCTTTGCTGTTACCCTGAGGCTGGACTGTTCCCTTCCCTTCCCCTTCCTTCTGGAGCCTTGCCTGCAATCTTGTCAAGTTCAACCACTGGAGTGAGACCGGAGCCTTGCTGTGTCAAGATAAGGAACTTTCTCTGTGTCCATGCCTTTGCTAGGTAGGTCTGGCTGTTTGCTGCTACATAGTATTGCAAACTATCTCTGTGTCCATGCTTTGGGTCCACTCCCAGCAAACCCTGCCCCCCCCATGACAGTAAGACACCTTGTCAAAGGCCTTCTGAAAATCCAAGTACACCAGGTCTACTGCATCTAATTTGTCTACTCTGCTTGTAATTTCCTCAAAGAATTGCTGTATCTTATCAGGCAGGATTTTCCTTTCAGGAAACTGTTCTAGCTTTGGCCTATCTTGTCATGTGCCTCCAGGTACTCCATAATCTCATCCCTGACAATCAATTCCAACAACTTCCCAACCACTGATGTCAGGCTAACAGGTCTAAAGTTTCCTTTCTGCTGCCTCCCACCCTTCTTAAATAGCGGAGTAACATTTGCAATTTTCCTGTCATCCAGTACAATGCCAAAATCTATTGATTCTAGAAAAATCATCGTTAACGCCTCCGCAATCTCTCCAGCTACTTCCTTCAGAACCCGAGGGTGCATTCCATCTGTCCAGGAGATTTATCCACCCTCAGACCATTAAGCTTCCTGAGCACCACCTCATTCGTAATTTTCACTGCACATACTTCACTTCCCTAACTCTCTTAAATGTCTGGTATACTGCAGACGTCTTCCACTGTGAAGACTGATCCAAAGTACATATTCAGTTCCTCTGCCATCTCTGCATCTCTCATTACAATATTTCCAGTGTCATTTTGTATTGGTCCTACATCTACCCTCGACTCTCTTTTACCCTTTATATACTTTTAAAAAGCTGTTCTTGGACAGCAGTTCAGCATTCAACACCTTAATTCCCTCCAGGCTCAACAAGAAGCCCAGAGACCTCTGCCTTCCTCCCACCTTGTGTAGCTGGATCCTGGACTTCCTGTTTTGTTTTGCTGGAATTAGTGGCTTTGTGGCCCAGTCTGTAGATGATACAAACATAGATGGAGGGGCAGTTAATGTTATGGAAGTAGGAAGTCTGGAGAAGGACTGACACAGATAGTAGGATGGACAAAGAAGTGCCGGATGGAATATCGTCTAGGGAAGTGATCCTCGTGCACTTTGTAGAGGGAATAAAGGCATAAACTATTTTCTAAACAGGGAGAAAATTTAAAACTCAGAGGTGCAAAGGGACATGGGAGTCCTTGTGCAGGAATCCTTAAAGGTTAACTTGCAGATTAATTCAGTGGTAAGGAAGGGAAACGCAATGTTAGCATTCAATTTGAGAAGACCATAAGACAAAGGAGCAGAAGTCGGCCATTCGGCCCATCGAGTCTGCTCCGCCATTTTATCATGAGCTGATCCATTCTCCCATTTAGTCCCACTCCCCCGCCTTCTCACCATAACCTTTGATGCCCTGGCTACTCAGATACCTATCAATCTCTGCCTTAAATACACCCAATGACTTGGCCTCCACTGCCGCCCATGGCAACAAATTCCATAGATTCACCACCCTCTGACTAAAAAAATTTCTTCGCATTTCTGTTCTGAATGCGCGCTCTTCAATCCTGAAGTCATGCCCTCTCGTACCAGACTCCCCCATCATGGGAAACAACTTTGCCACATCCACTCTGTCCATGCCTTTCAATATTTGAAATGTTTCTATGAGGTCTCCCCTCATTCTTCTAGACTCCAAGGAATACAGTCCGAGAGCGGACAAACATTCCTCATATGTTAACCCTCTCATTCCCGGAATCATTCTAGTGAATCTTCTCTGTACCCTCTCCAACGTCAGCACATCCTTTCTTAAATAAGGAGACCAAAACTGCCCACAGTACTCCAAGTGAGGTCTCACCAGTGCCTTATAGAGCCCCAACATCACATCCCTGCTCCTATACTCTATTCCTCTAGAAATGAATGCCAACATTGCATTCGCCTTCTTCACTACTGACTCAACCTGGAGGTTAACTTTAAGAGTATCCTGTACGAGGACTCCCAAGTCCCGTTGCATCTCAGAACTTTGAATTCTTTCCCTATTTAAATAATAGTCTGCCCGTTTATTTCTTCTGCCAAAGTGCATAACCATACACTTTCCAACATTGTACTTCATTTGCCACTTCTCCGCCCATTCTTCCAATTTATTGAAGTCTCTCTGCAGACTGTCCGTTTCCTCAGCACTACCAGCCCCTCCACCTATCTTCGTATCGTCAGAAAACTTAGCCACAAAGCCATCTATTCCATAATCCAAATCGTTGATGTACAATGTAAAAAGAAGCGGCCCCAACACGGACCCCTGTGGACACCACCGGTAACCGGCAGCCAACCAGAATAGGATCCCTTTATTCCCACCCTCTGTTTCCTGCCAATCAGCCAACGCTCTATCCACGTATGTAACTTTCCCATAATTCCATGGGCTCTTACCTTGTTAAGTAGCCTCATGTGTGGCACCTTGTCAAAGGCCTTCTGAAAATCCAAATATACAACATCCACTGCATCTCCCTTGTCTAGCCTACTTGTAATTTCATCAAAAAATTGTAATAGGTTTGTCAGGCAGGATTTTCCTTTAAGGAATCCATGCTGAGTTCTGTCTATCTTATCATATGCCTCCAGGTACTCCCTAACCTCATCCTTGACAATCAACTCCAACAACTTCCCAACCACCGATGTCAAGCTAACATGTCTATAATTTCCTTTTCGCTTCCTTGCCCCCTTCTTAAATAGCGGAGTGACATTTGCAATCTTCCAGTCCTCCGGAACCATGCCAGAATCTATCAACTTATGAAAGAACATCGCTGATACCTCCGCAATCTCCACAGCTACTTCCTTCAGAACACGAGGGTGCATTCCATCTGGTCCGGGAGATTTATCTACCTTTAGACTATTCAGCTTCCTGAGTACTTTCTCTGTCGTAATTGTGACTGCGCACACTTCTCTTCCCTGCCACCCTTGAGTGTCCGGCATACTGCTGATGTCTTCCTCAGTGAAGACTGATGCAAAATACTCGTTCAGTTCCTCTGCCATCTCCTTATCTCCCATCACAATTTCTCCAGCATCATTTTCTATCGGTCCTATATCTACTCTCACCTGTCTTTTACTCTTTATATACTTGAAAAAGCTTTTAGTATCCTCTTTGATATTATTTGCTAGTTTCCTTTCGTAGTTAATCTTTTCTCTCTTAATGACCTTCTTGGTTTCCTTTTGTAAGGTTTTAAAAACTTCCCAATCCACTGTCTTCCCACTAATTTTTGCTTCCTTGTATGCCCTCTCTTTTGCTTTAACTTTGGCTTTGACTTCTCTTGTCAACCACGGTTGCATCCTCTTTCCACTCGAAAATTTCTTCTTTTTTGGAATATACCTGTCTTGCACCTTCCTCACTTCTCGCATAAACTCCAGCCACTGCTGCTCTGCTGTCTTTTCCGCCAGTGTCCCTTTCCAGTCAACTTTGGCCAGTTCCTCTCTCATGCCATTGTAATTTCCTTTACTCCACTGAAATACCGGCACTTTTTAAAAAAAGGAGGGAAAGAGAAACCGGGGAATTAGCCTAACGTCAGTGGTGGGGAAACTGCTGGAGTCAGTTATCAAAGATGTGATAACAGCACATTTGGAAAGCGGACAATCAACGGACAAAGTCAGCATGGATTTGTGAAAGGAAAATCATGTCTGACGAATCTCATAGAATTTTTTGAGGATGTAACTAGTAGAGTGGATAGGGGAGAACCAGTGGATGTGGTATATTTGGATTTTCAAAAGGCTTTTGACAAGGTCCCACACAGGAGATTAGTATGCAAACTTAAAGCACACAGTATTGGGGGTAAGGTATTGATGTGGATAGAGAATTGGTTAGCAGACAGGAAGCAAAGACTGGGAATAAACGGGACCTTTTCAGAATGGCAGGCAGTGACTAGTGGGATACCGCAAGGCTCAGTGCTGGGACCCCAGTTGTTTACAATATATATTAATAACTTGGATGAGGGAATTAAATGCAGCATCTCCAAGTTTGCGGATGACACGAAGCTGGGCGGCAGTGTTAGCTGTGAGGAGGATGCTAAGAGGATGCAGGGTGACTTGGATAGGTTGGGTGAGTGGGCAAATTCCTGGCAGATGCAATTTAATGTGGATAAATGTGAAGTTATCCACTTTAGTGGCAAAAATAGGAAAACAGATTATTATCTGAATGGTGGCCGATTAGGAAAAGGGGAGGTGCAACGAGACCTGGGTGTCATTATACACCAGTCATTGAAAGTGGGCATGCAGGTACAGCAGGCGGTGAAAAAGGTGAATGGTATGCTGGCATTCATAGCAAGAGGATTCGAGTACAGGAGCAGGGAGGTACTACTGCAGTTGTACAAGGCCTTGGTGAGACCACACCTGGAGTATTGTGTGCAGTTTTGGTCCCCTAATCTGAGGAAAGACATCCTTGCCATGGAGGGAGTACAAAGAAGGTTCACCAGATTGATTCCTGGGATGGCAGGACTTTCATATGAAGAAAGACTGGATGAACTGGGCTTGTACTCGTTGGAATTTAGAAAATTGAGGGGGGATCTGATTGAAACGTATAAAATCCTAAAGGGATTGGACAGGCTAGATGCAGGAAGATTGTTCCCTATGTTGGGGAAGTCCAGAACGAGGGGTCACAGTTTGAGGATAAAGGCGAAGCCTTTTAGGACTGAGATTAGGAAAAACTTCTTCACACAGAGAGTGGTGAATCTGTGGAATTCTCTGCCACAGGAAACAGTTGAGGCCAGTTCATTGGCTATATTTAAGAGGGAGTTAGATATGGCCCTTGTGGCTACGGGGATCAGGGGGTATGGAGGGAAGGCTGGTGCAGGGTTCTGAGTTGGATGATCAGCCATGATCATAATAAATGGCGGTGCAGGCTCGAAGGGCCGAGCCTATTTTCTATCAGATTTCGGCTTCTCTTTTTCAAATTTCACAGTGAACTCAATCATGTTATGATCACCGCCTCCTAAGGGTTCCTTCACCTCAACCTCTCTAATCACCTCCGGTTCATTACACAATACCCAACCCAGTACAGCCAATCCCCTAGTGGGCTCAACAACAAGCTGTTCTGAAAAGCCATCTCGGAGACATTCTACAAACTCTCCCTTTTGAGATCCCGAGCCGACCTGATTTTCCCAATCCACTCGCATGTTAAAATCCCCCACAATTATCATAACACTTCCCTTCTGACAAGCCTTTTCTATTTCCTGTTGTAATTTGTAGTCCACATCACTGCAGCTGTTTGGAGGCCTATAAATAACTGCCATCAAGATCCTTTTACCCCTGCTATTTCTTCGCTCAACCCATAAAGATTCTGCACCTTCTGATCCTATATCACCTCTTTCTAATGATTTAATATCATTTCATTTAGAAGACTAGAATGTGAAAGCAATGATGGAATGCTGAATCTTTGAGGTTTTGGTCAGACCACACTTGGAGCACTGTATGTATTATTTCAATAAACAAGACTGCTCAATCAATATTATATATATAATTTCCAATGGCCAGTATTGTTTATTGTTCTTGTGTTAAAATGTTTTCGTGGGATTATGGTGGGAAGTTCCAGTTCATTTATTGTTACATTTTATCTTGGGTTACACAGTTATTTGCTTGTGTATTTGTGGGTCACCCTGACTGTAACCGGGGTGCATGATGGTCACCTTCCCTGTCGGTGTGAGACTGGTTGGGTTCACTCTCCAGGTCATGGTGCCCAGTCTGTTTTGTGTTTATCACAATAAAACTGTTGTTGAGTTAAAGAGCTTCCTCGTCTGTCATTATGGACCAAATGCTCGCCACAATATATATGTTGATCGAGCTGCCTTGTTTATTGAATTAATTTACCATGGGTTATACGTATAAATACGTGAATTGCCTACATCATGATACGTGAGAACCTTGTTTAAATTAAAACTTGAAGTTAGACCCACATTTTGGACATGCAGGTCTTCGTTTGAATTAGTTTAATGTTCGAAAGTTACAAAACATAACAATGGTGACAAAGTATTTTTAAAAGGAACTTTGCATGACTACAGGACCTGTTGATGCGCACCGAGACATTCGAACTAAAAAAAATGCAGCAAGGAACATAGAGTAAAATACACAGCCCAGCATGTGCAGACTGTCGAGTTAACAAATAGCAATGCAGCATATGTTCTTCAGAAGGAAAGACATGATTGAGTTTTAAAAAAAATGTCAGTACCAGGTGATAATAATCGTAACAAAAACAGAACTGTTTTTGGCTGGCTACATCAGAAAGATTGGCATGTTTGATTACACAACAGATTACTGAATATCACATACTGAACAAATTCAACAATATTTTGTAGTAAATTAAGTAACCAAGAAGAAACAAGAACCATTTTTGCTAAGTACATTGGGTTTCCAGGCATATAGTTTGCTTTGAAGTTTGACTGCTCCAACCAAAGCAGCAGATACTGCAAATATTGCAAATATTGTAGAAGTGATGCAGGAACAATTAGAACCAAAGCCATGGTTGATTGCCAAACACTTCGGGTTTCAGAAGTAGAAACCAACGTAAGGGAAATACATTTCAGCTAATGTGGCTGAATTGAAGAGATTGCCCGAGCATTGTCAGCCCAGTTATGGGCTTAATGATGCAATTAAGAGATTGCTTAGTTTGTGGAATCTTACAATAAAACATTCAAAAATGACTCCTAAATGAAGCACAACTTACATTTAGAAGAGCAGTTGAAATCTCTGTTTCAATGGAAACCACAAGCAGAGACAAATTGAGTTGCAGTGGGGAATAAAAGAGAGCATGAACAAAATTGCAACATCTAAACAGAAACTGCCCTGGCCAAACAAAATGAGTTACCATTGTAGCAGGGGCTCACATACTCCAGACCAAAGCAGATATCAGGGCGAAACTTTCAGAAAATGCAACAAAGTGGGACACATACAAAGAGCATGTTGGACAGACAAAATAAATCAACTGAATAGGGAACAATAGAAGGATTAATACAAGAATACTTCAGTGAACTAAATGCGCCTTCCCAAGGTCAAGATGCAGAAACTAGAAGAAAAAGGAAGAAGAAGAAAGGGAGCTTCTGCCAACGATCTCCAACAACTCCTACAGCCACCACAGAGTAGGCAGCAGAACCTGAGCTTGTTTCACAGCCACAATACTCACCTGCCAGGCAGAGTGATTCTCCTTGTCAGGAAAGATAGTATTCCACAGGAGTGAAAAATCATCCAGAGCAATTAAATCTGAATAGGACAATTTAAAATGTGCTATGTTGTGGATATCTGTATGGTACAGGCATCCATTACTCTCGTGAGACCATGGATTTGCACCTTGAAAGGTTTCCAGGGCGCTGGCCTGGGCAAGGTTGTATGGAAGACTGGCAGGTGCCCATGCTGCAAGTCTCCCCTCTCCACGCCACCGATGTTGTTCAAGGGAAGGGCACTAGGGCCGATACAGCTTGGCACCGGTGTTGTCGCAGAGCAATGTGTGGTTAAGTGCCTTGCTCAAGGACACAACACACTGCCTGAGCTAAGGCTCGAACTAATGACTTTCAGATCTCTAGACTGATGCCTTAACCACTTGGCCACGTGCCAACACTGTCTGTATGGTAGTTGTATTATATAGAGTGTGTATCTAGTTGAGATGCATTCTCTGTTCAGTTGGATTTTGCAGCCATGCAGGGAGGAGTGTTGTGTATTTAATATTTAAGTAACCTTGTATATGTATTAATTGATTAAGCATTCTTGTTCATTTAAATAATTCATTACAGATGATATGTAAAATACATGAAATGAATACGTCATACGTCATCACGCAACCACATGATACATGAGTGCCTCGCTTAAAGTAATACTCGAATCTAGACCCACATTTCAGATTCCTGTGTCTTCCTTTGAATTAGTTTAATGTTTTGAAGCTACAGAACAGGACAGCGGAGGTACATGAGAGTTATTCTGGGAATGAAAGTGCTGATGTATAAAAAGCATTTGATGGCTCTGGACCTGCACTCATTGGAGTTGAGAAGAATGAGCGGAGGGTCTCATTGAAACCTTTTGAATATTGAAAGGTCTAGATAAAGTATATGTGGAGAGGATGTTTCCTGTAGTGGGGAAGTATAGATCCTGGGGGTACAGTCTCAGACTAGAGGGACTCCATTTAGAAAAGAGATGAGCAGGAATTTCCTTAGCCAGTGTGTGGTGAATCTGTAGAATTCATTGCCACAGACATCTGTGGAGGCCAATTCACTGATTATACTTAAGCAGAGGTTGATAGTTTCTTGATTTGTCAGGACGTCAAAGGTTACAGAGAAAAGGCAGGAGAATGGGGTTAAGAGGGATAGTGAATTAGATGTGATCAGATGATGGAGCAGACTCGATGGGTGAATGGTCTGATACCCTGGGGCACTTTCGATCAATCGAACCGTTCCCTCCCAGACTGCACTCCACTTTGGATAAATGTGAAGTTATCCACTTTGGTGGCAAAAATAGGAAAACAGATTATTATCTGAATGGTGGCCGATTAGGAAAAGGGGAGGTGCAACGAGACCTGGGTGTCATTATACACCAGTCATTGAAAGTGGGCATGCAGGTACAGCAGGCGGTGAAAAAGACGAATGGTATGCTGGCATTCATAGCAAGAGGATTCGAGTACAGGAGCAGGGAGGTACTACTGCAGTTGTACAAGGTCTTGGTGAGACCACACCTGGAGTATTGTGTGCAGTTTTGGTCCCCTAATCTGAGGAAAGACATCCTTGCCATAGAGGGAGTACAAAGAAGGTTCACCAGATTGATTCCTGGGATGGCAGGACTTTCATATGAAGAAAGACTGGATGAACTGGGCTTGTACTCATTGGAATTTAGAAGATTGAGGGGGGATCTGATTGAAACGTATAAAATCCTAAAGGGATTGGACAGGCTAGATGCAGGAAGATTATTCCCGATGTTGGGGAAGTCCAGAACGAGGGGTCACAGTTTGAGGATAAAGGCAAAGCCTTTTAGGACTGAGATTAGGAAAAACTTCTTCACACAGAGAGTGGTGAATCTGTGGAATTCTCTGCCACAGGAAACAGTTGAGGCCAGTTCACTGGCTATATTTAAGAGGGAGTTAGATATGGCCCTTGTGGCTACGGGGATCAGGGGGTATGGAGGGAAGGTTGGGGCAGGGTTCTGAGTTGGATGATCAGCCATGATCATAATAAATGGCGGTGCAGGCTCGAAGGGCCGAATGGCCTACTCCTGCACCTATTTTCTATGTTTCTATGATCTGCTTCTCTCACTCAACACTTGGGCCAGATCCGAACCATGGTGACACAAAGAGCAACCCTCGCAAATTGCTGGAGGATCTCAGCAGGTCAGGCAGCATCTACACTCACTCGAATCCTCCTACTCCTTATTGTAAACACAACACTGTGCAACTGGGTGTTGAACTTCACAACAAACAGACCCCAGATAGTCAGGATGCGTGACCACACCTCCCTCCCCATCATCCTCAGCACAGGAGCCCCCAGGGCTGTGAGCTGAGCCCACTGCTGTACACTCTGCTCACACACGACTGTGTCACCAAACACCCGAGCTATCACATCGTCAAGCTCACCGATGGCATGACAGAGATGGGGCTCATCACCAACAGTGATGAGACGGATTACAGAGAGGAGTGGAAGAACTGGAGTCCTGGTGCCAGGCAAATAACCTCCTGCTTCATGTCAACAAGACAAAGGAGATGGTTACCAACCTCAGGAGAACTGGCAGCACTCACACCCCTCTTTACATTGCCAGCACAGCAATGGAAATTGAAAACAGTTTCAAACTCCCGGAGTGCACATCACAGACAACCTCTCATGGTCTCAGAACACATCCTACACAGTCAAGAAAGCTCATCAGTGTCTCTACTTTCTGAGGAGGTTGATGTGAGCAGGACTTGGCACATCCATACTCACATCATTCTGCAGATGTGGACTAGGAAGCATTCTGACAAGCTGTATCATTGCTTGGAACAGAAACTACACTGCAATGGAGAGGAAGCCTCTACAGCTGGTAGTCAAAACACCCCAAAACATCACTGGTACCAGCCTACCAACCGTTCCCCCCCCCCATACCCCCCATCAAGAACATAGATACAGAAAGGTGCTGGAAAAGGTCTAGTAACATCGTGGTGGATCACTGTTCACCCTTCTCATGGATTGTTTGTCCCACTCCCATCGGAGAGGAGGCTATGTAGCATCCACACCAGGACCACCAGACTCCAACACAGTTACTTTCCCCAAGCCATAAGGCTGATCAACTAACTCTATCACTACTTTATTATTTCTTGTCTGTCTCTTTATGTACAGCATAGCATTATTTTATGACAGTCAATTTATATGCTATTTATGTACTTATATTTACTGTCGACAAAAAAGCCTTGCAGAGGGTGGTTAGGGGAGCAGAGAAGGTTATTGGGGTCTCCCTACCTTCTGTCCACAACCTCTTTCAGAGTCGATGCCTCCAGAAGACACGGTACGTCATTAAAGACCCCTCACACCCTCTCCATGAACTGATTGTTCCTCTGCCATCAGGCAAACGTTACAGGAGCATCAAAACTAAAACCACAAGGCTACTAAACAGCTTCCTCCCACAGGCAGTCAGACTGCTAAATAGCTGCTCTACCTGACTCTGCTTTGAACACTTTTAACTTGCACTGGACACTTATAACTTGATTTTAACTGACACGTGGCTGTTGTGTTTTACTATTTATTGTTATGTTTATTATTTAGTGTTGCGTTTGTTATGTTATGATTGCACTGCTCCTGAGAAACACTGTCTCATTCTGCCCTGCAGAGCTGCTGTATGGTTAGAATGACAATAAAGTTTTTTGAATCTTGAATATTATGTGTTCTTTATCTTCCATGTTTTACTTTTCTGCTGCATGAGATCTAGAATAATAATAATTCCACTTCCTTTACTCTTATATACAGGAAATGCCATTAAACTATCTTGAATCATGAAAATGCCTTGGGATTTTCCTTGATCCTACCCACCAAAGCCGTACCCCAGGCCATTTTAAAAGTTTTTCTGCCCAACCAGGCTGGTAATCTGATCAACCATTCTAGTTATTCCCCCGTCCTCTTTATCTATTAACCTAACACTGCACTTTGAAACCCTTTTTAATAATGTTGTTTACATACTGATATTCATGAAATTATGCATATTTTGTTCCATTGCTGTGCTTTGAACTTCTTGTTCTATAATTATTTATTATTGAATGTTGCTTTTTATTTCATGTGGCGCCATCGCACCACAACAAATTCCTCATACATTTTACATGAACTGTATATGGTGAATAAAGTTGATCTTTAACCGTTTCCTTCACATCCACGGAATCTGCTGTTGGTTCTCCTAACCAATAAGTTCCCTATCAAACCTGCTCCTGCTCCTTCTCCTTCTCCCCCCAACCCACCTTCCTCTCTGAACCACCAAGGCAGACTCGGTCTCTTGGGGACCCGCCTTTCTCCGGTCTCCAACGTCTATTTACTGACTGCTGCCAATTAACGAATTAACCAATAATTTTTCACCAATCAGTTTTCTACTGTGTCTCTTTGGCCTGCTGCCAGCTGAAATTGTGCAGGAATTCCTGCAATTCACTGTTTTTTTTTGGGAATTTTATGATACTTCTGTGCAACTTCTGATAAACTGAATTGAACAGTTAATCTCTGGGCATGTCCCGCACCCTTTCCAAACTCAGATCACACAAAAATACAACAGCAATGGACCATTCGGCCCCTCGATCCTGTCCTGCTAATCACTTACCTGTGGTCCGTATGCAATTCCTCCGATTACTTCAATTAACTGACCTCCGCCTTGAATGAATGAAAGATAAAGCGATTAGACACAAGTACATTAAAACATACAGTACCCACTCAGAATTGACTAATTGTATCGTGTACATTGGCAAGTGGGGAGAAACTGGAGCTCTTTTAAAGGGATCTTACAGTAGGTTAAAATGTGGCCACGACACAGTCACGGGAGAACATGAAACCCCGATTTTACGATTATCGTACAGCATTACTTCAGCCGCTACGCCACCGTGTGGCTCCGTTCATGTGAGAAATTAAATCTCACATCACTTACTGATGGCTGGAGGTGCCCAAGCTGATGTCCAATAACCCTGACTGCACCGTATCTCACCCCTTCCTCTTTCACAGCCCCATCCGCTGCGCCGGCTCCGAGCAGTTCCACACTTACCCTGAGAGATGCGAGCGCTCTCCAGCCAAGAGGAGCGTAGGCGTGGTGATCTTGCGGCCGTGAATATAAAGAGTGACTGTTTCCGGGGGGAGGGGTGAGGGGTATCGGCTGGAGATTTCTCCCATTCTGATTTGCCCCCCACAAAAGTTTAGTCACAAACACTACGCAATAAATTAGGTCTTCATAAACTATTTACAGTTACAACAGATACCTGGTACGCTCACCCTCTTTTTGTTTTAAAAACTAATCTTTATTCATGTTAAAATACAAAAGAAGAAACGGCGCATCTCTTACATTCATCCTGAATACATTCCATACGACATGGGAGCCGAATTCAGCCATTCCCTCCCAGCCCCATTTCCCTGCCGTCTCCCGGAAACTTTTAATGCACTGGCTAATTAAGAACCTCTCAACCTCCACTTTAAATATACCAATGAATTAGCGCATACACATCTTTTGCTACAAGCGCGCAAAAGAATTTAAACTGCGCACAAAATGTTGTCACCCTCTACCTCATTGGCAGCAGTACCGATAAAATGCATTCACCGGCACCCCCCACCGGCAGTTTTCATGTTTTATTCTTACACAACATTGAATAACAAGAACTTGGCTGGCAGGTTCAATAATTTAGAAAAACAAACAAGAAGTTGGTCTTGATTGTGCAAAGGTTGGAGTTCAGGATTATGGAGGTTCTTCAGCAGTTGTTGGGCTGTTGCTGAGGTCAAACCTGGAATGCTGCACATTCAGTCAGTGGCCAATTTAGGTACCTCTGTAGCGGTGTGCTACAGACAGCGCTAGAATAACCACACGGAGTCGGTGAGTTGGAATTGCGATAAAGAGATTTATTCAAACTTCGCGGCCTGCTTTAAAGCCTTCCCGTTCCCGCCCTCCCTGGGCTGGATTGCTGTGGGGAATGCATATTCCCAGACCCTTTCTGCGTGCGGGATTTTCCCCCTGCTGGTGAAGATGGCCTGGCGCCCTTTTGGGGGCCGGCCTCTCTGCTGGCGCGTGCTATTTCGTGAGCCGGTTCGTGGGTGCCAGAAAGTGGGTCGCCACATACCACCCCCCCCCCGCCCCCAGAACCGGCGATACCTCCCCCAATGTCTACAGTCTGGATCGGCCTCTGTTTGGGAGGTCTGCCCCTGCGCCAAGTCCACATGGGCCGGTTTGAGTCGGTCCACCGTGAAAACCTCCTCTCTCCCCCCAATGTCCAGCACGAACGTGGACCCGTTGTTCCTGATCACCTTAAACGGCCCCTCGTAGGGCCGCTGTAGCGGTGCCCGGTGTCCGCCCCGTCGTACAAAAAGAAACTTACAGTTCTGCAGGTCTTTGGGTACGCAGGTCGGGCTCTGTCCGTGCTGTGAAGTGGGGATGGGGGCCAGGTTACCGAGGCGTTTGCCAAGGCTTCTTTGGTTTTAACGAAAGCGGCTGCGGCCTCTTCATCCCAGGTAATGTCCTTGCCCTTACCCGACATCAGGGTGAACAGGGGTCGCATGGTTCGGGCTGCTGAGGGGAGGAAACGGTGGTAGAAATTCACCATACCCACGAATTCCTGCAGGCCTTTGATTGTGTTGGGTCGGGGGAAGTGGCGGACCGCGTCTACCTTGGCGGGCAGCGGGGTTGCCCCGACTTTAGTAATCCTGTGGCCCAGGAAGTCGATGGTGTCGAGTACGAACTGGCATTTGGCTGGATTGATTGTAAGGCCGAATTCACTCAGGCGGGAGTAGAGCTGGCGGAGGTGGGACAAATGCTCCTGCCGACTACTGCTGGCTATGAGGATGTCGTCCAAATAGATGAATGCAAAGTCCAGGTCGCGTCCCACCGCGTCCATTAGCCGCTGGAAAGTCTGTGCGGCATTCTTTAGACCAAACGGCATTCGGAGGAATTCGAAAAGTCCGAACGGGGTGATAAGTGCTGTTTTGGGGATGTCGTCCGGATGTACAGGGATTTGATGGTATCCCCGGACGAGGTCTACCTTGGAAAAGATCCTTGCGCCGTGTAGGTTTGCTGCGAAGTCTTGAATGTGCGGCACAGGGTAGCGGTCTGGCGTTGTAGCCTCGTTCAGTCTGCGGTAGTCACCGCATGGTCTCCAGCCCCCCCGTTGCCTTGGGCACCATGTGAAGGGGGGAGGCCCATGGGCTGTCGGACCGTCGTATGATCTCTAATTCCTCCATCTTCTTGAACTCCTCCTTCGCCAGTCGGAGCTTGTCCGGGGGAAGCCTTCGAGCACGGGCGTGGAGGGGTGGTCCCTGGGTCGGGATGTGGTGCTGTACTCCGTGTCTGGGCATGGCTGCCGTGAACTGCGGTGTCAGTACTGATGGGAAATCCGCCAGGACCCTGGTGAATTCATCGTCGGACAGCGTGATGGAGTCCAGGTGTGGGGCTGGCAACTGTGCTTCACCCAGGGAGAACGTTTGAAAAGTCTTGGCGTGGACTAATCGCTTCCCTTGCAGGTCGACCAGCAGGCTGTGGGCTCTCAGAAAATCTGCCCCCGGGGGTGGTTGGGCCACGGTGGCCAGTCTGAAGTCCCACGTGAACCGGCTGGAGCTGAACTGTAGCCGCACCGTGCGGGTGCCCTAGGTTCGCATTGTGCTGCCATTTGCGGCCCTCGGGGTGGGTCCCGGTTCTCTGTTGCGGGTGTCGTAACTCGTTGGAGGTAAAACGCTGATCTCCGCTCCGGTGTCAACCAAAAAGCAGCGTCCCGACTGCTTGTCCCAGACGTACAGGAGGCTGTCCTGATGGCCAGTCGCCGTAGCCATCAGCGGCAGCTGGCCCTGGCGTTTCCCGGGAATTTGCAGGGTGGTCTACAGCGGCGGGCCTCCGTGCCCCACCGCTGGTGGTAGAAACACCATTGTTTGTTGGGCTCCTCACTCCCGTCGCCGGGTTTTGTAGGCTCTGCTGCCCGGCCTGGTCTGGTCTGTCGTTGGGCATGCGGCTTGGTGATCTGTGCGACGGACGCCCCTGTCTCTTTCCTGGCATTCCACAGCACATCTGCCCGGGTCGCCACCTCCCGGGGGTCGCTGAAATCTGCGTCAGACCGCAGAAGGCATATGTCCTCGGGCAGTTGCTCTAGGAACGCCTGCTCAAACATGAGGCAGGGCTTGTGTCCTTCAGCCAGGGCCAGCATCTCGTTCATTAATGCTGACGGCAGCCTGTCTCCCAAACCATCCAGGTGCACTAAGCGGCGTGCTGTAATTAATAAAGTGGCTTGTGAATCTATGTTCATGGTCCCTCAGGGACAAGTGATCATAATATGATGGAATTCACCCTGAAATTTGAGGTGCAGAGCTGAAGTCAGATGTATCAGCATCACAGTGGAGTAAAGGGAATTACAGAGGCATGAGAGGAGTTGGTCAGTATTGACTGGAAAAGAACACTGACAGCAGAGCAGCAATGGCTGGAATTTCTGGAAGCAACTTGGAAGGCACAGGATAAGTACATCCCAAAGAGGAAGAAGTATTCCAAAGGAAAGATGACACAACTGTAGCTAACAAGTAAAGTCAAAGCAAACATAAAAGCTAAAGAGAAGGCATATAACAGCAAAAATTAGTGGGAGGCTGGAGGATTTGAAAGCTTTTAAAAACAAACAGAAGGCAACTGAAAAAAAACCATTGAGAGGACAAGATGGAATAAGAAAGTTAGCTCGCCGATAATCTTAAAGAGGATACTAAAAGCTTCTTCAGATACATAACATGTAAAAGAAAGGCAAGTGTGGACATTGTAGATTGAGGCTGGACAGGTAGTAATGAGGGACAAGGAAATGGTGGATGAACTGAATGAGTATTCTGCATCAGTCTTCACTATGGAAGACACTAGCAGTGTGCTGGAAGTTTGAGAGTGTCAGGGGTCAGAAATGTGTGAAGTTGCCATTACTAGCGAGAAGATTGTTGGGAAACTGAAAGGTCTGGACCAGCTGCTGTACAGCCCAGGGTTCTGAAAAAAGTGGCAGAACAGATTGTAGAACATTAAAAATCATCTTTCCAGATCACTAGATTCTGGCATGGTTCCATAAGACTGGAAAATTGCAAGTGTGTGTATGTGTGTGTGTCTAAGAGACCCTTAAATGTCCATGCAACACACATCAAAGTTGCTGGTGAACGCAGCAGGCCAGGCAGCATCTATAGGAAGAGGCGCAGTCGACGTTTCAGGCCGAGACCCTTCGTCAGGACTAACTGAAGGAAGAGTGAGTAAGGGATATGAAAGCTGGAGGGGGAGATGCAAAATGATAGGAGAAGACAGGAGGGGGAGGGATAGAGCCGAGAGCTGGACAGGTGATAGGCAAAATGGGATACGAGAGGATCATGGGACAGGAGGTCCGGGAAGAAAGACGGGGGGGGGGTGACCCAGAGGATGGGCAAGACGTATATTCAGAGGGACAGAGGGAGAAAAAGGAGAGTGAGAGAAAGAATGTGTGCATAAAAATGAGTAACAGCTGGGGTACGAGGGGGAGGTGGGGCCTAGCGGAAGTTAGAGAAGTCAATGTTCATGCCATCCGGTTGGAGGCTACCCAGACGGAATATAAGGTGTTGTTCCTCCAACCTGAGTGTGGCTTCATCTTTACAGTAGAGGAGGCCGTGGATAGACATGTCAGAATGGGAATGGGATGTGGAATTAAAATGTGTGGCCACTGGGAGATCCTGCTTTCTCTGGCGGACAGAGCGTAGATGTTCAGCAAAGCGGTCTCCCAGTCTGCGTCAGGTCTCACCAATATATAAAAGGCCACATCGGGAGCACCGGATGCAATATATCACCCCAGTGGACTCACAGGTGAAGTGATGCCTCACCTGGAAGGACTGTTTGGGGCCCTGAATGGTGGTAAGGGAGGAAGTGTAAGGGCATGTGTAGCACTTGTTCCGCTTACACGGATAAGTGCCAGGAGGGAGATCAGTGGGGAGGGATGGGGGTGACGAATGGACAAGGGAGTTGTGTAGGGAGCGATCTATCCCCATCCCTGGCAGTACATTCCATGCACCCACCATTCAGAGTAAAAAATACTTGTCCCTCATGTCCCTCCAATACTCTCCTCCAATCTCCTTAAAGTTATGTCCTCTTGCATTACCCATTTCTGCCCTGGGAAAATGTCTCCGGCTGAACATCCTTCCACATCCTTCCTATAATGAGGTGATCAAGTCTAAACACAAGAGTAAGAGCAACATACATCAAAGTTGCTGGTGAACGCAGCAGGCCAAGCAGCATCTATAGGAAGAGGCGCAGTCGACGTTTCAGGCCGAGACCCTCCCCTGAAACGTCGACTGCGCCTCTTCCTATAGATGCTGCTTGGCCTGCTGCGTTCACCAGCAACTTTGATGTATGTTGCTTGAATTTCCAGCATCTGCAGAATTCCTGTTGTTTACAAGAGTAAGAGTTTTGTTTTCCTGTAAATGAAGTTAAAACTGTCTGCTGCTGTTTCCCTGAAAGGCAGCTCCACATTTTGTTTCACTTTCGATATGATTAGTTTGCAACTGCAAAAATACAAAAACAACATCTCTTCAATTATAAAAACCTTTGAACATAGAACAGCAGGGTACAGTACAGTAAAAAGTCCTTCTCCCTCCATATTGTGCCAAGTTAATCAAATACAACAACTGATTCCCTCGCCTATGCAATACCACATCCTTTGATTTCATATACATTCACGTACTCATTTAAAAGCCTCTTCAATGCCCCTGTCGTCAGAACCTCCTGAGGCAGCTCATTCCAGTCACCCACAGCTCTTTGTAAAAAAAAACTTGCCCCAGACATCTCCTTTCAATGTGTGTCCTCTCATGTCAAATGCATGCCCTCTGGTATGAGACATTTCAAGCCAGGTGCTTTTCCATTTCCTTTTTTCCATGGTTTTATGTCCTCTCCTTTCAGATTTCCCCTTCTCCAGCCCTTTATCTCTTCCACCAATTGACTTCCAACATCTTTACTTCACCCCTCCCCCTCTCCTGGTTTCACATATCACCTACCATCTTATATGTCTTCCTTCCCTTCCCCTGTCCTCTTACGCTGACTTCTCCTCTTCATTCCCAGTCCAGAATAAGGGTCTAGACTCAAAAGGTCGACTCTTTACTCTTTTCCATCGATGCTGCCTGGCGTGCTGAGTTCCTCCAGCATTTTGTGTGTTGCCCTGGGTAATGACTGGTGTGTGTGTGTTCCTTCTAATTCTCTTGCTGAATCCTGTGGAATCCCGTGGTTATCTTAACTATAAACCTACTGATTCCCTCAGTATTGTTATCTTGACAATACTTCTTCCCACCCAGTCTCTTGTAAAAATGCTATTCCTTTTTCTCAGTTCCTTTGTCTCCACTGTATCTGTTCCCAGGATGTGACTTTCCTTTCCAGGACAAAGAACAGGGTTTCTCTTCCTCCACCATTGGTGCTGTCCTCCCCCTCATCTCCTCCATTTCCCAAACATCCGCACTCACTGAATTTGCTGTGGTGTCTTAGCACAACATGCAATATGAACCAACTTTCAGCAATGATAAGGTCACATAATTAAAGACAAAATAAATTTAATATTTGAAATATGGATATGGAATAAAATGTATAGAAATACATATGCACCAGCAGTTACAATGTCAACAGCATTATAAAAAGTTGTTTAAAAGCCTAAACATTTCAGTGCAGTGACGGAGGAAATAGAGAGAGCGGGGTAGAGAGTTCACTAGAATGGCCGATCAGATTAAGCCTTATCTGGAGTTTTAGCTCCATGAAAGACAAGTCTTTGCTTGCCTGACATGGATTTGTTAGATAACTCGATATATGGACCTATAACGATTGCTTCATGTAGAGTTATAATGATGTGACTGATTATAAAGCACCATTTACCAGAAACTGGGGTGTATGAGGTGTCCAGGGAGGGGTAGCACCTCTGGTGAAGGGGCTTGTCGTGTCCAATCTGGGGCAGCTCACTCACCATTGGAGATGCAGTATGTTAAGATGCTCTCTATGGTGCAGCAGTAAAAGGTCACCAGCACCTGTTCAGGTGGACCAGCTTTCTTCCGCATCCTGAGGAAAAACAAGCATTGCTATGCTTTCTTAACTATTGTTGTGGTGTTAGTGGACCATGTAAGGTCTTCTGAGATCTGTATTCCCGGTAACCTGAAACTGGACACTCTCTCCACTATGTCTCCATTAATGTAGACGCTTCCTCAAAGATGTCAACCAGGCTCATGGCTCGCCTCTTACAAATCAATGCTGAATATCCCTAATCTGCCTCTAAATTCCTGTTCCCGAAGAATCCTCTCCTTTAGTTTGCCCACCACACTTCCCAAGTCTCACTGGTCAATAATCACCATGATTATCCCTGATCCATTTCTTGAACAAAGGTACCAAAATTGCCATTCTCCAGTCCTCTGAAACTATCCCTGCAGTATCTAAGGATACCAAAGTTATTGCAAATGTACCAGCAATCTCTTTCTCATTTCCAATAGTATCCTGGGGTATATCCTGCGCTGCCCTGGCGACTTATCTGCTATCACCTTTATTAATGTCTCTTACCCTGAGTGAACAGTAAAGCACATTATTCATCGCAGACCTCTTGTATGTCCTCTGACTCCAGGCAGAAGTTTCCCAGTTTATCCCTGAGTGGCCCTACCCTCACTCTAATCATCCTCCGGTACTTTACATGACTTTCCTTAATTCTACCCACCAAGACCTTCTCGAGCCCCTTCAGCTTTCCTCAGTCCCTTCTTAAGCACCATCTTGGCTCCTTTTTAACTTTTAACTTCTAGCCACTCTGACTCTGCAGATAATCCCTCACAACAGAACTTAACATAGAACATAGAACAGTGCAGCACAAGATCAGACCCTTCAGCTCAGAATGTTGTGCTGAACCAATGTAAAGTAAATTCTAAAAACACAAAAACTATTCCATCCTACCTGCACAATCTTCATATCCCTCCATCTTCCTCATATTCATGAGCTGATCTGAATATCTTGTAAAAGCCCCGAATATATTTGCCTCTACCATCATACCAGGCAACAGATTCCAGGCATCCTCCACTCTGAGTAAAAATACTCACCCCTCACATCAATGTTCAACCTACCCCCTCTCACCTTCAGTACGTGCCCTCTGGTATTAGACATTTCTACCCTGGGAGAAAGATGCTCCCTATCTACTCTATTTATGCTGCTTATAAACAAATACACCTCTACCAGATTTTCCCTCAGCCTCCGACACTCAAAAGGAAAGAACGCAAGTTTGTCCCGTCTCTCATGATAGCACATGCCCTCTAAACCAGGCAGCATCCTGGTGAATCTCATCTGCACCCTCTCCAAAGCCTCAACATCCTTCTTATAGTGGGGTGATCAGAACTGTATGCAATACTGCAGATGTGACCAAACTTGTACGTGTCTGGGACAAAGACACAGGAAGGAAAAGTCAATGTGTATCCTACCAACCTTGCAAAATTCCTTTTCTGAAAGTTCTGTAGGACTATTAACACTAAGGTATCATCCTATCTTAAAAGTTTCTTCCCTTATACATTTAATCTGATCAACCATTCTAGTCTTAGGTCTTACATCTGGTGTCGCCAATGAGAACAGAAAGTATTGCATATTCGTACTTTAACAGATTACCAGTGATGGTAGACTACAGCCAATGAGCTTTTCTGCTGACCTGACAGATCACTGTAGTTTTTGTATGTTGTGGGAGGATGCTGCAGTAAACCGGACAGTAGAGGCTGATGTGAGGATGCTCTCTATGATGGCTGTGTAGAATTGTATCAGTACGTTCTGGGGAAGATGGAATTGTACCAGTTGCAGCAAATACATCCTCTTCTAAGCCTTTTCGTTAATCAAGGAGATATAGTTTTCTGACATGGGCTCCTTGAGAATGGATGTTGCTTTCATGCGAGAGAGTTCTTTGTAGATGTGCTCAGTGGTGGGGAGGGCTTTCCTGTGATGGCTGTATCCAGTACCATAACCACAAGAGATTCTGCAAATGCTGGGAATCTAGACCTACACATGTAAATGCTGGAGGAACACAGCAGATCAGGGGAATAAACAGTCGACAACTTTGTACACTTTTTTGTTCAAGGGCATTGGTGTGTACATACCAGGCTGTGATGCAGCCAGTCAGTATACACTCCACCGCACATCAATATAAGTTTGACAAAGTTTTAGATGACATGCCAGATCTCTGCAAACTTCAAACAAAGTAAAGGTGCTGCCGTGTTTTCCTTGTAACGGCACTTATGTGCTGGTCCCAGGTCAGATAGTCTGAAATGATCATAACAAGGAATTGAAAGTTACTGACCTTCTCCACCTATGACCCACAGTGTATTGTAATTGTTCTTCCTTTTTGATATTTGCTCAGTTGGGACAGGAGGGATGCCAGGCAGGATAGGAGAATGCTCCTCTTGCAGGATGTGGGACGGCAGGGAGACCTCCAGTGTCTCCGATCACTACAACTGTGAGAAGTGCACCCTGATGCAGCTTCTAACAATCCAGATTAAGGAGTTGGAGCTGGAACTGGACAAACTCCGGGTCTCTCGGGAGTCTGACCGGGTGAAGGACCTAAAGAGAGGTACTTAATCCAAGGTGCAGGACACAGGAAATTGGGTGACAGTCAGACAGGGGAAAGGGTTAAGCAGCCAGTGCAGAGTACCCATGTGTCCAACCCCTCAACAACAGGTATATCGTTCGGCACCTCATACCAGACAGAGATGCAGCCTCTCAGAATGCTCTCCACGGTACATCTATAGAAGTTTTTGAGTGTATTTGTTGACATACCAAATCTTTTCAAACTTCTAATGAAGTATTGTCGCTGTCTTGCCTTCTTTAAAACTGCATCGATATGTTGGGACCAGAGATCTTGACTCCCAGGAACTTGAAACTGCTCACTCTCTCCACTTCTGATCCCTCTATGAGGATTGGTGTATATTCCTTCATCTTACCCTTCCTGAAGTCCACAATCAGCTCTTCCATTTCACTGACATTGACTGCCAGGTTGTTGCGACACCACTCCACTAGTTGGCATATCTCACTCCTGTATGCCTTCTCGTCACCACCTGAGATTCTAGCAACAATGGCTGTATCGTCAGCAAATTTATAGATGGTGATTGAGCTATGACTAGTTACACAGTCATGGGTATAGAGAGAGTAGAGCTGTGGGCTAAGCACACACCCCTGAGGTGCACCAGTGTTGATCATCAGCAAGGAGGAGATGTTATCAACAATCTACACAGCTTGTGGTCTTCCAGTTAGGAAGTCAAGGATCCAATTGTAGAGGGACATACAGGTTCTGCAACTTCTCAAACAGGATTGTGCGAATGGTGTTATTAAATACTGAACTATAGTTGCAGCATCCTAACATAGAACATAGAATAGTACAGCACATTACAGGCCCTTCTGCCCACAATGTTGTGCCCACCCTCAAACACTGCCTCCCATATAAACCCCCACCTAAAATTCCTCCATGTACCTGTCTAGTAGTCTCTTAAACTTAACTAGTGTATCTGCCTCCACCACTGACTCAGGCAGTGCATTCCACGCACCAACCACTCTCTGAGTAAAAAACCTTCCTCTAATATCCCCCTTGAACTTCCCACCCCTTACCTTAAAGCCATGTCCTCTTGTATTGAACAGTGGTGCCCTGGGGAAGAGACGCTGGCTATCCACTCTATTTATTCCTCTTATTATCTTGTACACCTCTATCATGTCTCTTCTCATCCTCCTTCTCTCCAAAGAGTAAAACCCTAGCTTCCTTAATCTCTGATCATAATGAATACTCTCTAAACCAGGCAGCGCCCTGGTAAATTTCCTCTGTACCCTTTCCAATGCTTCCACATCCTTCCTATAGTGAGGCAACCAGAACTGGACACAGTACTCCATGTGTGGCTAACCAGAGCTTTATAGAGCTGCATCATTACATCGCAACTCTTAAATTCTATCCCTCGACTTATGAAAGCTAACACCCATAAGCTTTCTTAACTACCCTATCTACCTGTGAGGCAACTTTCAGGGATCTGTGGACATGTAACCCCAGATCCCTCTGCTCCTCCACACTACCAAGTATTCTGCCATTTACTTTGTACTCTGCCTTGGAGTTTGTCCTTCCAAAGTGTACCACCTCACACTTCTCCGGGTTGAACTCCATCTGCCACTTCTCAGCCCACTTCTGCATCCTATCAATGTCTCTCTGCAATCTTCAACAATCCTCTACACTATCTACAACACCAGCAACCTTTGTGTCATCTGCAAACTTGCCAACACACCCCTCTACCCCCACATCCAGGTCGTTAATAAAAATCACGAAAAGTTGAGGTCCCAGAACAGATCCTTGTGGGACACCACTAGTTACAATCCTCCAATCTGAATGTACTCCCTCCACCACCACTCTCTGCCTTCTGCAGGCAAGCCAATTCTGAATCCACCTGGCCAAACTTCCCTGGATCCCATGCCTTCTAACTTTCTGAATAAGCCTACTATGTGGAACTTTGTCAAATGCCTTACTAAAATCCATATAGATCACAACCACTGCACTACCCTCATCTATATGCCTGGTCACCTCCTCAAAGAAGTCTATCAGGTTTGTTAGACATGATCTGCCCTTCACAAAGCCATGCTGACTGTTCTGTATCAGACCATGATTCTCTAAATGCCCATAGATCCTATCTCTAAGAATCTTTTCCAACAGCTTTCCCACCACATATGTAAAGCTCACTGGTCTATAATTTCCCGGACTATCCCTACTACCATTTTTGAACAAGGGGACAACATTTGCCTCCCTCCAATCCTCCGGTACCATTCCCGTGGACAACGAGGACATAAAGATCCCAGCCAGAGAATCAGCAATCTCTTCCCTCGCCTCGTGGAGCAGCCTGGGGAATATTCCGTCAGACCCCGGGGACTTATCTGTACTAATGTATTTTAACAACTCCAACACCTCCTCTCCCTTAATATCAACATGCTCCAGAACATCAATCTCACTCATATTGTCCTCACCATCATCAAGTTCCCTCTCATTGGTGAATACCGAAGAGAAGTATTCATTGAGGACCTCGCTCACTTCCAGAGCCTCCAGGCACATCTTCCCACCTTTATCTCTAATCGGTCCTACCTTCACTCCTGTCATCCTTCTTTTCTTCACATAATTGAAGAATGCCTTGGGATTTTCCTTTACCCTACTCGCCAAGGCCTTCTCATGCCCCCTTCTTGCTCTCCTCAGCCCCTTGTTAAGCTCCTTTCTTGCTTCCCTATATTCCTCAATAGACCCATCTGATCCCTGCTTCCTAAACCTCATGTATGCTACCTTCTTCCACCTGACTAGATTTTCCACTTCACTTGTCACCCATGGTTCCTTCACCCTACCATTCTTTATCTTCCTCACCGGGTCAAATTTATCCCTAACATCCTGCAAGAGATCTCTAAACATTGACCACATATCCATAGTACATTTCACTGCAAAAACATCATCCCAGTTCAAACCCACAAGTTCTAGCCTTATAGCCTCATCATTTGCCCTTCCCCAATTAAAAATTTTCCTGTCCTCTCTGATTCTATCCTTTTCCATGATAATGCTAAAGGTCAGGGTGCAGTGGTCACTGTCCCCCAGATGCTCATCCACTGAGAGATCTGTGACCTGACCCAGTTCATTACCTAGAACTAGATATAGTATGGCATTCCCCCTAGTCGGCCTGTCCACATACTGTGACAGGAATCCGTCCTGGACACCCTTAACAAACTCTGCCCCATCTAAACGCTTAGATAGGTGTTTGTGTTCTCTAGGTGGTCTAAAGCCGTGTGAAGAGCCATTGAGATTGCATCTACCGTTGACCTGTTGTTGTGGTAGGCAATTTGCAATGGGTCCAGATCTTTGCTGAGGGTGGAGTTCAGTCTAGTCTTGATGATAATATGGTTAATTGGATCAGACAGTTTGTGGATCACACCAAGATTAAAGATGTAGTGGACAGTGAGGAAAGCTGTCACGTCTTGTAGCACAAGGTGAAGCAGCTAAAATATAATTCACACAAGAACGACGTGTTGCACTTCGGTAGGACCAACCTGGGTTGATCTTACACAGTGACCGTTACGGCACTGAGGAGTACTGTAGGGAATACAGGACCATAATTCATTGGAAGTGGTAACACTGGTACATAGGGTCATAAAGAAAGCTTTTAGCGCATTGGCCTTTATAAATTGAAGTACTGAGTAAAATAGATGGGATGTTATATCGAAGTTGTATAAGACATTGGTGATGTCTAACTAGGAGGATTGTGTGCAGTTTTGGTCACCTACCAACAGGAAAGTATGTAAATGAGTTTGAAAGAGTGTAGAGAAAATTTACAAGGACGTCAGTGGGACTGGGGGACCTGAGTTATAAGGAGAGGTTGAGTAGGTTTGGACGGTATTCCTTGGAACACAGAAAATTGAGAGGGGTACACACAAAGTTATGAGGGGTACAGATAGAGTAAATGTAAGAAGGTTTTTTCTGCAGAGGTTGGGTGGGATGCAACCAGAGGTCATGAGTTAAGGGTGAAAGGTGAAATGTTGAAGTGGAATGCGAGGGGAAACTTCTTCACTCAGTGAGTCATGAGTGTGGAACAAGATGCCAGCACAAATAGTACATGCAAGCTCGATTTCAACGTTTAAGGGAAATCTGGATATGTACATGAGTGCTAGAGGTGTTGAGTGTTATGGCTTTGCGGTCGATGGAAGTAGGCAGTTGAATTGGTTCGGTATGGATGAGATGGGCCGAAGGGTCTGTTTCTGTACTGTGCTTTTCTATGACATTATGGCTGTAAGAAGTACATCCTCTGCTGAGCATTTTTGTTACTGAAGGAGATATGGTTCTCTGACATGAGGTCCTGTGGAATAATGAAGTCCAGGGACCGGACATCACCATTGAAATGGTGCTAACTGTAGTGTTGTTGATGATGAGAGTGTGGAGAGGAGACATAATTCTCCTTATCTTGATATGCATCTCCACGGTTTCAAGGGCATTCAGCTCCAAGCTGTCGTGATTGCATCAGGATACTAGCTTGTTTACTTCCTGTTGGCAATTGCATTTGTCGCCTCAGACCATAAGACATAGGTGCAGAATCGGGTGATTCATAGAAACATCGAAGCATAGAAAACCCACAGCACAATACAGGCCCTTTGGCCCACAAAGTTGTGCCGAACATGTCCCTACCTTAGAAATTACTAGACTTACCCATAGCTCTCTAGTTTTCTAAGCTCCATGTACCTATCCAAAAGTCTCTTAAAAGACCCTATCATATCCGCCTCCACTACTGTTGCCGGCAGCTCATTCCATGCACTCACCACTCTGCGTAAAAAACTTACCCCTGACATCTCCTCTGTAACTACTTCCAAGCACCTTATAACTCTGCCCTCTCACGTTAGCCATTTCAGCCGGGGAAAAAAGCCTCTGACTATCCACACGATCAATGCCTCTCATCATCTTATACACCTCTATCAGGTCACCTCTCATTCTCCGGCACTTCAAGGAGAAAAGGCTGAGTTCACTTAACCTATTATCATAAGGCAAGTGCCCCAATCCAGGCAGTATCCTTGTAAATCTCCTCTGCACCCTTTCTATGGTTTCCACATCCTTCCTGTAGTGAGTTGACCAGAAATGAGCACAATACTCCAAGTGGGGTCTGACCAGGGGCCTATAGAGCTGCAACATTACCTCTCAGCTCTTAAACTCAATTCCACAATAAATGAAGGCCAATACACCTTATGCCTGCTTAACCACAGAGCCACCCTGCGTAGCAGCTTTAAGTGCCCTATGGACTCGGACCCCATGATCCCTCTGATCCTCCACACTGCCCAGAGTCTTACAATTAATACTATATTCTGCCACCATATTTGGCCTACCAAAATGAACCACCTCACACTTATCTGTGTTGAACTCCATCTGCCACTTCTCAGCCCAGTTTTGCATCCTATCAATGTCCCGCTATAACCTCTGACAGCCCTCCACACTATTCACAACACACCCCATCCTTTGTGTCATCAGCAAATTTACTAACCCATCCCTCCACTTCCTCATCCTGGTCATTTTTAAAAATCACAAAGAGTGGGGTCCCAGAACAGATCCCTGAGGCACACCACTGGTCACCGAACTCCATGCATAATATGACCCGTCTACAACCACTCTATGCCTTCTGTGGGCAAGCCAGTTCTGGATCCACAAAGCAATGTCCCCTAGGATCCCATGCCTCCTTACTTTCTCAATAAGCCTTGCATGGGGTACCGTATCAAATGCCTCACTGAAATCCATATACACTACATCAACTGCTCTACCTTCATCAATGTGTTTAGTCACATCCTCAAAAAATTCCATCAGGCTCGTAGGGCACGACCTGCCTTTGACAAAGCTATGATGACTATTCCTAATTATATTATGCCTCTCCAGATGTTCATAAATCCTGACTGTCAGGATCTTCTCCATCAACTTACCAACCACTGATGTCGGACTCACTGGTCTATAATTTCCTGGGCTATCTCTACTCCCTTTCTTGAATAAAGGAAAACATCCGCAACCCTCCAAACCTCTGGAACCTCTCCCGTCCCCATTGATGATGCAAGGATCATCTCCGGAAGCTCAGCAATCTCCTCCATTACCTCCTATAGTAGCCTGGGGTACATCTCATCCAGTCCCAGCGACTTATCCAACTTGATGCTTTTCAAAAGCTCCAGCACATCCTCTTTCTTAATATCTACATGCTCAAGCTTTTCAGTCCACTTCAAGTCATGCCATAATCCTTTTCCATAGTGAACAGTGAAGCAAAGTATTTATTGCTCTGCTCTCTCCTCCAGTTCCTTACACACTTTTCCACTGTCACACTTGATAGGTCCAATTCTTTCACATCTTATCTTCTTGCTCTTCACATACTTGTAGAATGCCCTGGCATTTTCCTTAATCCTGTCCGCCAAGGCCTTGTCATGACCCCTTCTGGCTCTCCTAATTGCATTCTTAAGCTCCTTCCTGCTAGCCTTATAATCTTCTAGATTTCTATCATTAATTAGTTTTTTTAAACCTATCGTAAGCTCTTCTTTTATTTTTGACAAGATTTACAACAGCCTTTGTACACCATGGTTCCTGTACCCTACCATCCTTTCCCTGTCTCATTTCAATGTACCTACGCAAAACCCCACGCAAATATCCACTGAACATTTGCCACATTTCTTCCATATGTTTCCTTGAGAACATCTGTTTCCAATTTATGTTTCCAAGTTCCTGCCTGATAGCCTCATATTTCCCCTTACTCCAATTAAACATTTCCCTAACTTGTCTGTTCCTATCCCTCTCCAATGCTATGGTAAAGGAGATAGAGTTGTGATCACTCTCTCCAAAATGCTCTCCCACTGAGAGATCTGTCACCTGACCAGGTTCATTTCCCAAAACCAGATCAAGTACAGCCTCTCTTCTTGTAGGCTTATCAACATATTGTGTCAAGAAACCTTCCTGAACACATCTAACAAACTCCACCCCATCTAAACCCCTCATTCTAGAAAGATGCCAATTGATATTTGGGAAATTAAAATCTCCCACCACAACAACCCTGTTATTATTACACCTTTCCAGAATCTTTCACCCTATCTGCTCCTCGATGTCCCTGAGAGACTCTGTAGGCAACCTCTCCATGAGTTCCTCCTTTTCTGCAGCCATGACACTATCTCTGATCAACAGTGCCACGCCCCCACCTCTTTTGCCTCCCTCCCTGTCCTTTCTGAAACACCTAAAGCCTGGCACTTGAAGTTGCCATTCCTGCCCCTGCACCATCCAAATCTCTGTAATGGCCACAACATCATAACAGCAAGTGCTGGTTCATAATGCTCTTCACATTAAAATAGACACATCTCAAGACATCAGTCTGAGCGTGTCCCTTCTCGATCACCTACTTATCCTCCCTGTCGCACTGCCTCCAAGCTTTCTCTATTTGTGAGCCAACCTCCCTTTCCTCCGTCACTTCAGTTCGGTTCCCACCCCCCACAATTCTAGTTTCAACTCTCCCCAATGGCCTTAGCAAACCTCCCCGCCAGGATATTGGGTCCCCTCAGATCCAAGTGCAATCCGTCATTTTCGTACAGGTCGCACCTGACCCAGAAGAGGTCCCAATGATCCAGAAATCTGAATCCCTGCCCCCGTTCCAATCGCTCAGCCACATATTTATCCTCCACCTCATTCTATTCCTGTACTCACTGTCACTTGGCACAGGCAGTAATCCCGAAATTACTACCTTGAGGTCCTGCTTCTCAACTTCCTTCCTAACTCGCTTTAGTCTGTTTTCAGGACCTCCTCCTTTTTCTTACCTACGTCATTGGTACCAATATGTACCACAACCTCTGGTTGTTCTCCTTCCCACTTCAGGATACCATGGACGCGATCAGAAACATCCTGGACCCTGGCAACTGGGAGGCAAAGTACCATCCATGTTTTTTCCCTGCATCCACAGAATTGCCTGTCTGTCCCCGTGACTATAGACTCCCCTATCACTACTGCCATCCTCTTGCTTTCTTTACCCTTCTGAGCCACAGGGCCAGACTCTGTGCCAGAGGCACGGCCACTGTTGCTTCCCCCAAGTAGGCCGTCCCCCCCAACGGTACTCAAACAGTACGTATTGTTCGGGGGACGGCCACTGGGGCACTCTCTGGCATCTGGTTCTTGCCCTTCCCTCTCCTGACTGTTACCCACTTCTCTGTCTCCCGTGGCTCCGGAGTGAATACTTTCCTATAGCTCCTCTCTATCACCTCCTCACTCTCCCTGACCAGACGAAGGTCATCGAGCCGCACCTCCAGCTCCTTAACGTGGTCCCTAAGGAGCTGCAGCTCGACGCACCTGGTGCAGATGTTGCGGTCCGGGAGACTGGGAGCCTCCAGGACTTCCCACATCTGACACTGAGCACCGTGCCCCATTCAAACCGTTGAAGAAATATACATGTTGCTGAGGGGAATCGCCACAGGGGAACCCTGCACTGACTTATTAACCCCCTTACCTCTCCTGACGTTACTTATCTACTGTTCTGTAGTGTGGGTGTGACCACCTTTTCAAGAGTCTCATCTATAATGTCATCAGCCTCCCAGATGATCCTGAGTACATCCAAATCCAGCCACAAATCCTTGACCTGGTTATGTTTGTAACTATTTGTTCACATGTCTTACGTTGGTTGTCCATCAAAGACAACAATGACAGGAAAAGTTCAAAGTCAATTTCACAATGACAGTATATACATGTCACCACATATGAGATTCATTTTTCTGCAGAATACTCAGCAAATCTATAGAATAGTAACTATAACGGGAATAATGAAAGATCAACCAGAGTGCTGAAGGTAATAAACCGCACACGCAAATACAAATAAATGACAATAACTAATGAGATTATAAGATAACAAGATAAAGAATCCTTTAAGTGAGATCATTGTGTCGGAACATCTCAATGAATGGGCAAATGAGTGTAATTATCACCTTGTGTTCAAGATCTGATGGTTGAGGGGTAGTGGCTGTTCTAGAACATGGTTGTGTGAGTCCTGATATCCAGGGCAGGAGAGTTTTTAAAGTGTAAAATTCATTGCACTGGGGCAATTCCACTCTCTCAACGTCAGTACTCCAGGTCCAGTGGTACGACTAGTCGTCACAACTGGGGTCTTCCTTGGTTGCAGTGATTGTTCATAATTTCTTCTCAGCCTCATCATGGCTTTCATTCTCCATGAAGCATTGCAGAATGGTCTTCCTGGCCATTGGATCTCACCGTAGATCTCATCTGCCCAGTCATCTGAGGCTGACTTCACATGTTAGGGCAAGCATGTCCCTATCTCACTGGGATGTGAAGTCTACCGGCTGCCCTCGCCTGGTTTAGCCTGCCTGTCGAGGTGGTGCACCGTGGTGTGGCCATGTTACATGCAAACAGCTACTTGGAACTGCAGGTCAGAGTTGACTGTCTGGTGGGGACCAAAGGTGAGTGAGTTGCCCCAGGTTCGACATGACAGCCCTTTCACCAGACATGCTACTCCTCCTTCAACACCCCATATACCCAACTTGTCTTATAACAGGGGGTTTAAAGCTGTTTGAGATCAGGGGTACATGCTTTCAGTCTTTCAAGCCTGAATGCATTCACCCTATCTATGTCCCTCATGATCAACTCAGTTTCTTATGTTTTCAGGAATAAAATATTTTCCTGTCCAACTGTACCCTAGAACTCCGTGCCTCTAGTCCTGGAAGCAAATTTCTCAAGCTTTTCTGAGCTCATTGCAGTTTCATAACATCTTTCTGACAGCAGGACAACTGAAACTAAACCCCAGTTTTTCACTCTAACCCGTACATGTGACATGAGAAAGCACCTTTACCAGACGTGCTACCCCTCCTTCGACACCCCATATACCTAACTGTCTAATAACAGGGGGTTTAAAGCTGTTTGTGTCCAGTGGTATGTGCTTTCAGTCTTTCAAGACTGAGTGCATTAACCCTATGTGTGTCTCTCATGATCTTACACACCCCGATAAGGTCACCACAGTTTCTTACACTTTCAGGAATAAAATGCTTTCCTGTCCAACTGTACCCGTGTCGCTAGCCCTGGCAGCAAACTTCTCAAGCTTTTCTGAGCTCATTCCAGTTTAATAACATCTTTCTGACAGCAGGACAACCGAAACTGAACCCCAGCTTTTCACTCTAACCCGGTACATGTGACAGTAATAAACCAATTCCAATTCTAATTCCAAAACCCCAAGTGTGACCACATTCGCATTCAGTACAACTGCTCTTGGATTATCGTGTTCAGCTTTGGTCTCCTCGATCCTGAGGTAGTTCATCCTGTAAATGCCTTCAGTCAGTAGCAGAAGGTTTCTCATTTATCAATGCCAATTTTCTAGGCCATTTTGAGATAATGAAGATAGTAAAGTTCTATCTCTTATCAAGATCAATAAGTTGTTAGATGGGATTTGCCACAGGTTATTGAAAGAAACAAGAGATGAGATTGTTGGGGCCTTTTCAAGATCTTCATGTCATCTCTAGCCGCAGGTGAGGTACTGATTTTGTTCCATTATTCAAGAAGGGGAACAGATATAATCCCGGATGACCTCCCAACCATTCTACCTGAAGCGTTTCCATCAAAAAACAGCATCCAACATCAAAGATCCTCATCACCCAGGCCATGCTCTTTCAGACCATTTCTCACTTCTGCCATCAGAAACTGTGTGCCTAGGCATAGCTCAAACACCATCTATAAATTTGCCGATGATACAACCATTGTTGGTAGAATCTCAGGTGGTGATGAGAGGGTGTACAGGAGTGAGATATGTCAATTAGTGAAGTGATATCACAGCAACAACCTGGCACTCAACATCAGTAAGACGAAAGAGCCAGTTGTGGACTTCAGGAAGGGTAAGACGAAGGAACACATACCAATCCTCATAGAGGGATCAGAAGTGCGGAGAGAGTGAGCAGTTTCAAGTTCCTGGGTGTCAGGATCTCTGGTCCCAACATACCAATGCAGTTACAAATAAGGCAAGACAGCATCTATACTTCAATCGGAGTTTGAAGAGATTTGGCATGTCAATAAAAACACTCAAAAACTTGTATAGTTGTACCGTGGAGAGCATTCTGACAGGCTGCATCACTGTCTGGTATGGGGGCCTGGGGGGGTGAGGGGTGTTCTTCTGCACAGGACTGAAAGAAGTTGCAGTGGGTCATAAATTTAGTCGGCTCCATTTTGCGTACTAGCCTATAAACTACCCAGGACATCTTCAAGGAGTGGTGCCTCAAAAAGGCAGTATCCATTAAGGACCTACAGCACCCAGGGCTTGCCTCTTTCTCACTCTAACCATCAGGTAGGAGGTACAGAAGCCTGAAGGCACACACTCACTGATTCAGAAACAGTTTCTTCACCTCCGCCATCCAATTCCTAAATGGACATTGATCCCGGAAACGCTACCTCACTTTTTAAATATATATTATTTTTGTTTTTGCATGATTTTTAATCTATCATATGTATACTATAATTGATTTACTTATTTATTTACTATTATTATTTTCTTCTATTTTATGTACTGCATTGAACTGCTGCTGCTGAGTTAACACATTTCATGCCATTGCCGGTGATAATAAACCTGATTCTGATTTGGAAGAAGGTACTCAGGAAGGAGCCTCAGGACTCGCACCACGAAGTTCAAGAACTGTTACTACCCCTAAACCACCAGGCTCGTCAACTAAAGGGGACAGCGACACTCATTTAAGGACTCTGTTATATTGTTATTTCATGCTCGTTACTTATTGTTATTTCTTTATATCTGCATTTGCACAGTTTGTTGTGCATTGATCCTGTTTACAGTTAATGTTCTATAGATTTGCTAAGTTTGCCTGCAGAGAGAGAATCTCAGGGCTGTATATGGTGACATGTATGTGCTCTGATAGTAAGTTTTACTGGAACTTTGAACCCAGCTAAGTGTGAGGTTTTTCACCTCGGGAGATCAAATGTAAAGATACATACCCTGTTAATGACAGGACGCTTGATGAGCAGAGAGCAGCTCCCTGAAAGTGGCTACACAGGTAGACATGTGGTAAAGAAAGCATGTGGCATCCTTGCCTTCATTGGTCGAGGAACTGAGGTCAATCGTCTGGAAGTTATGTTGCAGCTTTTTATAAAACCCCCTTTGGGCCTCTGGTTTGGTGATATTAAACCTGATTCGGAATCTGATCTGGGAATTGCATTGAGTTCTGGTTGGAGTTCTGTCGACATTGGGAGAGGGTACAGAGATGTTTCCCAGGACGCTGCTTGAATGAGAGGGGATGCACTATAACAAGAGTTTGGACAGATTGGGTTGTTTTCTGAGACAATGAAAGCTGGGTATAGATCATGATATCAGATAATGAGGGGCATATATTGACTATCCAATATCTATCTTTAAAGTTGCTGGTGAACGCAGCAGGCCAGGCAGCATCTATAGGAAGAGGCGCAGTCGACGTTTCAGGCCGAGACCCTTCGTCAGGACTAACTGAAGGAAGAGACTTCCTTCAGTTAGTCCTGACGAAGGGTCTCGGCCTGAAACGTCGACTGCGCCTCTTCCTATAGATGCTGCCTGGCCTGCTGCGTTCACCAGCAACTTTGATGTATGTTGCTTGAATTTCCAGCATCTGCAGAATTCCTGTTGTTTGCAATATCTATCTTTTCCTGGTTTGTGAATGTCTGATACCAGGGGGCATGTACTTGACATGAGAGGACACAAGTTGAAAGGAGATGTGTGGGGCAAGATTTTTTTTAAACATACAAAGAGCTGTGGGTGACTGGAATGTGCTGCCTCAGGAGGTATTGAAGACGGGCATTGAAGAGGCTTTTCGATAAGTATGTGAATGTAGATGAAATCAAAGGATGTGGTATTGCATAGGCAGAGACAATTAGTTTGGTTTGGCATTCATTAATTCATTTGATTAATTTAGCATGATATGGAGGGTGTAGGCATTTCTCCTGGCATTTCTCCTGCTGTTCTATGTTCACAGGTTTTCATAGTTGAATAGATGTTTCTGTTATGTGTTTACAGCTGCAAACTAATTATATCGAAAGGGAAACAGAATGTAGAGCTGCTTTTCCGGGAAACCAGCAGCAGACAGTTTTAACCTTGTTTACAAGAAAAGAAAACTCTTACCCTTGTTTTAGTCCTGATCGCCTCATGATAGGAAGGATCTGGAAGGACCTTCAGCCAAAGACATTTTCCCAGTGCAGAAATGGGTAATGCATGAGGACATAACTTTAAGGAAATTGGAGGAGAGTATTGGGAGGATATCAGAGACAAGTTTTTTTCAATTAAACACAGAGTGGCAGTGCATTTCATTCACCCACCAGGGGATGGGTGTATATTCAGATGCATGATGGACATTTAAGAGTCTCTTAGACAGACAGACAGACTTGCAATTTTCCAGTCTTATGGAGCCATGCCAGAATCTAGTGATCTGGAAAGATGATTATTAATGCTCTACGATCTCTTCAGCCACTTCTTTCAGAACCCTGGGCTGTACAGCAGCTGGTCCAGACCTTTCAGTTTCCCAGCAATCTTCTCGCTAGTAATGGTAACTTCACACATTTCTGACCCCTGACACTCTCAAACTTCCAGCACATTGCTAGTGTCTTCCATAGTGAAGACTGATGCAAAATACTCATTCAGTTCATCCACCATTTCCTTGTCCCTCATTACTACCCCTCCAGCATCATTCTCCAATGTCCACACCTGCCTTTCTTTTACATGTTATGTATCTGAAGAAGCTTTTAGTATGCTCGTTAAGAGTATTGGCGAGCTATCTTTCATATTCCATCTTGCCTCCTCAATGTTTTTTTCAGTTGCCTTCTGTTAAAAGCTTCCCAATCCTCTGGATTCCCACTGATTTTTGCTGTTATATGCCTTCTCTTTGGCTTTTATGTTTGCTTTGACTTCACTTGTTAGCCACGGTTGTGTCATCTCTCCTTTGGAATACTTCCTCCTCTTTGGAATATACATTTTGTGTGCCTTCCAGGTTGCTTCCAGAAATTCCAGCCATTGCTGCTCTGCTGTCATGCCTACCAATGTTCTTTTCCAGTCAATACTGACCAACTCCTAAGGGACCGCGTTACGGAACTGGAGCTGCAGCTCAATGACCTTCGTCTGGTCAAGGAGAGTGAGGAGGTGATAGAGAGGAGTGGAAGGCAGGTGGTCACGCCGGGGCCACGGGAGGCAGACAAGTGGGTCACGGTTAGGAGGGGGAAGGGGAAAAGGCAGGTGATAGGAATTACCCCGGTGGATGTGCCCCTTAACAACAGGTACGTTGGCGCAGATATAGACGTCCGGGAGGCTTGGAGACTCCAGGGCCTCCCACATCCGACACCGAGAACAGCAAACTGCCCTCACAGTCATAATGCCCCTCTCCTCAAATAGCAACAGAAAATGACTGTCAAACCTTCCTCGCCTCGCCCGCTTCCGCCTAAGCCCGTTGAGCCGAAGCCCTTAAGTCTTCACTCTGCTCCCGGCTCACTCCGCCGCCCGCAAACTATGCTGCCCGCTCTATGAGGCTTTGTTCCTTTTAAATCTGCCGCGCTGCACTGCCCGACGTCACACGCCTGCGCAGTCCCGCCTCTCAGAAAGCCGTTGGAGAAAAAAAATAACGAAAATTTCAAAAATCTCTTTCTCGGCACTCCCACTCAGACCTCTTTTGGTGCAGGCGTGACCTGTACAAAAAGGACGGGTTACACTTGAATCCTAGGGGGACCAATATCCTGGCGGGGAGATTAGCGGGGGCGACTGAGGTGACTTTAAACTAGAATGGTTGGGGGGTGGGAATCAAATTAAAGAGGCTAGGCGTGAGGAGGTTAGTTCACAGCAGAGGGATGGGAACCAGTGCAGAGAGACAGAGGGGTGTAAAGTGAGCGTAGAAGCAAAAAGTACAAAGGAGAAAAGTAAAAGTGGCAGGCCGACAAATCCAGGGCAAGCATTAAAAAGGGCCACTTTTCAACATAATTGTACAAGGGCTAAGAGAGTTGTAAAAGAGCGCCTGAAGGCTTTATGTGTCAATGCAAGGAGCATTCGTAATAAGGTGGATGAATTGAAAGTGCAGATTGTTATTAATGATTATGATATAGTTGGGATCACAGAGACATGGCTCCAGGGTGACCAGGGATGAGAGCTCAACATTCAGGGATATTCAATATTCAGGAGGGATAGACATGAAGGCAGGGGAGGTGGGGTGGCGTTGCTGGTTAAAAAAGAGATTAACGCAATAGAAAGGAAGGACATAAGCCGGGAAGATGTGGAATCGATATGGGTAGAGCTGCGTAACACTAAGGGGCAGAAGACGCTGGTGGGAGTTGTGTACAGGCCACCTAACAGTAGTAGTGAGGTTGGAGATGGTATTAAACAGGAAATTAGAAATGTGTGCAATAAAACAGCAGTTATAATGGGTGACTTCAATCTACATGTAGACTGGGTGAACCAAATTGGTAAAGGTGCTGAGGAAGAGGATTTCTTGGAATGTATGCGGGATGGTTTTTTGAACCAACATGTCGAGGAACCAACTAGAGAGCAGGCTATTCTGGACTGGGTTTTGAGCAATGAAGAAGGGTTAATTAGCGATCTTGTCGTGAGAGGCCCCTTGGGTAAGAGTGACCATAATATGGTGGAATTCTTCATTAACATGGAGAGTGACATAGTTAATTCAGAAACAAAGGTTCTGAACTTAAAGAGGGGTAACTTTGAAGGTATGAGACGTGAATTAGCTAAGATAGACTGGCAAATGACACTTAAAGGATTGACGGTGGATATGCAATGGCAAGCATTTAAAGGTTGCATGGATGAACTACAACAATTGTTCATCCCAGTTTGGCAAAAGAATAAATCAAGGAAGGTAGTGCACCCGTGGCTGACAAGAGAAATTAGGGATAGTATCAATTCCAAAGAAGTAGCATACAAATTAGCCAGAGAAAGTGGCTCACCTAGGACTGGGAGAAATTCAGAGTTCAGCAGAGGAGGACAAAGGGCTTAATTAGGAAGGGGAAAAAAGATTATGAGAGAAAACTGGCAGAGAACATAAAAACGGACTGTAAAAGCTTTTATAGATATGTAAAAAGGAAAAGACTGATAAAGACAAATGTAGGTCCCCTGCAGACAGAAACAGGTGAATTGATTATGGGGAGCAAGGACATGGCAGACCAATTGAATAATTACTTTGGTTCTGTCTTCACTAAGGAGGACATAAATAATCTTCCAGAAATAGTAAGGGACAGAGGGTCCAGTGAGATGGAGGAACTGAGTGAAATACATGTTAGTAGGGAAGTGGTGTTAGGTAAATTGAAGGGATTGAAGGCAGATAAATCCCCAGGGCCAGATGGTCTGCATCCTAGAGTGCTTAAGGAGGTAGCCCAAGAAATAGTGGATGCATTAGTGATAATTTTTCAAAACTCGTTAGATTCTGGACTAGTTCCTGAGGATTGGAGGGTGGCTAATGTAACCCCACTTTTTAAAAAAGGAGGGAGAGAGAAACCGGGGAATTATAGGCCCGTTAGCCTAACGTCGGTGGTGGGGAAACTGCTGGAGTCAGTTATCAAGGATGTGATAACAGCACATTTGGAAAGCGGTGAAATGATCGGACAAAGTCAGCATGGATTTGTGAAAGGAAAATCATGTCTGACGAATCTCATAGAATTTTTTGAGGATGTAACTAGTAGAGTGGATAGGGGAGAACCAGTGGATGTGGTATATTTGGATTTTCAAAAGGCTTTTGACAAGGTCCCACACAGGAGATTAGTGTGCAAACTTAAAGCACACAGTATTGGGGGTAAGGTATTGGTGTGGGTGGAGAATTGGTTAGCAGACAGGAAGCAAAGAGTGGGAATAAACGGGACCTTTTCAGAATGGCAGGCGGTGACTAGTGGGGTACCGCAAGGCTCAGTGCTGGGACCCCAGTTGTTTACAATATATATTAATGACTTGGATGAGGGAATTAAATGCAGCATCTCCAAGTTTGCGGATGACACGAAGCTGGGTGGCAGTGTTAGCAGTGAGGAGGATGCTAAGAGGATGCAGGGTGACTTGGATAGGTTGGGTGAGTGGCAAACTCATGGCAGATGCAATTTAATGTGGATAAATGTGAAGTTATCCACTTTGGTGGCAAAAATAGGAAAACAGATTATTATCTGAATGGTGGCCGATTAGGAAAGGGGGAGGTGCAACGAGACCTGGGTGTCATTATACACCAGTCATTGAAAGTGGGCATGCAGGTACAGCAGGCGGTGAAAAAGGCGAACAGTATGCTGGCATTTATAGCGAGAGGATTCGAGTACAGGAGCAGGGAGGTAATACTGCAGTTGTACAAGGCCTTGGTGAGACCACACCTGGAGTATTGTGTGCAGTTTTGGTCCCCTAATCTGAGGAAAGACATCTTTGCCATAGAGGGAGTACAAAGAAGGTTCACCAGATTGATTCCTGGGATGGCAGGTCTTTCATATGAAGAAAGACTGGATGAACTGGGCTTGTACTCGTTGGAATTTAGAAGATTGAGGGGGGATCTGATTGAAACGTATAAGATCCTAAAGGGATTGGACAGGCTAGATGCGGGAAGATTGTTCCCGATGTTGAGGAGGTCCAGAACGAGGGGTCACAGTTTGAGGATAGAGGGGAAGCCTTTTAGGACCGAGATTAGGAAAAACTTCTTCACACAGAGAGTGGTGAATCTGTGGAATTCTCTGCCACAGCAAACTGTTGAGGCCAGTTCATTGGCTATGTTTAAGAGGAAGTTAGATATGGCCCTTGTGGCTACAGGGGTCAGTGGGTATGGAGGGAAGGCTGGGTTCTGAGTTGGATGATCAGCCATGATCATAATAAATGGCGGTGCAGGCTCGAAGGGCCGAATGGCCTACTCCTGCACCTATTTAAATATAAAATAATATAAAAATATAAACTCCTCTCATGTCTCTGAAATTGCCTTTACTCCACTGTGATGCTGATACATCTGACTTCAGCTCCACTTCTCAAATTTCAGGGTGAATTCCATCATATTATGATCTCTTGTCCCTAAGGGACCATGAAACTAGATTCAGAAGCTCCTTTAGAAGTCTCCTCTGGGCTCTCTCCAATGACAACAAAAGAATGAGGGGTATCGATAGGGTGATGCAATCAGGTTTTTTCCACTGAGGTCGTGTGAGACTTGGATCAAGGGTTAAGGGTGAAAGGTGAAACGTTTAAGGGAAACAGGAGAGTAACATCTTCACACAGACAATGGTGTGAGGGTGGGACAAGCTGCCAGAGGAAGTGTTCGATTTCAACATTTAAGACAAGTTTGGATAGGTACATGTATGGGAGCAATATAGAGGGCCAAGGCTTGAGCAGGTCAATGGGACGAGGCAGAACGATAGTACTTCACAGACTAGATAGACTTGAGGGTCTGTTTCTGACCTGTAACACTCTATGACTCTGTCTCAAAATCAGAGCATTTTCAAACAACAAGGTTTCTTTTTGATGTTTGTAATGAAAATCCATTCCTGGTTCTCTTGTGACTCAGCAACAAGTTTAAAGTAAATTTATTATCAATGTACACACGTTTCACCAGATACATCCTGGAGATCCATTTCCTTGCCAGCATACTCAGTTAATCCAAGATCAATAACAGAAGCAGTGAAAGTCCACACCCAACAGGGTGGACAAACAACAATTTACAAAACAACAAATTGTGCAAATATAAAAGAGAAAAATCATAATCAATAATCAATTAATATCGACAACATGAGAGGAAGAGTCCTTGAAAGTGAGGTATCCACATACAATCTCTCTGTCTCTCATGTCACCCAACCAGGAAGGTCATCTTTTGTTAGATGGAATGGAGGTGCTTGATGAAGTGGTTCCCCACTTTACAACGGCTCTCACCAATGTAGAGAAGGCTGCACAGTAGATAAACACAGATTTGCAGCTGAAGAGTTGTCCCACCTGGGAGAACAGTTTGTTGCCCTGAATGGAGGTGAGGGAGGAGGTGTAACACATTTATCAGAACAGAGATGCGAAGAAATTTTTTTAGTCCGAGGGTGATGAATCTATGGAATTTGTTGCCACGGGCAGCAGTGGAGGCCAAGTCATTGGGTATATTTAAGGCAGAGATTGATAGGTATCTGAGTAGCCAGGGCATCGAAGGTTAAGGTGAGAAGGCGGGGGAGTGGGACTAAATGGGAGAATGGATCAGCTCATGATAAAATGGCGGAGCAGAATCGATGGGCCGAGTGGCCGACTTCTGCTCCTTTGTCTTATGGTCACTTGTAGAGATAAATACCAGGAGGGAGATTAGTGGGCAGGGTTGAATGGATGAGGGAATTATGAAGGGAGTGATTTCTGCAGAATGTGAAGAGGAGGAGATGAATATGTATTCGGTGGTAGGATCCCTTTGGAGATAGTGGAAGATGTGGAGAATGATGTATTGGATGCAGAGGCTCATGGGGTGGTAGCTCTTTGTTACAATGTTGAAGAGGTCCAATTATCATCAATCCCTTTCGCTATGGGATTCCATTTGCCTGTCACCTCTCCCCTAATGGCTCTCATTATCATTTCCTTACTTATTGGAGTGTAGGGCTGGTGGGCTTTGAGTTCCTGTCTAGTCCCCCTCCAGCAGTGTCTCCATCCTCACCCTCCCCCTCCACCATCTGCCCATCAGCTTCACCACTCTATCCACCGATCACTTACTGGCCCCCTTCACAGCGATGCCCCATCTCACTACCTTCCCTCACCCCTCTCAGTCCCAATGCTGGGTCTTGACCCATAAAATCAACAAGTCCTTCCTGTCAGCAGATGCTGCTCGACCCATTGAGTTCCTCCGGCATTCACCCCTGCCCTGCCTGACTTCACTCTTCCCCACTGAGCCTGAGAACCGGAGTTCGATTGATCCTGGAGTTTGTAGAACAAAGTGTCATAACCATGGATTAGGCAACACACCCACTTGTGAATTTACGCGTGTCAGGTAATTATTATTTAATCCTGATAGTATTTAACTCCATCCTTGTCGTCGTCGTGCTTGTCGAGACTTGGACACAGCATAGCAATGTTTCGCTGCTGTTTTGTATTTAGCCTTCCCTGAGACATTGGACTTTCAAATCAACTGACTCTGAAGTCTAGTGGTACCCGTTTAATGTTTAGATGTTCTTTTCAGACGCAGTGTAGGCTTCGTTTTCCTTTGAGAGTTTTAGTCAACAGCCCTGTTTGGCCAAGCATTTATTGTTTCCTTTTCCCTTTAATGCTGTTCATATTAACATCTGTGAACTATGGATCTGCCTCAGTGTCTCTCACTTCGCACTTGGGCCAGATCCGAACCATGGTGACACAAAGAGCAACCCTCACAAAATGCTGGAGGATCTCAGTAGGTCAGGCAGCATCTACACTCACTCGAATCCTCCTACTCCTTATTGTAAACACAACACTGTGCAACTGGGTGTTGAACTTCACAACGAACAAGACCCCAGATAGTCAGGATGCATGACCACACCTCCCTCCCCATCATAGGAGCCCCCAGGGCTGTGAGCTGAGCCCACTGCTGTACACTCTGCTCACACACGACTGGTATGAGCCCGCAAAAGAATTTAAACTGCGCACAAAATGTTGCTCTTTAACTCTAACTCATTGGCATGTTAAGCTCAGTACTGATAAAACGCATTCACCACACACTCCCCCCTCCCCCCCAGCAGTTTTCATTATTTTATCCTTTACAACACTGAATCACAAGAATTTGGCTCGCACGTTCAATGATTTAGAAGACAAACAAGAAATTGGTCTTGATTGTGCGAGGGTTGGAGTTCAGGATTATGGAGGTTCTTCAGCAGTTGTTGGGCTGTTGCTGAGGTCAAACCTGGAATGCTGCACATTCAGTCAGTGGCCACTTTAGGTAGCTCCTGGAATTAATAAGGTGGCTTTTGAATCTAGTTTCATGGTCCCTCAGGGAGAAGTGATCATAATATGATGGAATTCACCCTGAAATTTGAGATGTAGAACTTAAGTCAGATGTATCAGCATCACAGTGGAGTAAAGGGAATTACAGAGGCATGAGAGGAGTTGGTCAGTATTGACTGGGAAAGAACACTGGTAGGCATGACACCAGAGCAGCAATGGCTGGAATTTCTGGAAGCAACTTGGAAGGCACAGGATGTGTAGAAGAGGAAGATTTATTCTAATGGAAAGATGACACAACCCTGGCTAAGAAGATAAGTCAAAGTCAACATGAAAGCCAAAGAGAAGGCATATAACAGCAAAAGTTAGTGTGAAATTAGTGTTGTCCCCTTCTTCAAAAAAGGTAGTAGGGATAGTCCAGGTAATTATAGACCAGTGAGCCTTATGTCTGTGGTGGAAAAGCTGTTGGAAAAGATTCTTAGAGATAGGATCTATGGACATTTAGAGAATCAATGTCTGATCAGGGACAGTCAGCATGGCTTTGTGAAGGGCAGATCATGTCTAACAAGCTTGATAGAGTTCTTTGAGGAGGTGACCAGTCATATAGATGAGGGTAGTGCAGTGGATGTAGAAGTGGGCTGAGAAGTGGCAGATGGAGTTCAACCTGGAGAAGTGTGAGGTGGTACACTTTGGAAGGACAAACTCCAAGGCAGAGTACAAAGTAAATGACAGGATACTTGGTGGTGTGGAGGAGCAGAGGGATCTGGGGGTACATGTCCACAGATCCCTGAAAGTTGCCTCACAGGTAGATAAGGTAGTTAAGAAAGCTTATGTGGTGTTAGCTTTCATAAGTCGAGGGATAGAGTTTAAGAGTCGAGATGTAATGATGCAGCTCTATAAAACTCTGGTTGGACCACACTTGGAGTACTGTGTCCAGTACTGGTCGCCTCACTATGGGAAGGATGTGGAAGCATTGGAAAGGGTAGAGGAGATTTACCAGGATGCTGCCTGGTTTAGAAAGTATGCATTATGATCAGAGATTAAGGGAGCTAGGGCTTTACTCTTTGGAGAGAAGGAGGATGAGAGGAGACATGATAGAGGTGTACAAGATAATAAGAGGAATAGATAGAGTGGATAGCCAGCACCTCTTCCCCAGGGCACCACTGCTCAATACAAGAGAACATGGCTTTAAGGTAAGGGGTGGGAAGTTCAAGGGGGATATTAGTGGAAGGTTTTTCACTCAGTGGTTGGTGCATGGAATGCACTGCCTGAGTCAGTGGTGGAGGCAGATACACTCGTGAAGCTTAAGAGACTACTGGACAGGTATATGGAGGAATTTAAGGCGGGGGGTTATATGGGAGGCAGGGTTTGAGGGTTGGCACAACATTGTGGGCTGAAGGGCCTGTAGTGTGCTGTACTATTCTATGTTCTATGAAGTTAGAGATGGCAAGATGGAATATGATAGTTAGCTCACCAATAATCTTAGAGGACTCAATAAGTGTCTTCAGATACATAAGGTGTAAAAGAAAGGCAAGTGTGGACATTGGAGAGTGATGCTGTTGAGGTAGTAATGAGGGACAACGAAATGGTGGATAAACTGAATGAGTATTTTGCATCAGTATTCACTATGGAAGACACTAGCAGTATGCTGGAAATTTGAGAGTGTCAGGAGTCAGAAATGTGTAAGTTTGCCATTACTCGCGAGAAGATTGTTGGGAAACAAAGGTCTGGACCAGCTGCTGTACAGCCCAGGGTTCTGAAAGAAGTGGTGGAAGAGATTGTAGAGGCATTAATAATGATTGTTCCAGATCACTAGATTCTGGCATGGTTCTATAAGACTGGAAAATTGTGAGTGAGTGAGTGTGTCTAAGAGACTCTTAAATGTCCATAATCCATCTGAATACACCCCCATCCCCGGCAGTACATTTCATGCACTCCCCACTATGTGTAAAAAAAAACAACTTGTCCCTGATATCCTCCAATACTCTCCTCCAATCTCCTTAAAGTTTTCTCCTCTTGCATTACCCATTTCTGCCCTGGGAAAATGTCTCTGGCTGAACATCCTTCCACATCCTTCCTGTAATGAGGGGATCAGGACTAAACACAAGAGTAAGAGTTTTGTTTTCCTGTAAATGTAGTTAAAACTGTCTGCTGCTGTTTCCCGGAAAGGCAGCTCTAGATTATGTTTCACTTTTGATATTATTAGTTTGCAACTGCAAAGATACAAAAAAAACTCTTCAATTATAAAAGCCTTTGAACATAGAACAGGGTACAGTACAGTAAAATCTTTGCCTCCATATTGTGCCAAATTAATCAAATGCAAAAACTAATCCCCTCTGCCTATGCAATACCGCATCCTTTGATTTCATCTACATTCACATACTTATCTAAAAGCCTCTTCAATGCCCCTGTCTTCAATATCTGCTGAGGCAGCACATTCCAGTCACCCACAGCTCTTTAACTTGCCCCACACATCTCCTTTCAACATGTGTCCTCTCACGTTAAATGCATGCCCTCTGATATGAGACATTTCAAGCCAGGTGCTTTTCCATTTTCCTTTTTTCCATGGTTTTATGTCCTCTCCTTTCAGATTTCCCCTTCTCCAGCCCTTTATCTCTTCCACCAATTGACTTCCAACATCTTTACTTCACCCCTCCCACTCTCCTGGTTTCACCTATCACCTACCATCTTGCAACACGCTGGAGGAACTCAGCAGGTCAGGCAGTATCTGTGGAAACGATCAGTCAATGTTTCGGGCCGGAACCCTTCGTCAGGATTGAAGAGGGAAGGGGCAGAGGCCCTATAAAAAAGGTGGGGGAGGTTAGGAAGGAGAAGGCTGCTGGTGCCAGGTGAAAAACCAGTAAGGGGAAAGATAAATGAGTGGGGGAGTTTAGCCTCATCATGGCAGTAGAGGAGGCTATGTATGGACATACCATGGACATGTCCTCCTCTACTGCCATGATGAGGCTAAACTCAGGTTGGAGGAGCAACACTTCATATACCGTCTGGGTAGTCTCCAGCCCCTTGGTATGAACATAGAATTCTCCAACTTCCGATAATTCCCTCCCCCTCCCTTCCCCCATCCCAGTTTCACTCTGCCCCCTCCTCCAGCTGCCTATCACCTCCCTCATGGTTCTGCCACCTTCTACTACCCATTGTGCTTTCCCCTATTCCTTCTTCACTTTTCCTGCCTATCCCCTTCCCCACCCCTTTATCTTTCCCCTTACTGGTTTTTCACCAGGAACCTACCAGCCTTCTCCTTCCCACCCTCCCCCCACCTTCTTTATAGGGCCTCTGCCCCTTCTCCCTACAGTCCTGACGAAGGGTTCCGGCCCGAAACGTTGACTGATCGTTTCCACAGATGCTGCCTGACCTGCTGAGTTCCTCCAGCGTGTTGTGAGTGTTGCTCTGACCCCAGCATCTGCAGAGTATTTTTCTTTAATTACCATCTTGTAAGTCTTCTTTCCCTTCCCCTGTCCTCCTACGCTGACTTCTCCTCTTCATTCTCAGACCTGAGTAAGGATCTAGGCTCAAAACGTCGACTGTTTACTCTTTTCCATCGATGCTGCCTGGCGTGCTGAGTTCCTCCAGCATTTTGTGTGTTGCCCTGGGTAATGACTGGTGTGTGTGTTCCTTCTACTTCCCTTGCTGAATCCTGTGGAATCCCATGGTTACCTCAACTATAAACCTACCGATTCCCTCAGTTATCTTCACTATACTTCTTCCCACCCAGTCTCTTTCTCTTGTAAAAATGTTATTCCTTTTTGTCAGTTCCTTTGTCTCCACTGTATCTGTTCCCAGGATGTGGCTTTCCTTTCCAGGACAATGAACGGGGTTTCTCTTCCTCCACCATTGGTGCTGTCCTCCCCCTCATCTCCTCCATTTCCTAAACATCCGCACTCACTGAATTTGCTGTGGTGTGTTAGCACAACGTGCAATATGACCCAACTTTCAACAATGATGAGGTCACATAATTAAAGACAAAATAAATTTAACATTTAAAATTTGTATATGGAATAAAATGTATAGAAATACTTAAGTATCAGCAGTTACAATGTAAACAGCATTATAAAAAGTTGTTCAAAAGTGTAAATATTTCAGTGCAGTGATGGAGGAAGTAGAGAGAGCGGGGTAGAGAGTTCACTAGAATGGCAGATCAGATTAAGCCTTATCTGGAGTTTTATCTCCATGAAAGACAAGTCCTTGCTTGCCTGAAATGGATTAGTTATACAACTCCAGATATGGACCTTATCAATTGCTCCATGTAGAGTCATAATGATGTGACTGATTATAAAGCACCATTTACCAGAAATCAGTGTGTATGAGGTGTCCAGGGAGGGGTAGCACCTCTGGTGAAGGGACTTGTCGTGTCCAATCTGGGGCAGCTCACGCACCATTGGTCTCCTCCCACCAGACACTCGGTTCTCTCCTGAGGCTCCAGGTAGCTGTTTGCATGTGACAGTGGCCACACCACTTCAACAGGTGAGTTAAACCAGGTGAGAGTAGCTGGCGGCCTCATACCCCAGTGAGACAGGAACATGCCTGTCCCAGCATGTGAAGATTTGAGTACTGTACTGCCCCCGAAAACATCTTCCTTGACTGGGCGAAGGTGCCCTCTAATGTTGTGTTACTTCCTTCTACAATCTCTCTGCTGGCTTCTGGCCTGACCAGCATTTTCCCAGCCAAAATCCCATGTATTTTCGCAAAGGGAAAGCACATTAGCTGCCTCTGGAGTATTCCTAAAGTTAAAATCCAGCTCCCGCACTTCCTTCTCCCTTCTATTAATCACTTTCTGAAGTATCTATGCCTCAGTATGTGCCAGCATCCCCAGCAGTGCATTCCAGATACCCACCACACTGTGTATAAAACTTACCTCTCACATTTCCCCAAAACTTTCCTCCACTCTGATGTTGTCTGACATTAGTCAATCCTGCCCTGGAAAATTGTGTTGCCTGTCCATTTATAAATGAGAGAAAATCTGCAGATGCTGGAAATCAAAGCAACATGCACAAAGTGCTGGAGAAACACAGCAGGCCAGGCAGCGTCTATGGAAAAGAGTACAGTTAACATTTTGGACCGGGAACTTTCATCAGGGCTGGAGAAAAAAAGGGTTGTGTGTATTTAAAAATGCAAACATGAGGAAATCTGCAGATGCTGGAATTTCAAGCAACACACATCAAAGTTGCTGGTGAACGCAGCAGGCCAGGCAGCATTTCTAGGAAGAGGTACAGTCGATGTTTTGGGCCGATACCCTTCGTCAGGACTGACTGAAAGAAGAGCTAGTAAGAGATTTGAAAGTGGGAGGGGGAGATCTGAAATGATAGGAGAATACAGGAGGGGGAGGGATGGAGCCAAGAACTTGATTGGCAAAAGGGATACGGGGGATCATGGGACAGGAGGCCCAGGGAGGAGGAAAGGGGGAGGGGGGGATGTGTGTGTATAAATAAATAATGGATAGGGTACGAGGGGGAGGTGGGGCATTACCTGAAGTTAGAGAAGTCAATGTTCATGCCATCAGGTTGGAGGCTAGCCAGACAGAATATAAGGTGTTGTTCCTCCAACCTGAGTGTGGCTTCATCTTGACAGTAGAGGAGACCGTGGATAGACATATCAGAATGGGGCCATGGATAGACTTATCAGAATGGGTGTATGATTGTCCACCTACGGGTCTTAGACACCTCTGTCCTCTGTTGCTTCAAAGAAAATAGCCCCAGTTTCTTCAACGTAGACATGCAAGACATGTTCTTCAATGCAGGTGGCATCCTGGTCAATCATCTAAAGCTTCCACATCAGGTTTAATAACACCAGCATACGTCATGAATTTTGTAGTAGCAGTACAATGAAATACATAACAATGAAGTGAAAAGGAACTGTGAATTACTTTAAGTATAGACTGTTGGCGTGTGGCCAAGTGGTTAAAGTGTTGGTCTTGTGATCTGAATGTCGCTAGTTCAAGCCTCAGCTGAGGCAATGTGTTGTGTCCTTGAGCAAGGCACTTAACCACACATTGCTCTGCGACGACAATGGTGCCAAGCTGTATCGGCCCTTGCCTTTCCTTTGGACAACATGGGTGGCATGGAGAGGGGAGACACACCATGGGCAACTGCTGGTCTACTGTACAACCTTGCCCAGTCCTGCACCCTGGAAACCTTCCAAGGTGCAAATCCATGGTCTTACGAGACTAGCAGATGCCTATAATAGTTAAATTAAATGAGTATCGCAAAAATAGAAATGAAAGATGTAGTGAGGTAATATTCATTCAGAAATCAGATGGCAGAGGGGAAGAAGCTGTTCCTGAATCGTTCAGTGTCTGCCTTCAGGCTCCTCCTGATGGTAGCAATGAGAATAATGACCTGGGTGATGGGGATCCTCAAAGATGGACGCTGCCTTTTTGAGGCTTCGCTCTTTGAAGTCCAGGGGATTACAGCGGCTCGTGCTCATGATGGAGCTGACTAAGTTTACAAATGTTTGCATCTTATTTGGATCCTCTGCAGTAGCTCCCCACCCCCTGCCAAACATACGAGATGGTGATGCAGCCAGTTAGAACACCAAAGAAATTTGAGTCTTTTTTGTGGACATACTAAATCTCCTCAAAATCCCAATGAAATATAGTCGCTGCCGTGCCTTCTTTGTAGCTACATTGATATGTTCAGTCTAGGCTGGATCCTCAGAGATATTAACAGCCAAGAATCTGACATTGCTCACTCTCTCCGCTTCTGATCCCTCTAAAAGGACTGGTATGCATTCCCTCATCTTACCATTTCTGAAATCCACAATCTGTCTTACTGAGTACTCAATTTAATAAGATAACTGTTACTGCAGGGTGATTGTGTAGAGGTCCACAATCTGTCTTACTGACACTGAGTGCAGTGTTGCTGCAAAACCACTCAACTAGCTGGTATATCTCACTCCTGTACACCCCTCATCACCATCTGAAATTCTGCCATCAATAATTGTATCGTGAGCAAATTTACAGATGTCATTGGAGCTGTTCCTAGCCACACAGTCATGGGTGTAGAGAGAGCAGAGCAGTCGGCTAAACAAACACCCCTGAGGTGCACCAGTGTTGATTGTCAATGAGGTGGAGATGTTATTCCCGATCTGTACAGGTTGTGGTCTTCTGGTGAGGAAGCTGAGGATCCAGTTGCAGAGGGAGGAACAGAGGTCTGGGTTCTGGAGCTTTTTGATCGTAATTGCAAGAAAGATTTTGTTAACTGCTGAGCTGTAGCCAATAAGCAGCATCCTGAGGTGGGTAATTTTGTTGTCCAGGTGATCCAAGGCTGCATGAAGAGCCAATGCGGCCATCTTAGACCCATTGTGGTAATCGGCCAATTGCAGTGGGTTCAGGTCCTCACTGAGACAGGAGTTAATTCTCGTCATAGCCTACCTCTCAAAACACTTCATCACTGTAGATACGAGTGCCACTGGGCAATAGTCATGAAGGCAGCTCACACTGCTCTTCTTGGGTACTTGTATTTGTCACAATGGCGGGGCATTGGGAGCAAGGGTGGACCCAAATGCAAGACACATCTTGTGAGGTTACTTAGATTTAGTTTATTGTTCGATACCAGGAAAGCTAGGCAGGAGCAGGAGTAGCGAACTCGACAAGGACTCAGGACTACGACTAGGCTGGGACCAAGGGTCTGGGCTTGGACTCTAAATCGGCTCCCAGAACTAGAGGAGACATGGAGAGGCTAGGGTATGGACTCCGAGCCAGAGACTAGGCAAGGACCCAGTACCTGGGTCTCGCCTCTGGCTCGGACCCCAGAACCAGGCAAGGACATGACATGGGCTAGGAAGAGAAGGAACATGGGAACACAGAGCCTTGGTCTCAGGGAGCAGGTACATGGAACCATGGACACATACACAGAACACAAAGCCAGGACCCCTCCTTGGGTACAGGACATAGGGCCGGGACTCATGACTCCCGCGGGGCAATGGCAAGACGGCCTGACTTACCCCACGGAGGCGAGGACAAGACAAGACAAACACCAAAGAACAACACAGTTCCTATCTAGCTCCAGCAATAGAACTAGACCGAGATGCAGGCGAGGGCTACAGACAAGGGCTAGAGGCGAGGGGTGCAGAGAGGGGATTCAGACAGTGGGGTAGGACAGGAATCACAGACCGCCAGGGCCAGGACTTGGACGTGGTACTCGGATGTCGCCGGGGCCAGGACTTGACTTGGAGCCGCCGGGTAGTGGCGAGCTCTCGACTCGGCCCGGGAACAGTAGACAGTGGCTCTTGATTTCCTGCGGCAGATTAACTGACCGACCCACCTTGGTGAGGAAACTTGCAGGCTCGCTTTGGCGAGGTAACTTGACAGGGTCGCTCCGGTGAGGAAAGGCTAATTACCAGCACTCGCTTCGGGCGGAGACTAGGCTTGCTCCGGCCAGATGACATTGGCACGCCGTGACTTTGCAGATGCTCCCGCGCCAAACGGCTGAAAGCCGGAGACTATAAACTACTAGTTCAGTCGAGAGTAATTGCCTCCAATCACCAAAGCCGAGGGACACGGGAAAACAGGGAATCAACGGTCTGGATCATAACATAAACAAAATAAATTTAAAGGGACCCCGATCCGGACCATGACAGTATTATTGCAGTCCTTTTGAACCAGGAGGGAACTTCCAACCGTAGCAGGGAGCAATTGAAAATGTCTTTGAACACACCCTCCAGTTGGTTGGGAACTCTTTATAGAGCCCTACCAGGTACTCCATTAGGGCCTGTCGCCTTGCAAGGGTTCACCCTCCTGAAAGAGCCTGATGTTGGCCAGAACTCTCAGTACTCCAAGTGCAGTCTAACCAGAGTGTTGCAGAGCTGCAACATTACCTCACAGCTTGTTAACTCAGCTCTGCAACTGATGAAGGACAGCACACCAAACACCTTCTCAAGCTCCTTATCAACTCTGAGCTATGAACGCACGTGAACCCCAAGATCCCTGTTTCTCCACACCAGGGGTGCAGTGCTGCTGGAGCGCCACTCCATCACCACTGTAAAAAAAAGCGTTAAAATAAACAAACGGGGAATTTAACAACGGCTGCGTATTAAATAGAGGGAATTTTACTAAAGCAGGGTTTGGGGAGAGGGGTTGGTGGCTGGTGGGGAAAATACCACTAATAACATTAGGATATTTGATTGTTTTTCGTGAAATCCTGGAGCTGTGACTGTTTTTTTATTTAGGTATTTGTGAAATTCCTCCTCGCTCAACCTATCATTCCAGCATACCCAGCTGTAGCCTCCTGTCATTTTTCAGATCAGGATCTCTCCACCACTCATTGTGTGAGCATTGTTCACCAAGAAAATAAATATCCTCGACCTTCTGAAAAGTGGTATATCGCTTGCCGAAGTGGGTCGTAATGTTGGTAAGAATGAATTGAGCATTCGCACAATAAAGCAGAAAGAAGCTGAAATTTGTGAAAGTGTTAGTGCTACCCCTACAACGGCAAAAATGGTCTCTCTGGTTTGTGGTAAAGTGCTTGCAAAGACTGAGAAAGCATTAAGTGTGTGGCTCGAGGACATGTCACAGAAGCATATCCCTGTTGATGGCAAAATTATGCATGAAAAAGCACTTAGCCTCTATGAGCAAAACTGTGAGGGGGTTGAGGAGAGTGAGAGGAAGGTGTTTAAGGATTGTAAGGGATGGCTGGCTAGCTATGTAAAGTGCTACAGCCTCAGGAACTTAGATCACGACAGTATCCTATTATGAAGCCGATCGAAGTACATGCTTGAAGTCTCTCAGAAATAAAGTTGTTGATCACAAACTATCAAACTGTTGCTCTAAGTGTTGAAAGCATAGCTGGTGAAGATGCTCTTGGAAAATTATGTGACACCATGAATGCTTCATATTTAAAGGCAACTTGTTCAATTTTTTGTTCTGCATATTATTTAGCTCAGAATGACAGATCGTACTCTGATCACTTTGGTTTATTGGAACTTCTTAGAAAAAAGGTACTGACATTGGAATTGGACTGCATTCACACTCGTGCTACAGAGATAATTAATCACAGCCATTAATATGAAAAATAAAATTTGCCAGCATATCAAGCAGATAAATGGCAAATTTTCTGTTCTCATTGATGAATCAACAAGCCTGAGTATTAAGACCACGCAAATATTTATTTGAAATGTGAAAGTGATAAGGGAGGTGATCCCCATTTTATGTTTTTAGATCTAATTGAACTGCCTGATCAGAAAGCTGGAACTATTGCTAAGCATCTATTGAACTGTATCAATAACCATGGGTTTGATGACTCAATTGAAAAAGAACCTTGTAGCATTTGCTAGTGGTGGGCAAGCGTAATGCTTGGTGTCAAATCTAGTGTTGCTACAACTGTCAAGGAACATTACCCTGATGTGATAATTTGGTGCTGTCTTATGCACAGATTAGAACTTGCAGTAGGTGATTCAGAGAGAGAAGTTCATGGAATAAATCATTTTCAATCATTTATGGACAAATTGTACTCTGTTTACAGGAGATCACCTCTAAATCAAAAGGAACTGTCTCAATATGCCTCTCAACTAGAACAAATTTGCAAAATAGACCATGTTCTGGACACCAGGTGGGTAGCTAGCTCGTTTCAAAGTTTCAGCAGTGTGGCAAAATTATGAAGCACTGTTTTCATTTTGAAAAAGCAATAAAGGAAGAAACAAGATCTGGGAGTGACAGAAATACCTATGAAGGTTTGTTGAAAAGAGTATTCAGAACAGGTTCTGTTGGACTTAACTCTAACGTATGACATGTTGCATGAACTTGGTTTACTGTCAGAGTGTCACAGAAACTCACTACAATTGTTTATGCAGACAGACTGATCCAAAGGAGCACAAGATCACTGCATGGACTGAAAGAGCAACCTGGTACAGAAACTCTAGAAGCTCGAGGCAGTTGGAAAGGGGACGTTTGGAGAAATTACCTTAACAAGCAACAAGATTGTCTCCATTAATTATCTACAGTTTCTTACTAGTCTTATAAACAATTTGCAACACTATATTCACTGCAACATCCTTGAAAGTTCTAAACCTCAAAGTATAAATCCCTGCTAAATGAAATGTGTCCTTGATACAGATAACTGGCCTGCTGAAATACTGCCTAATTATGGAGAAGCTGCAATATCATCTCTCTGTAAGAGGTTTAAGCTTTCTTCTTCCTCTGTAATAAATGCCTTCAGAGATTATGTGGAGGATCATGGACACCGCATTCCCCAAGATTTACACCCATTACTGAGCTGTTCACAAGTTATTCATATTAGTACTGCTGAGTGTGAGAGAGGGTTCAGTGACATGAACTTGATAATAATAACAACACGCTCAAGAATTCTCATACATCATATATCAACACGTATGTTTGTTAAACTACACAGACCTCCTCTAGTTCTGTGGAATCCTAAGCCACATGTCACAACATGGCTGCGGTACCGCAGATCAGCAAGACCAGGTCAAGAGTTGCTTCAGACCTATGAACACATATTACACCTGACCCTTTGTGGAAATTATTGTGAAACTTCCAATTGTGGCAATTGGTAAGTAGGTAATTACTTTTAAATTGGTAAAATACATCATCACCGTCTTTCTTCACTTGCTTGATAATTATATTTTATGATAATTAGTGAGTGCAACTGTGCAATACTTCGTCATATTATTAAATTAAGTATTATATGTTTTATTGTACCATTTAGACACTGAATTGTAGTGATAGGCTATAATCGTGTTAATGTCTTAACTATCACTATATGTCTGTGGAGCTCTGGAATTCATTTATGTCCTTCATCTTGGTTTAGTGCTTGACATAAGAAGCCCTATTTATATAAATATGGCACACCGAATTTGTGCACCTGCTCATTACAAGAATGGGGCAAGTAAGTTGCCCAGACCATGACACACAAACACAGAGAGAGAATATAGGAAATGGCAAGCACTTTGTCAGCTCTGGCACCTAAAAAATTAGCACTGCACCCCTGCTCCACACTACTAAGAACCCCGCCATCGACCTTGTACTCTCCCTTCAAGTTCAACCAGTCAAAGTGAATCAATTCACACTTTTCTGGATGGAACTCTGAGCTGAGCTCCACATCTGAACAATAATCTGTTGTAACCTGCAACATACATCCACAACTTCAACTTTCATGTCATATCCAAACTTACTAACCCACTCATCCACTTCCTCATCCAAGTCACTTATACATTTCAAGGAGCAGAGATCCATGAAGATAATCCTGTGGAACCCCACAGGTCACCAAACTTCAGGCAGAATATTTACTATAAATCCCATCTTCTGTGGGCTTGCTAAATCCAACCCCACGCTGCTATATTTCCATAAACCCATGCCTCATGGTGTTCTGGATGAGACAACCACAGGGAGCCTTGTCAAACTCCTCAGTGAAATCTATATACACACCACAGCCACAAATCTACCTTCCTCAATCTGCATTGACACTTCCTCAAAGATGTCAACTGGGCTCATGGCTCACCTCTTACAAATCCATGCTGAATATCCCCAATCAGACTGCGCCTCCAAATGCTTGCTCCGTAAGAATCTCTCCATCAGTTTGCCCACCACACTGCCCAAGTCTCACTGCTCAATAATCACCATGATTATCCCCAATCCATTTCTTGAACAAAGGTACCAAAATTGCCATCCTCCAGTCCTCTGAAGCTACTCCTGCAGTATCCGAGGACACCTAGGTTATTGCAAATGTACCGGCAATCTCTTTCTCATTTCCCATAGTATCCTGGGGTATGTCCTGTGCTGCCCTGGGGACTTATCTGCCATCACATTTATTAATGTCTCTGCCCCTGAATGAACACTAAAGCATATTATTTATCACAGACCTCTTGTATGTCCTCTGCCAAGAGGCACAAGTTTCCCAGTTTATCCCTGAGTGTTCCTACCCTCACTCTAATCATCCTCTGGTTCTTTACATAATTTTCCTTAATTCTGCCCACCAAGACCTTCTCAGGTCCTTTTAGCTTCTCAAGCACCACCTTGACTACCTTTTAACTTTTAGCCACACTGACTCTGCAGATAATCCCTCACAACAGAACATAACAGAACGTAGAACAGTGCAGCACAGGATCAGACCCTTCAGCTCAGAATGTTGTGCTGAACCAGCTGTAAAGTAAATTCTAAAAACACAAAAACTATTCCATCCTACTTGCACAATGTTCATATCCCTCCATCTTCCTCATATTCATGTGTCTATCTGAATATCTCTTAAAAGCCTCAAATATATTTGCCTCCACCATCATACCAGGCAGCAGATTCCAGGCATTCACCACTGAGTGGAAACAACTCACCCCTCACATCAATGTTGAACCTACCCCCTCTCACTTTCAGTACATGCCCTCTGATATTAGACATCTCTACCCTGGGAAAAAGATACTATCAACTCTATTTATGCTCCTCAAACAATTACAACACTATCAGATCATCCCTCAGCCTCTGACATTCAGAAGTAAACAAACCAAGATTGTCCCATCTCCTATGACAGCACATGCCCTCTAAACCAGGCAGCATCCTGGTGAACCTCATCTGCACCCTCTCCAAAGCCTCAACATCCTTCCTACAGTGGGGTGATCAGAACTGTATGCAGTACTGCAGATGTGACCAAACTTTCCTGTGACGGCTGTATCCACTGCCATAACCACAAGAGCTTCTGCAAATGCTGGAAATCCAGACCTACACACAAAAAATACTGGAGAAACTCAGCAGATCAGACAGCATCTGTGGAGGGGAATAAACAGTTGACAACTTTGTAGGCTTTTTTGTACTAGGGCATTGGTGTACACATACCAGGCTGGGATGCAGCCAGTCAGTATACACTCCAGCACACAACAGTACAAGTTTGTCAAAGTTTTAGATGATATGCTAGATCTCTGCAAACTTCAAACAAAGTAAAGGTGCTGCCATGTTTTCCTTGTAACGGCACTTATGTGCTGGTCCCAGGTCAGATAGTCTGAAATGATCATAACAAGGAATTGAAAGTTACTGACCTTCTCCACCTCTGACCCACAGTGTATTGTGATTGTTCTTGCTTTTTGATATTTGCTCAGTTGGGACAGGAGGGATGCCAGGCAGGATAAGAGAATGCTCCTCTTGCAGGATGTGGGACGGCAGGGAGACCTCCAGTGTCTCTGATCACTACAACTGTGAGAAGTGCACCCTGATGCAGCTTCTAACAATCCAGATTAAGGAGTTGGAGCTGGAACTGGACAAACTCCGGGTCTCTCGGGAGTCTGAGCGGGTGACAGGACCTATAGAGAGGTACTTAATCCAAGGTGCACGACACAGGAAATTGGGTGACAGTCAGGAAGAGGAAAGGGTTAAACAGCCAGTGCAGAGTACCCCTGTGTCCAACCCCTCAACAACAGGTACAGTACATCACTTTGGATACTGTTGGGGAGATGATGACCAAGCAGAGGGAAGTCACAGTGACTGGGTCTCTGGCACTCAGTCTGATTCTAACACTCGGAACCATAGCACACTACAGCACAGAAAACAGGCCATTTGGCCCTTCTAGTCCACTAGTCCCATTGACCTGCATCCAGTCCATAACCCTCCAGACCTCTCCCATCCATGTACCTATCCGATTTATTATCCAGTTCCGTAACGCGGTCCCTTAGGAGCTGCATCTCGATGCACTTGGCGCAAATGTAGACGTCCGGGAGTCTTGGAGACTCCAGGGCCTCCCACATCCGACACTGAGAACAGCAAACTGCCCTCACAGTCATAATGCCCCTCTCCTCAAATAGCAACAGAAAATGAATGTCAAACCTTCCTCGCCTCGCGCGCTTCCGCCTAAGCCCGGTGAGCCGAAGCCCTTAAGTCCTCACTCTGCTCCCGGCTCACTCCGCCGCCCGCAAACTACGCTGCCCGCTCTATGAGGCTTTGTTCCTTTTAAATCTGCCGCGCTGCACTGCCCGACGTCACACGCCTGCGCAGTCCCGCCTCTCAGAAAGCCGTTGGAGAAATAAAATAACGAAAATTTCAAAAATCTCTTTCTCGGCACTCCCACTCAGACTCTCAGACTCCTTCTTCGTGAGAGGCCCCTTGGGTAAGAGTGACCATAATATGGTGGAATTCTTCATTAATATGGGGAGTGAGATAGTTAATTCAGAAACAAAGGTTATGAACTTAAAGAGGGGTAACTTTGAAGGCATGAGACGTGAATTAGCTAAGATAGACTGGCAAATGACACTTAAAGGATTGACGGTGGATATGCAATGGCAAGCATTTAAAGGTTGCATGGATGAACTACAACAATTGTTCATCCCAGTTTGGCAAAAGAATAAATCAAGGAAGGTAGTGCACCCATGGCTGACAAGGGAAATTAGGGATAGTATCAATTCCAAAGAAGAAGCATACAAATTAGCCAGAGAAAGTGGCTCACCTGAGGACTGGGAGAAATTCAGAGTTCAGCAGAGGAGGACAAAGGGCTTAATTAGGAAGGGGAAAAAAGATTATGAGAGAAAACTGGCGGGGAACATAAAAACGGACTGTAAAAGCTTTTATAGATATGTAAAAAGGAAAAGACTGGTAAAGACAAATGTAGGTCCCCTGCAGACAGAAACAGGTGAATTGATTATGGGGAGCAAGGACATGGCAGACCAATTGAATAATTACTTTGGTTCTGTCTTCACTAAGGAGGACATAAATAATCTTCCAGAAATAGTAAGGGACAGAGGGTCCAGTGAGATGGAGGAACTGAGCGAAATACATGTTAGTAGGGAAGTGGTGTTAGGTAAATTGAAGGGATTGAAGGCAGATAAATCCCCAGGGCCAGATGGTCTGCATCCCAGAGTGCTTAAGGAAGTGGCCCAAGAAATAGTGGATGCATTAGTGATAATTTTTCAAAACTCGTTAGATTCTGGACTAGTTCCTGAGGATTGGAGGGTGGCTAATGTAACCCCACTTTTTAAAAAAGGAGGGAGAGAGAAACCGGGGAATTATAGGCCGGTTAGCCTAACGTCGGTGGTGGGGAAACTGCTGGAGTCAGTTATCAAGGATGTGATAACAGCACATTTGGAAAGCGGTGAAATGATCGGACAAAGTCAGCATGGATTTGTGAAAGGAAAATCATGTCTGACGAATCTCATAGAATTTTTTGAGGATGTTAACTAGTAGAGTGGATAGGGGAGAACCAGTGGATGTGGTATATTTGGATTTTCAAAAGGCTTTTGACAAGGTCCCACACAGGAGATTAGTGTGCAAACTTAAAGCACACGGTATTGGGGGTAAGGTATTGGTGTGGGTGGAGAATTGGTTAGCAGACAGGAAGCAAAGAGTGGGAATAAACGGGACCTTTTCAGAATGGCAGGCGGTGACTAGTGGGGTACCGCAAGGCTCAGTGCTGGGACCCCAGTTGTTTACAATATATATTAATGACTTGGATGAGGGAATTAAATGCAGCATCTCCAAGTTTGCGGATGACACGAAGCTGGGTGGCAGTGTTAGCAGTGAGGAGGATGCTAAGAGGATGCAGGGTGACTTGGATAGGTTGGGTGAGTGGGCAAACTCATGGCAGATGCAATTTAATGTGGATAAATGTGAAGTTATCCACTTTGGTGGCAAAAATAGGAAAACAGATTATTATCTGAATGGTGGCCGATTAGGAAAAGGGGAGGTGCAACGAGACCTGGGTGTCATTATACACCAGTCATTGAAAGTGGGCATGCAGGTACAGCAGGCGGTGAAAAAGGCGAATGGTATGCTGGCATTTATAGCGAGAGGATTCGAGTACAGGAGCAGGGAGGTACTACTGCAGTTGTACAAGGCCTTGGTGAGACCACACCTGGAGTATTGTGTGCAGTTTTGGTCCCCTAACCTGAGGAAAGACATCTTTGCCATAGAGGGAGTACAAAGAAGGTTCACCAGATTGATTCCTGGGATGGCAGGACTTTCATATGAAGAAAGACTGGATGAACTGGGCTTGTACTCGTTGGAATTTAGAAGATTGAGGGGGGATCTGATTGAAACGTATAAGATCCTAAAGGGATTGGCCAGGCTAGATGCAGGAAGATTGTTCCCGATGTTGGGGAAGTCCAGAACGAGGGGTCACAGTTTGAGGATAGAGGGGAAGCCTTTTAGGACCGAGATTAGGAAAAACTTCTTCACACAGAGAGTGGTGAATCTGTGGAATTCTCTGCCACAGGAAACTGTTGAGGCCAGTTCATTGGCTATGTTTAAGAGGGAGTTGGATATGGCCCTTGTGGCTACAGGGGTCAGGGGGTATGGAGGGAAGGCTGGGGCGGGGTTCTGAGTTGGATGATCAGCCATGATCATAATAAATGGCGGTGCAGGCTCGAAGGGCCGAATGGCCTACTCCTGCACCTATTTTCTATGTTTCTATGTTTCTATGTTTCTATTATTAAAACCTAAGAGTGAGCCCGCAGTTACCACGTCAGATGGCAACTCATTCCACACCCCCACCACTCAGAAGTTTCCCCTAATGTTCCCCCCAAACCTTTCCCCTTTCACCCTAAAGCTATGTCCTCTCGTATTTATCTCTCCTAATCTAAGTGGAAAGAGCCTATTCACATTTACCCTGTCTATACCTCTCAATTTTGTAAACCTCTATCAAAGCTCCCCTCATTCTTCTACGCTCCAAGGAATAAAGTCCTAACCTCTTCAATCTTTCCCTGTGACTCATCTCCTGATGACCCAGCAACACCCTAGTAAATCTTCTCTGCACTCCTTCAATCTTACTGATATCCATCCTATAGTTATGTGACCAGAACTGTACACAAAACTCCAAATTTGGCCTCACCAATGTCTTATACAACCTCCCCATAACATCCCAACTCCTATACTCAATACTTTGATTTATGAACGCCAGGATACCAAAAACCTTCTTTACAACCCTGTCTACCTGTGACGCCACTTTCAGGGAATTATGTATCTGAACTCCCAGATCTCTTTGTTCCTGCGCACTCCTCAGTGTCCTACCATTTACTGTGCATGTCCTACCTTGATTTATTCTTCCAAAATGCAACACCTCACACTTGTCTGCATTAAATTCCATCTGCCATTTTTTGGCACATTTTTTCCAGTTGGTCCAGATCCCTCTGCACATTTTGAAAACGTTCCTCACTGTCCACAACGCCTCCAATCTTAGTTCATCAGCAAACTGACTGATCCAATTTACCACATCATCTAGATCATTGATATAGGCAACAAACAACGATAGTGTCAGCACAGATCCTTGAGGCACACCACTAGTCACAGGGCTTCAATCTGATAAGCAGTCATTCACTACCACTCTGTCTTCTCCCAGACAGAATTTCAAATCCAGTTTACAACCTCTCCATGGATGCCTAAGTGTCTGAACCTTCTGAACTAACCTCCCATGTGGGACCTTGTCAAAGGCCTGACTAAAGTCCATGTAGGAAGTCTCCATCTGGCAGCATCTGGAGTAAGACTTTTTTTGTCTTAGCTCCATTTTTTTATTACTTACTTTCCACTGCTAAATCCGTCTCAAGTTTGAAGATTTATTATATTTGCTGAAGGATTTATGGTTTAATTATGATGGCTGGAATCGAATTAAGGAGTGGCAAAATGCTTCCAGAACCTCAAACAGAAATCAGAGGAAGTTTCTACTATGAAAGAGCATTCTTTCTGAAGAAGCTATTAATGCGAAGATCGGTACGGTGGATGCCAAAATGAATAAATCGACTCAAGCTAATGAATTGTTTGCAAAATCCATCCTCGCTGTTCAGGAATCTTTGAAGAATCTGGAAGATCGATATCACTAAGCAGAGTACTCAGAACTGAAAGAGAATTCGAATTAATGAATCAAACTATTAAACAGCAGGATTTGAAGATATCTTTTATGGAAAAGAAAGTTAATAAGACTACTTCGGAGTTATCAGGAATTAAGAAGAAAACGATTGATTTGGGAAGCAGAAATTGCAGGATGAATCTACGTATACTGGGTTTGCCTGAAAATACGGAAACTGGTGAGTCATTTTTTCCGAACATGTTATATTGACTTTTTAAGTGACATTCTCAAAGCCTGTCCAATATTGGACAAAGCCTACCGAATTCGGCGTCTTAAACCATCAGCTGAAAGTAAACCACGTCCTGCGATTCTGTGTTCGCATTATTTTACAACCAATGTAGTTATTCTTTGGAATGCAAGGAAAAGGGATAAGCCAATTGATAACAAAGCTAAGGTTCATATAGTTGAAGATTTTACCCCAGCGATTTATGCTGTAAGAATTAAATATCGCGAAGTGATGGCAGAATTTTTTTTAACATTAACTGTCGCCCCTCGCTGCGTTATCTGGCTCGTCTGATGATTACGCCAGCCAATGCTCATCTAAAACAGATTGACTCTCCCGGAGATAGTTGGAAATTTATAAAAGAGTTTAAGTCCACTTTGTAAGCAAATTGAAAAGTTGATCCTTGGCTGGGAATGGTTTGTAACGCCGTTGATGGAAGTTCGCTCTTCGTTTTATCAACACCCAGACACAGACTTGGCTAACTCACTTAGATATGTTGTTTGCTTTAACAGTTAATTTAGCTTTGAATTTAACACATTTATTTTTTCTTTGATTTTTTTTTCTATTTAAAACTACAAATATATTTTCTTTAGTTAATTACAGTAAAACAAATTTCATCAGCAATTTTAGAGCGTACATTAGTAGTCCAAATATTCACTACTTCATTGCTTTTCCACCTTTCTTTTTTTTTAATTTTATTTTTATTTGGATAAGGAGTTCACAATAATCATGTACTTTTTTCACACATATAACCTTTTCCATTTTTTTATATGTATAAAACTACAATTATTTATACATTCTTAAGTACACATTGAGATGATATAAAAGCAAAATAAACATTTAAATAGATAATTATGTACTGTGGTAAATCTAACCTATTAGGCTAAGTAATGAAATTAGTTGTTAAGAAAAATGGTAATAATAGTTTCCATACAACCCTCCTGGACCATTTCCACTGGTCCAAAATGTTGCATACAAGCCTATATACCAACCATTGTAGGTGTTTATATCCCAATTTGTTCGTGCTTGTTCCTGCCCACAGACATAATTATCCAATCCCTATGTACTTATTTACTTAATTTTTTCTTTTTTTTTATCCCTTTCCCAAATCTTTCCCTTTACTTGTGTTAATTCTCTATTTTCCAAAAAAAAACAACAAACATTTAGATTAGGGGTGCTTACGTTAGCAATATTACTGTGTTGATGAGAAGAGCAATATAAATCATTAGGAGAGTCATCTAAAGTCTGCTCGCATTGGGGTTATATATTCAATCCATTTATTCCAGATTTGATAAAATGTTTCTTTTTGAGTTCTCAGGGAGTAGGTCAACTTTTCCATTTTAAATATTTCCAAGATAATTTCGTACCAATCTTCTAATGTAGGTGGTATTGGATTTAGCCATTTTCTAGTGATTGATTTCTTACTTGCCGCTAAGAGGGCCTGCAGCAACTTTATATCTTCCTTCTGTTCAAGGAACAATACATGCCCCAAATAGAGCGTCTCAAAGTTCAGAGGTATCTGGGACCTAAGTACCTTAACTAATGTTCTATGAATACCTTCCCAAAATAGACTTAATTTAGGGCAATCCCAGAAAATATGAAAATGATTTGCCTCCTTAGAGCCGCACCTTCTCCAACACATCACATTTGTATCTTTATATTTTTCCTGATATGGGGTCTTGAAGTATCTTATAATGTTTTTCCAACAATGTTCTCTCCAAGTCAAAGAATTAGTCGAGGACCATTGAAAGCTGCAGATTTTCCCCCAAGCCTCCTCTGAAAGTACCAACCCCGCTTCTTTCTCCCACTTCTCTTTAATATACAGTGTATTTACATTTTTAGCATGGGAGAGTGCATTATATAGGCGAGAAACTGATTTACTAGGTATTGAACTGCAAGCCGAATTCAGAATCTTGAAAAATTCTAATTCTACTGTTGATAGGTCTGTATATCTACAACTCTGGTTAACATAGTTTCGTATTTGAAGGTACCTAAAAAAGTCATTATGTTCTAGGCCATGTTTGTCCTGCAGGATTTGGAAACTTTGTAATACTCTTTTATCTATAAATGAGAGGTAGGTTGTAAGACCTTTCTTTATCCATAGCTCAAATCTTTTATCTCCTCTGTTGGGAAGGAATTCCGTATCATATGCACACCATCTAAAGAGTTTTAGCATATTATTAATTCCACATGAATTAACCACCTTCTGCCATACTTTTAATGTAAGATTTATCCAAGCATTATTAAATTTTTCCAACTGGGCCATCCATCCTTTGTCAGCTATTGAGGCCTGAAGAGGAAAACTGTCAACTAATCCAAATTCTATTTCCTTCCATCTAGCCTTATATTCCCTATTACACCAATATAACAGAGGGGTTATCTGTGAGGCATAAAAATAATTTCTCAGGCAAGGAAGAACCATACCTCCTCTTTCCTTCCCTAACTGTAAAGTGTTATATCGAATTCTAGGTTTCCTTCCTTGCCAAATGAAGCGGGAAATGTGTTTAACATTAGTTGATTGGATTTATTTTTTGAATACATGGCTGCGTATATTAAATGGATTTAAGATGGCCATCGTCAATTCGGTCTCAACTACTGCTGGACATAATACGAAAATATTTGGTAAACGTAAACACGAGGAATTCTGCAGATGCTGGAAATTCAAGCCACACACATCAAAGTTGCTGGTGAACGCAGCAGGCCAGGCAGCATCTCTAGGAAGAGGTACAGTCGACGTTTCAGGCCGAGACCCTTCGTCAGGACTAACTGAAGGAAGAGCTAGTAAGAGATTTGAAAGTGGGAGGGGGAGGGGGAGATCCAAAATGATAGGCGAGGACAGGAGGGGGACGGATGGAGCCAAGAGCTGGACAGGTATTGAATGCCGTTTCCCACTCATCTCCCTCCCTTATTCTGACCGGATGGTTGGCGGGTCCAACTTGGAGAAGATGGTGGCTCCGCGAAGTGGTTCGAAAGTGGAGCTTGAGGGGCAGTGGATACTTGTTATTTTTGGTTATATGATTTAGGCCTCGGTAGGGATGCAGGGACGTAGTGAACCATCCTGCTTCCCCACAAAGAACCCTGCGCCCACCGGGGAGGATGAGGGTCGGATGATGCCCGCCGAGAGAGATTCACTGACGTAACCCTCCATTGCTTCCCTCTCTGGCCGGGACAAGTTATACAGCCGACTGGTTGGCAGAGGAGCTCCGGGGAGAAGGTCAATACCACAATCATACGGTCGGTATGGAGGCAGGGAAAGGGCCCGTTGCTTACTAAATTCTTGTCCCAGGTCGTGGTACTCAGCTGGAATCCTGGACAAGTCAGGGGGTTCAGCGGCAGACGAGGTCGCGGTGTCTTTTATAGGGGAAAGGGCCGACTGTAGACAAGGAGGGACAAAACGGACTCCAGTTGGCTATCTTCCCAGTGGACCATTCAATGTGCGGATTATGGCGGCTTAACCATCGGTACCCAAGAACTATAGGAGCTTGAGGAGAGGAAATTAGGTTAAATTGTACCTGTTCCCGATGGTTCCCAGAGAGAATCAAAGACAGTGGTGGTGTACAGTGGGTGACCCGGGCCAGAGGTCTTCAGTCCAGTGCCCGGGCTTCCAAAGGGGTACTCAAGGGTCCCGAAGAATTCCGGCCTGGGACGCTATGTCCTCTTCCAACAGATTTGCCTCGGCACCGGAGTCCACCAAGGCGGACAGAGACAGGGACTGTTGTTGATAATTCACGGTAGCCGGGATCTGCATCTGGGCTTGGGGGACTGGTGTGTCGTCCGGCTCACCAGGGTCCCCCTTTCTACTGGTGAACCCTGCCTTTTGGCCGCAGAAGATGGGTATTCCGGAAATGTCCCGGCTGGCCGCAATAGTAACAATCCCCAGCCCTCCGCCTCCGAAGTCGTTCCCAGCTGCATCGGTTCCTCACCCAGGGAGGTGGGGATGGTCGGAGTAGGAGCTACACTTAGTGCGGCCGGGGAAGGAAGGCTGGCTGAAGATGGTAAGGTGGGATGTGGGCTGACCCGAGGAGCGGGGCGACTGGTCTTTTCTCTCAGACACTCTCGACGTCGATTATCAAGCCTGGTGGCTAGAGAGATCAGAGTCCAGGCTGTCCGCGTCATCCCTCGCCGCCAGTTCATCTTTTATCGTATCTGAGAGGCCCTGTCGGAACACTTCCCGTAGTGTCTCATCATTCCACCCAGAGTGGGCCGCTAATGTTTGGAACTCGATGGAGTATTTTACTACACTTCACGAACTCAGAGTTAGCAAGCGCTTAGCGATGTCCTTACTGTGAATGGGCTGTTCAAAGACGTTCCTCATTTCGGAGACGAAGGAGGGGAAGGAGGAACAGACCTCTGGTCGGTTGTCCCAGATCGCGGTGGTCTATGCCAAGGCATCCCCTCGCAACAAACCCATGATGTAAGCAATCTTTGATCTGTCCAGGGTGTACGTACGTGGCTGTTTCTCAAAGACCAAAGAACATTGTCATAAGAAGGCCTGGCACCTCCTGAGATCCCCAGCGTAGGGTTCCGGCTCGGGTACGTACGGCTCTCGAGGGGATTGTGTTGTCGACCCAAGGGGTGTAGCCATCCCAGGCTGTGTGGTTTGGTCAGTCGGGGTTTTTGGAAGGGACGGAATAAGGGAAGCGGATACCCGGTCAACCTGCTCACTGACCTTCACATTCGTGGACAGCGCATGGAGGTTTTCAGTGACCTCTCTGAGCAGTTGGTCGTGGGCACCCAGTAGGCAGCCCTGGCCGGCGAGGGCCTGATACACGGGGTCCGTGTCCGCTGGGTTCAGTCTTGGCCAGTTCGTTCTGTTGCAAGGACGAGGCTGGGGACAAACCCAAGTGCAGGACACAGGCGCAGAGGCAGAGTCGTGAGGCGTTAGCACAGCCACGAATGGGGAATCGGTATTCAGGAGACAGAGACAATGTTTATGTAAAGTATCCAGGAGATGATGTGGAGCTTAGAACAGACAGTCCCAAAGAATCAGGAAACGTGGTTTACTCACACTAGAGTCAACCAACGAACTAACAAAGCATGGCTGTGCCGCCCGAGTTTGTCCTATGTTCACTAATGGGATCCAGGCGTGCTGTAATTAATGGAACTGGGAATGACTGGAAATCGGACGAGGGGGTTAAGGCCCAATTGAGGAGATAATAGCAAGATGTGGAATTGCCAGAGGGGATCATGACAGTTGCTGGAATTTGAGGACCCGAGTTATAGGGATACGGTGGATAGGTTAAGATTTTATTGCCTGGAGCGTGGGAAAATTAAGAGAAATTTGACAGAGGTAATGGAAATGCTAACAGGATTTTCCTACTGAGGTTGAGAGGCTAGAACTAGAGGTCTGGGGTAAAGATGAAAAGTGAAATATTTAAGGTGAGCCTGAGGGAGACTCCTTCAAACAGAGGGTGGTGGAGTGTGTAACAAGTGCTCATTGAATTTCAATGATTAAGAGAAGTTTGGATCGATATATGAAGGAGAGAGGTATGGAGCTCTATGGTCCAGGTGCAGTTTGATGGGACGAGGGTTCAGCGTGGACTAGATGGGCTGAAGGGCCTTTTTCTACCTTGTAGTCACCTATGATTCTATAACAGAGTTTTATAGAGCTGCAGAATTATTTCATGACTCTTGAGCTCAATACTCTGACAAATGATCGCCAGTATAACACACTCCTGCTTAGCAACCCTACCATCCTGTGTGGCAACTTTGAGATATCTGGGGACATGGAACCAAAAATCCCCCTGTTCCTCCACACTGCTAAGAATGCTACAATTAACTCAGCATAGGTGTGGAAGGGTAATGTAGAGGGTGTAACAGTAACATATGACTGGCACAGTGACGTGGAGTTGGCATGGTATCGTAGAGGTGACATTGTGGTGGAGGACTAGAAGAGTAACATGGGGTGGTACAACAATGGAGGTGTGATCTGGCTGACATGGTAATTTTTTTTACAAAATATCTTTATTACAAATTCGGTGCTAGATATACAAAACAGTGACTAACTCAATTACTTCACTGCGAATAGACAATACATATTAAACCGAAATGTTTCCATTTCAATCAATGGTGGCACTAACCCCCGCAGAGCCCAACAGTCGTGGAACGCCTCTAAGGTACGTGTTCCTTCTCAATATTTACCTGGGCTCAAACATACTCCCTAAACATTGCCAGGCAATCTACCCATGCAGATCCTCCCGGCACCCATTTCAAAGACCCACGGATGGCTGTTTTCGCCAGCCCAGGAGCAAGTTTACAAGGACATCCTCATCCCTCCATGGCCCCCTCCTTACTGGATGACTGTATATAGAAACATAGAAACATAGAAAATAGGTGCAGGAGTAGGCCATTCGGCCCTTCGAGCCTGCACCGCCATTTATTATGATCATGGCTGATCATCCAACTCAGAACCCAGCCTTCCCTCCATACCCCCTGACCCCTGTAGCCACAAGGGCCATATCTAACTTCCTCTTAAACATAGCCAATGAACTGGCCTCAACAGTTTGCTGTGGCAGAGAATTCCACAGATTCACCACTCTCTGTGTGAAGAAGTTTTTCCTAATCTCGGTCCTAAAAGGCTTCCCCTCTATCCTCAAACTGTGACCCCTCATTCTGGACCTCCCCAACATCGAGAACAATCTTCCCGCATCTAGCCTGTCCAATCCCTTTAGGATCTTATACGTTTCAATCAGATCCCCCCTCAATCTTCTAAATTCCAACGAGTACAAGCCCAGTTCATCCAGTCTTGCTTCATATGAAAGACCTGCCATCCCAGGAATCAATCTGGTGAACCTTCTTTGTACTCCCTCTATGGCAAAGATGTCTTTCCTCAGATTAAGGGACCAAAACTGCACACAATACTCCAGGTGTGGTCTCACCAAGGCCTTGTACAACTGCAGTAGTACCTCCCTGCTCCTGTACTCGAATCCTCTCGCTATAAATGCCAGCATACCGTTCGCCTTTTTTCACCGCCTGCTGTACCTGCATGCCCACTTTCAATGACTGGTGTATAATGACACCCAGGTCTCGTTGCACCTCCCCTTTTCCTAATCGGCCACCATTCAGATAATAATCTGTTTTCCTATTTTTGCCACCAAAGTGGATAACTTCACATTTATCCACATTAAATTGCATCTGCCATGAGTTTGCCCACTCACCCAATCTATCCAAGTCACCCTGCATCCTCTTAGCACCCTCCTCACTGCTAACACTGCCACCCAGCTTCATGTCATCCGCAAACTTGGAGATGCTGCATTTAATTCCCTCATCCAAGTCATTAATATATATTGTAAACAACTGGGGTCCCAGCACTGAGCCTTGCGGTACCCCACTAGTCACCGCCTGCCATTCTGAAAAGGTCCCGTTTATTCCCACTCTTTGCTTCCTGTCTGCTAACCAATTCTCCACCCACACCAATACCTTACCCCCAATACCGTGTGCTTTAAGTTTGCACACTAATCTCCTGTGTGGGACCTTGTCAAAAGCCTTTTGAAAATCCAAATATACCACATCCACTGGTTCTCCCCTATCCACTCTACTAGTTACATCCTCAAAAAATTCTATGAGATTCGTCAGACATGATTTTCCTTTCACAAATCCATGCTGACTTTGTCCGATCATTTCACCGCTTTCCAAATGTGCTGTTATCACATCCTTGATAACTGACTCCAGCAGTTTCCCCACCACCGACGTTAGGCTAACCGGCCTATAATTCCCTGGTTTCTCTCTCCCTCCTTTTTTAAAAAGTGGGGTTACATTAGCCACCCTCCAATCCTCAGGAACTAGTCCAGAATCTAACGAGTTTTGAAAAATTATCACTAATGCATCCACTATTTCTTGGGCTACTTCCTTAAGCACTCTGAGATGCAGACCATCTGGCCCTGGGGATTTATCTGCCTTCAATCCCTTCAATTTACCTAACACCACTTCCCTACTAACATGTATTTCACTCAGTTCCTCCATCTCACTGGACCCTCTGTCCCTTACTATTTCTGGAAGATTATTTATGTCCTCCTTAGTGAAGACAGAACCAAAGTAATTATTCAATTGGTCTGCCATGTCCTTGCTCCCCATAATCAATTCACCTGTTTCTGTCTGCAGGGGACCTACATTTGTCTTTATCAGTCTTTTCCTTTTTACATATCTATAAAAGCTTTTACAGTCCGTTTTTATGTTCTCTGCCAGTTTTCTCTCATAATCTTTTTTCCCCTTCCTAATTAAGCCTAATTTGGCATAGGATTGTGGGCCGAAGGGCCTGTATTGTGCTGTAGGTTTTCAATGTTTGTATGTCACTAAAATTCATTTCCTGCATTACTATTTTGTCAGTACCTCCAATTGAACTTTGCCTTTTTGTGTGTTCCCCCTCTGTGGTTTTGTATTGCCATGTGCTCTTGTTTGTTCTCATGCCCCATGTGCACCTGTCCCCACTCCTGCTCTACTCCGGCCCCAGTATTACTGGGTACTCCGCCTCTCACCTGTTTCTCATTATTAACTGTTTTTCTGCCACCTGTGTCTCATTGTGCTCCACCTATCATCTGCCTCTCTGTTTATTGCTCAGTGTATTGTAGTCCTGTGTTTTCACCCGTTTGTTACCAGATCTTGCCAGTGAGGTTTCCTGGGCCTTTCCAGCATTTTGTATCTGAACTCTGTCCATCCGAATATCGACTCTGCCTGTTTCCCGATTCTGGTTTTTGGATTTCTCTGGAATTTTTGATCTCCGCCTGAACTTTGATACCGACTTTGTTGCCCATCTGGATTTGCTACTCAGTAAATATCACAGTGCACACAGCACCTGGTCTGCGATTGGGTCCCTGCTTCAGCGCCCTGACATATTTAGATTTCTTCCCTTGCAGTCATGGAGAAACAGTATCAGGGCAACTGGAATCCATCAATACTGGCTGATTATTGTTGGACACAAGCAAGAAGCTTCAGACATTGAGTACAAATGAAAATCATCAGCAAAACTTTTTCAGCTTAGTTGAACTATTGCAAAGAGCAAGCACCATTAAGCAATTACATGCATGATATTCAATAAAAGTTAATTTCTGATATCTCCTAATTCCTACATGATGCAAGTAGTCCAAAATTATATTTTTGTTCAACTTTCAGCGGTGTATCATAAACACAAAAAAAAGGTCTCCCCGTGATGGTGGTGGAGGTGGATACGATAGGGTCTTTTAAGAGACTCCTGGACAGGTACATGGAGCTTAGAAAAATAGAGGGCTATGGGTAAGCTTAGGTAATTTCTAAAGTAAGTACATGTTCGGCAGAGCTTTGTGGGCCGAAGGGCCTGTATTGTGTTCTAAGTTTTCTACGTTCTATGTTCTAGGTACATGAGCGTGGAATCATCGAAGGATCAGAGGTGACGAGGGTCATTAACTTTGAATTCCTAGGTGTCACTGTCTCAGAAGTCCTGTCCTAAACCCACCAATATAATTGCAAAGGAAGCCCAATGGCTCCTCTACTTCCCCAGGAGTCTGCGGAGATACGGCATGTCATCAAAAACCTTGGAAAACTTCTGTAGCTGTGTGGACTGTGTGGTTTGAACAACAAAATCTATGTTCACTTTGATCACTTTGCACTGTAATGGTCTTTATGTTCTAACTTTAAAAAAAATTGCTGTTTGATTTGAGAATGCTGTGTGTCTGTAATGATGCTGTCAGTATGGTTTTTGTCACCCCATACACATTTGGCAGTGAACTCGACTTTGACTTTGACCCACAGCAGCAAAGTCTGCTGACACGGATAGTGCATTTCTCAGTTGCTGTTCGAAATATGGTTTCCAAAGAAACCACAAACCATGTCACCCTCCTCCCTGATCACTGTGCAGAGCAGTGGACCAGAGCTCGGGACAGGAGCTGACATGGTGTACACCAGTGGTGAGGCAGACAGGGTTATGGAAAGGTGAATTGAGGAAGTATGAAAACAGAAGTCCCAAGTTAGATCTCGTTTGTTTTGAGAGACCAACTGTGCTTCAAAGGTTTCTGAAAGTGCTGTCAATATGTGAGACATAAAGTCTAAGTTTTCCAGGGAAGGATTATCTGTGCCTGGGAAATAATTCATAGTTCTGAGCATCCATCCTCCCATACCCAAGCCACATTTCGGAGAACCACATGTTTCGCTGTATACCCCTTCAATCGATGGGGCTTCAGAGAGAGTGTGGGGCAGTGCCTGGTATCTACACCCTAGCAATATCTTGGAGAACCAAAATAGTCATAGTCATTGTCATACTTTATTGATCCTGGGAGATATTGGTTTTCATTACAGTTGCACCATAAATAATTAAATAGTAATAAAACCATAAATAGTTAAATAGTAATATGTAAATATGTAAATTATGCCAGGGAATAAGTCCATGACCAGCCTATTGGCTCAGGGTGTCTGACCCTCCAAGGGAGGAGTTGTAAAGTTTGATGGCCACAGGCAGGAATGACTTCCTATGATGCTCAGTGTTGCATCTCGGTGGAATGAGTCTCTGGCTGAATATACTCCTGTGCCCAACCAGTACATTATGTAGTGGATGAGAGACATTGTCCAAGATGGCATGCAACTTGGACAGCATCCTCTTTTCAGACACCACCGTCAGAGAGTCCAGTTCCATCCCCACAACATCACTGGCCTTACGAATGAGTTTGTTGATTCTGTTGGTGTCTGTCACCCTCAGCCTGCTGCCCCAGAACACAACAACAAACATGATCGCACTGGACACCATAGACTCGTAGAATGTCCTCAGCATCGTCCGACAGATGTTAAAGGGCCTCAGTCTCCTCAGGAAATAGAGACGGCTCTGACCCTTCTTGTAGCCAGCCTCAGTGTTCTTTGACCAGTCCAGTTTATTGTCAATTCATATCCCCAGGTATTTGTAATCCTCCACCATGCCCACACTGACTCCCTGGATGGAAACAGGGGTCACCAGTGCCTTAGCTCTCCTCAGGTCTACCACCAGCTCCTTAGTCTTTTTCACATTAAGCTGCAGATAATTCTGTTCACTCCATGTGACCAAGTTTTCTACCGTAGCCCTGTACTCAGTCTTGTCTCCCTTGCTGATGCATCCAACTATGGCAGAGTCATCAGAAAACTTCTGAAGATGACAAGACTCTGTGTAGTAGTTGAAATCTGAGGTGTAAATGGTGAAGAGAAAGGGAGACAAAACAGTCCCCTGTGGAGCCCCAGTGCTGCTGATCACTCTGTCGGACACACAGTGTTGCAAGCACACATACTGTGGTCTGCCAGTCAGGTAATCAAGAATCCATGACACCAGGAAAGCATCCACCTACATCGCTGTCAGCTTCTCCTCCAGTAGAGCAGGGCGGATGGTGTTGAATGCACTGGAGAAGTCAAAAAACATGACTCTCACAGTGCTCGCTGGCTTGTCCAGGTGGGCGTAGACACGGTTCAGCAGGTAGACGATGGCATCCTCAACTCCTAGTTGGGGCTGGTAGGCAAACTGGAGGGGATCTACTTGTGGCCTAACCATAGGCCAGAGCAGCTCCAGAACAAGTCTGTCCAGGGTCTTCATGATGTGGGAGATCAATGCCACCAGTCTGTAGTCATTGAGGCCACTTGGGTGTGGTGTCTTCGGCACAGGGACGAGGCAAGACGTCTTCCACAGCACAGGAACCCTCCGGAGCCTCAGGCTCAGGTTGGAGACATGGCGAAGTACTCCACATAGCTGAGGGGCACAGGCTTTGAGCACCCTGGTACTGACACCATCCAGTCCTGCAGCCTTGCTTGGGTTGAGATGGATCATTGTGCTCGCTCACCTCCCCCTCCTTCATAGAGTGGGGCATCAAAAATAATAGCGGGTGGTGCATGACATCAAGGCAGATAGAGGAAGAAGGGGTAGAATGTGGGAGTGAGAGGAGAGTTGGAGGGTGGAAGGGGGAGAATGGCAGAGTGCAGGGTGTTCTTGGATGTTGGGGAGACTGGAGGAGTGTAAGGAGAGTCAGTGAAAAGAGAGAGGAGCAGTGGAGGTAACAATGGTGGGGGATGAATGGGGGATTGCATGGATTTCCTGGATATTGGGGTCTAATTGGAAAGTGTAGAGAGAGCCATTGGCAAGAGAAAGGGCAGTACTGAGGGAAAGGGGGAAAGGATGACGGGAGAGAATAGGAGGGTGTGAGGACTTGGAGGATGGGAGAGAATGGAGGTGTGTGGGGAGAGTTAGTGGGTAGAGAAAGGGGCAGTTTGGGGAGCTGGATGGAGGGAGGAGAATGAGGGACTGTGAGAGGATATGGAGAGTAGCGGGAGGAGGGGGAAGAGTAGAGGGAGATGTGGATTATGGAGGACAAATGGGGGAGTGTGGAGAAGAATGAAGGGGTGGGAAGACACTAAGGTTCGGGGAGAGTTGGGGAGATTTGGATTATGGGGAGCAAATAGAGGAGTGATGAGGAGATGGAGGGAAGGGGAGTATGGATGGGTTTGGAGAGGAAGGAACTGATGTGCATGTGAGAGAGAACAGCTTATGGAGATATACTGTAAGTGGAATGATGGACTGATGGAATTGTGCTGAGGCTGCAGAGATTTCCTGGGCAGAATGTCCTGCTTCTCCTCTGTAAGGAAAGTAGAAAACATATATAGAAGAAAACAAGCTACTGAGATAACTGAGTTTGTTGTCTGTCAGTGAGCAGTTTACAGGGGAAAGAAGCAACAGTAGTTATGGTGTCAGTCTGATGGATGAAAAAAAATCACACAACGGGTAGAGTCGCTGCCCCCCAGCTTCAGCGATCCTGGTTTAATCCCAACCTCCAATGTCTTCTGAGCAGTGTGTGCACATTTTCCCTGTGACTGTATGTGATTCTCTCGGGTGCTCCGGTTTCCTCTAAAACCCCAAAGACAGGTAGATCATTGGGCTAAATAGCCACTGTAAGTTGCCTCCTGGTGTCTGAGTGAGGGGTGGAATATGGTGGGGGGGGGCGGTGTTGTTGCGCTGAGACTTTGGTCAGATCCCACATGGAGAATTGTGAGCAGCTTTGGGCCCCTCATCTAAGAAAATATGTGTTGAGATTGGAGAGGGTCCAGAAGAGCTTCATGAGAATGATACAAGGGCTAACGTATGAGGAGAGTTTGATGGCTTTGGGTCTGTACACGCCGGAATTTATAAAAATGAGGGAGAGATCTCATTGAAACCTATTGAATATTGAAAGCCCAGATGGAGCGAACATGGAGAGGATGTTTCTTGTCCTGAGGGATTCTAAGATGAAGGCACAACCTCAGAATACAAGGATCTCCCTTCTGAGCAGAGATGGAGAGGATTTTCTTTTGCCACTGAAATTCATTGCCACAGATGGCTGTGGAGGTCAAATCACTGGGTATATGGAAAGCAGAGTTTGAAAAGTTCTTGATTAGTAATTGTGTCAAAGTTTATGGGAAGAAGGCAGGAGCATGAGTTTGAGAGGGATAATACAGCAGCCAGGTTAGAATGGTGAAGCAGACCCGATTGGCTGAATGGCCTAATCCTGCTTCTATGTTTTAAATGGTTATGCTGTTATGGAGTTGATCCATACAGACATATTCAGTGCTGTGGGCATCAAACAGTGTTCAAAAGGTCAGTGTTGGAGAAGACATTGAACAAACCATCCAATAATAGAGGGCAGTGAGAGCAGTGGTATATTCTGGGCACGGACAGAGTGTGTTAGATGAATATTTTCGGTGTTGTGTAACATTACTGTGAAAGCAGAGTAACACATTGCTGGGGTAATACACGCAAAATGCTGAAGGAACTCAGCTAGTCAGGCAACATCTGCAGAGAGGAGTAAACAGTCAAGATGTCAGGCTGAGACACTTCATCAGGGCTGCCAAAGGGTCCAGCACTGAAAATTGTCTACTTATTCCCCTTCATACATGCCTGACCTATTGAGGTCTTCCAAAAATTTGTGTGTTATTCTTAATTTCCAGAGTCTTTTGAATCTCTTGTGTTTAAGATATTGCTGGAGACAGGGAATACATTCACAAGAGGGAGACCTGCAGCCAATCGAGTTACAGAGTACTAGAAAGGTATAGCACAGAAACAGGCCCTTCGGCCCACCTAGTCCATGCTGAAGCCATTTTAACTGCCTACTCTCATCGAACTGCCCGCCATACTACTACCATCCTTCTGCTTATCCATAGTTCACCAGAAACATTGTGTTATATGAAGCTACACCTTAGAAACAACGGTCAAGGAGGTACAGAGAGAATCTGTATTTACTGACAAGTAACTTTTGTTGTCTCAACTAAAAGGCATGTGGGTTCACATACCAACATATGTGTGTAGACCAGCTTGATTTCCTTGACACTCTATGAACAGTCAATGAAGAGATAAGCTATTACCCGGGAAAGGAGTACGACATGGTCCTGATCTCCACATAAATGTGTAGACCTCCACTTCCATGATGGTTGTTTTCTGGTTGCTGAAGAGTCATCACCGTTATGCATTTGGAGCTCCAGACTCGTAGAGTGTTCCTCATCATTTGAACTGATGGATCTTCATCCCATTGGCTCAAGGTCACCTGATCTACCTGGGTCACATTCTTACTGTTTCTAGTCCAGGGCTACAACCAACGTTATTCTATGATTTATGTTTCCCAACCTTGTGTATTTGTTCCTTTCAACTCTGACTGCTTCAAACAGGTCAAACTAGATGACCCAGACACTGAGTCTAACGAGTTCACTTCTCTTGTAGGTCTTCCACTTTACATAATAAATAGATACTCATCTGAGAATGTCCTCGGGTTTGGCAGGTCATCAGTCTGAGCTCCTTGTGTCAACATTCAATTCCTCTGATTCGATTATCCCAGAGCAAGTATCAGTTCAGAGTTCCCAAAATGGGGAGAAACAAAAGCAATTGGATTGTCTGCTCCCTCTGTCCTTGATTAATGTGAATCCAATGATTTGTAGACTGTAGTTCTTTCTGACCAACAGCTGAAATATAACTCACATGCACCACTTGTGCTGGCAGCTCATTCCACACTCTCACAATCACCTGAGTAAAGAAGTTTTCCCTCAGGTTCCCCTTAAACTTTTCAACTTTCTCACATCTATGTTAATCACCCATGACTTCCGGTTGTAGTCCCACTCAACTTCAATGGAAAAAGCCTGCTTGCATTTACCCTATCTAAAACCTTCATAATTTAGTATACCTCTTTCAAATCTCCTCTCAATCTTCTACGTTATACGGAATAAAGTCCAAACCTATTCAATCTTTCATTATAACTGCCGTCCTCCAGACACGGCAACATCCTTGTAATTTTTGTCTGTACTCTTTCAAACTGACGTAGATGTTTCCTGTAGATAGGTGAACAAAACAGCACAGAATCCTCCAAATTAGGCCTCACCCAACTCATACAATTTCTGCATAACATCCCATTTCCTGCAGTCAATACATTGATTGATGAAGGCCAATGTGCCAAAAGATTTCTTTACAACCCTGCCTAACTATGATGGGACTTCCAATGAATTATGGATCTGTATCACCAGATTCCTTTGTTCTACCATAGTCCTCACTGGGTTAGACCTACCCTGAAGTGCGACACCTTGCGTGAAATTTCACCTGCCATTTTCAGCTAATTTTTCCAGCTGATCCAGGTAAATCGCAAGCCATGATAGCTTTCCACAACACTCCCAATCTTGATGTTCTCACGTACCCCGTGATGGGTTAAAGAACCAGTAGAGATGGAAAACACTTTGGAGTCCGGTATTGCTATTAACTAATAATATTTGTTATTAACTATGCAATACAGTAATATAAATGCAGATAAATCAACCAGGTTAGCGAATGATCATATATAAGTAAGTGTGGAAATATATGAAAACATAGCTTCTTCAAGTCTGCGGGTAAAGGCGGGAGGAGAAGAGAAGCAGCACGTTGCGTGTGCGCAGCCCTTCGATGAAAAGTGATATCGTATCTGTTGAACAGGGGCCGTGAACAATTCTGATTTGATGAAGATGGATGTGAAAGCACAGAAGAACATCTGGAAAAATTTCTGAAACTCTCGTTCACCGCTGTCTTTACTGCGCGGTCGGGAATCTTTTGGAGGGTAGGCCTCAAAATCCCTGGCTTTGCCTGCTGTTGGCGACTGAGAAGGAGGTGGAATCATTCCAATAGTGATGGCACTCAGTACTCGGTGTCAGACAGCTGATCGGAGCTCGAAGTTTTTGGATGACTCGGAGTCAGACCGTGGTCGGGTATGGCAGGGAGAGTTTTTCTTCCTTCTCTCCGTCTGCGTGAGATGTGGGACATTTGAGAGACTTTGAACTTTACTGTGATCATGGACTTCTTCATCAAGTTATGGTATTGTTGCACTGTTGTAACTATATGTTATAATTATGTGGTTTTGTTAGTTTTTTTTCAGTCTTGGTCTGTCCTGTCTTGTGATATCACACCGGAGGAAATATTGTATCATTTCTTAATCCATGCATTACTAAATGACAATAATAAAGGACTGCGTGTCTTCATAATCTAAATAGATAGTCTTACGATGATGAGAAAAGTTCAGTTCAGTTCGTGGTATTGAGTTGAGTAGTGATGGAGAGAGAGAGACAGAGATTTGAGTCTTCAGGTGAGCTGATGCCGTTGATCTTCCTGTTGTCCTCCGAAATCCTTTAAAATTCACCGACTGTGACCATAACAAAGGGGACAATTCTTCAGTGGTGGATTTATCAACCCAGGCAAGCGTTGGAGGCATGAACAGCTCCCCACTGGTCACTTCCTTTTTACACTGCAAGAGCCACTGATCGATCCACCTGATTGATCCTCCAAAAACCCACTTTTTCTCTGGGCAAAACAAAGCTCATTCAGTGTCTAAAAACATGTGTCTGAGGTCTATCATCTGACCTTCTATTTATCTCACCGTACTGAGTACCAACTGTCTCTCAAGTAAACTGTCTGTTTAAGAATGTATAAGCAGGCAATGTCCTTGTAAAAAGTAAACATGCTGCAGAGAAGCCATAACATCGATTGTCCATCAAACAACGCCGTCCTCGGTCACCATGGCAACCCACGAGCTGCTAGGATCCCTTTCTCTCCGAACTCAGCAGAAACCCCAAAGTTAGTCTCAGTTCTTTCTCGTGCCTTAAAGTGACAGTCCACAGAAAATATGAACCTTAGGGGTTCATAACACCATCTCAAAGCAGTCTTCATCTCTTTCTCTCTCTCGCTCTCTTAAAAACGATGTCAGTGTTCAATAACTCTCTCTCGCTTTTCAAAAGCACAATTCATAGGTGTAATCGAGCACAGTTCATAGGGATAATTCAGGACCCCGTCACACCCCCTTTCTTCAGAATTTTTTTTGACGAAGGCGAAATTTTTAGTTTAAATGTAAATTACAGAGTTTGATACAATACATGTATAATCATCAGATGACAGAGCGAAATGTGTACAATGTCCAACTTAACATCTGGATAAACAATCAGCTATCATATTGTCAGTACCTTTCACATGTTTGATTATCAGGTCATATGCTTGCAATATCAGACTCCAATTTAATAACCTTCTATTCTTCTCCTTCATCTTAGTCAGAAACACCAAGGGATTGTGATCCGTGTAAACCACAAGTGGTCTCTGGGCAGGACAAACATAGACCTCAAAATGTTGTAAGGCCAGAATAAGTGCTAGTAATTCCTTTTCAACAGTTGAATAATTTTTCTGGTGCCCATTAAATTTCTTTGAGAAATAGGCTACTCGGTATTCAATGTCATCCACTTCCTTCTGTAACAGTATCGCCCCAGCAGCTTCGTCACTAGCGTCTGTTGCTATAGAAAATGGCTTTGAAAAATCAGGTGCCTTGAGCACAGGATGAGAACACAGGATGGTTTTCAGGCATTCAAATGCCTCCTGGCAAAAATCACTCCATACAAATCCTTCACTCTTCCCTAGAAGTTTTGTTAAGGAGAGAGCGATGTCAGCAAAGTTCTTACAAAACTTATGATAATCCCCAACCATTCCTAAAGCTCTCCTTAAAGCTTTCTTGCTGGTCCAAATGGGAACCTCAGCAATACCTTGAACATTGGCCTGTACAGGAGCCAGTTGGCCCTGGCCTACCATGTAGCCCAGATACGTGACTGTGGCATGGCCAAACTCACTTTTAGCGAGGTTCACAGTAAGACTGGCCTTGGAAAGTCTGTCAAACAGTTTTGCTACTGCTGCAATATGCTCTTCCCATGTGTCATTCCAGTCTACTAAATGATCAATATAAGCCCCTGTGTTTTCTAAACTTCTAATCACAGAATTGATCATTCTTTGAAATGTCCCTGGAGCATTTTTCATCCTGAGGGGTAAATCTTTATATTCATACAGTCCAGATGGTATCATAAATGCCATCTTCTATAAGCGGGAGGAGAGAGAGCAGCGCGCCGCGTGCGCGCAGACCTCCGGTGAAAAATGATGTCATATCAGTTAAATAGGGGCTGTGGGCAATTCTGATTTGATGGAGTCAGCCGTGAAAGCACAGAGGAACATCTGGAGAAATTTCGGAAACACTAGTTCGCTGCTGTTGTTACTGCGCGGTTGGGAATCTTCCGGAGGGAAGGCCTCAATATCCCCGGCTTTGCCTGCTGTTGGCAACTGAGATTAAGGTTGAATCGTTTGGACAGAGATGGTGCTCAGTACTCAGTGTTGGAGCTGATTGGAGGCTGAAAGTTTTCGGATGACTCAGAGTCGTACTGTTGTCGGCATGGCAGGGAGAGTTTTTCTTCCTTCTCCTGTCTGTGTGAGATGTGGGACATTTGAGAGACTTTGAACTTTTTACTGTGCTCATGGACTTCTTCATCGAGTTCTGGAATTGTTGCACTGTTGTAACTATATGTTATAATTCTGTGGTTTTGTTAGTTTTTTCAGTCTTAGTCTGTCCTGTGTTTTGTGATATCACACCGGAGGAAATATTATATCATTTCTTAACGCATGCATTACTAAATGACAATAGAAGAGGACTGCGTGTCTTCATAATCTAAATGCTGATATCTCTTTAGCCCTTTCTGTCAAAGGAACACCCCAGTATCCTTTCAATAAGTCAATGTTTGTAAGGTACTTAGCCTTTCCCACTTTATCAATACAATCATCCACTCTCTTTCCTTGTTCCTTCTTGTTTCCAATTTCTTGTTCAACCATTTTGCTTTTCTCTAACTTTATTCTGTAAGGATATGCTCTGATTGGCTGGGCTGAATTTACAATGATGTCATGCCCTTCAGCTGTATACCGTCTTAGAATGTCAGGGAATAAATCTTTATGCTTGCTAATTAATTCCTTGTTGTTGCCGTGTAGGTCCCAACTAATGGACATTATCAGTAATATTTTTCAAAACAATGGAAGTCTTACATCTTGTTGATACTAGATTCAGTTTGGTAAAATTAATTTTCATCTTATTTTAAGCCTCTACGACTCCATTGGTTTTCATAACAGTGCTCACAGGTGCCATTTTATCAAACAAGTGTTTTATTTTAATTTGAACATTCTGCAAACTTTCCTTTGCAAGGTCACAAACCTTATTGAACCTCTCCCAGAATTTTAAAACATAATTAAGCACACTGACACATGTTTCCAAATCAGACCATAATTCTCTGAGTAGGGTCAAAGGTCCTTTTGGCCTATGACAGAACACAGGTTCCAATAGATTACCCTCCAATGACTTTTGAATCGTCACTCCAACAGAAAATAAGAGTAGGGGAATCCTCTCATACCAGTTTTTCCCATTTTCACACAATATGTTTTAATCATGGTCTTCTGAGTGGAGTTGAACCGTTCCAAGGCTCCCTTGGATTCTGTGTGATTTGCAGATGACACAATGTGCTTAGCTCCCAGTTCTCCAACTATCCCCGGAATGTTCTCAAAGTAAGGTTACTACCCTGGTCAAATTGAATTTCTTTGGGCAGGCCTACCAGTATGAAAAACTTACTGAATGCTTTTACCACAGTCCTGGCCTTGATGTTTCCAAAAGGCATGGCTTCAGGGAATCTAGACAAAGCACACATAATTGTTAACAGATGCTGATGACCAGCTGCAGTCTTTAGCAATGGGCCAACACAATCCACTATGACCCTCAAAAAAGGTTCATCAAAAGCAGGTATCTGTTAATTGTTACTTGAATAATCTGATTATGTTTCTCCTCAACCTGGCAGGTATGGCAAGTCCTGCAAAAATTCACAGCATCCTTTCTTAAATTAGGCCAGTAGAATTATTTCATAATCCTGTTAACTGTCTTTCTCACTCCAAAATTTCCACCTAAAGGCATATTGTAAACCATGTTTAAAACTTCAGCACTGTAAACTTTTGGAATCACTACCTGATGCACAATAGCCCAAACCTCACTGGCAGGCACAGTGGCTTGTCTCCACTTCCTCATTAACACCCCACCTTGAAGATAATATCCCACTGACTTTTGCTGAACCTCCTCTTCTGTGAGAGCTGTCTCCTGTGAAGCCACCATTTCAGAATCTTTATTCTGTTCCCCTAAAAATTCCTTCCTCCAAAGGACAAACCTTCCTCATACACCTCACTCTCCAAATCCTCTTGTAGCATGGAAGATAGAGAAGACTGTGACACATCATCATACTTTAAACTTCTGGTTTTGCTATCATGGGGCTCAGCAGACTTCCAAAACATGCTTCGAGTAATTGCGCATGTGGGAAAAACATCAGTCTTTCTGTGTGGTTGATTAGCAACAGCTTTGCTCATCAGTTGAATTGTTAAATCACCCTTATCTTGGAGAGGTGTCAATCTCCCCACATTGTTGACTAAACTGAGCACCATCACCAGACTTATAAGAACCATATATGCATTGTGGAAGAGGTCAAACAGTCCATTTATCAAATTTATACGACCTTCACTTCGACTTATGCCTATAACATCAATCAACAATGGCGTCTCAAACTCATAACAATCCTTCTTCTCCACAAAATCACCATGAATGACATCATAACCTTGCAAGTGTTTACCTCCAAATGTCCAAACAAAATTCAACAGAGAGGGGCATGCTTCCTCAGCAGATCTTTGTCCTGCAAGCAGGGTCAAAGGTCACGCAACCAATCCAAACTTTCCCAGTACTTTATTCAAAAGTTCAGGAAGAACATTAACAACACTTTTCCCATTATTTCCAATTTTTATCGCATCACTAACTTTTAAAACACTGTCTAATATAAGTGACGGAGAATTCTCAATTTCCACTGGTACCAAAGTTATCCCCTTATTCACTGAACCAAAACCATCTGACACAAAAGAACTGCATTCCTTTCAAACCAAGTCAGACACCTCAGACCTTAACTGAGTTTCTTTCTTTTCTTTTTAAATCTTTTCATTGATTTTCAAAATTATAAACTCAATAACAAAGTTGGTACAAAGAAATTGGAATAATGTTAATTAGCATATATAAAATGAATTTTAAGTAACATAGATATAAAAGACTTCCAAGCTCATAATGAAATTAGTCATTAAAAAAAGAAATAAAAAGAAAAAAAGTATAAACAAAAAAAACCCCAAAAGAAAAAGAGAACCCCCCCCCCAAAAAAAAGCAAAACAGGGCTAGACCAATAGCTTGTATCAAACACGTTCAGTAATGTCGTTAACTCAGCTCCTCTAATAATATAATTTAAGTTCAGAGAAAAGATTCGGAAAGGTCAGATTACATCATATTTAACTGAGATTCAACACAAGGTTCAGTACCCTGTGAACCTGCAGGTACTTCAAAAATCTGAACACAGGCAATCAGGACAGCTGCCTCTTCTGGGCTGTCATCACTTGTCTCAGTTTCAAATTCAAGGTCACCCGAACCTCCCAGATAATCACTGGGTAACTCTCATCTGGAGTAATCTCAACCTCGTGGGTTAAAACAAATTTGTCTGGTTTCTTAGCAGACCCCCGCAGGGTGGCAGCATCCTCTTCATCTAGGTATGCCCTCACATCATAGGGGATACAACTTTAAATTCATCAAACAGAACAAGCCCTCTGAGCTGTAAAAATCATCAGGGTCTGACACTAAACCTCTCAGCTGCCACATCTCCCTTTCAAACTATCTCTGTCTTTCTGTCTCTTTGGCCTTGAGATGTTTAAGTTGCAGCTCATGCTGTCTTTTCCCATCCTCAGCCTCCAGCCTGCATTGCTGCACCTGAAGCTGAATCTCAGCCTCAGTAAGTTTACCTTCTGTGAACATTTTCAACACATCCTCAGTAAATTGTTTCATCGAAACATAATATTCAACTATTTTTCTTTGAATTTCTTTCAATTTCTAACTTAGTCATACCCTTCTTTACCATCGTAAACTTTAATTCCTGTTATGTCCCGCAACTCATACTTTCTAGCTTTCGTCAGGGAAGTGGGGTTTGGCGATCCCAGAAATTCCGCAACATCAATTTCTGCTGTTTTTCCACACAAGCAAATCAAAAGGGATTTTCCCTAATTAATTCAAACAGGCCCCCAACGAATTTGTTCATAACACGGATGCAGGCGCCAATTTTGTGAGGACCCGGGACGGATTAAAGAACCAGCAGAAATGGAAAACACTTTGGAGTCCAGTATTGCTATTAACTAATAATATTTATTAATAACTACGCGATACAGTAATATAAATGCAGAAAAATCAAACAGGTTAACAAATGATCAGATATAAGTAAGTGTGGAAATATATGAAAACCAAGCTTCTTCAAGTCTAGGGGTAAATAGATAGTCTTATGATGATGAGAAAAGTTCAGTTCAGTTTGTGGTATTGAGTTGAGTAGTGATGGAGAGAGAGAGAGATTTGAGTCTTCAGGTGAGCTGATGCCGTCGATCTTCCCGTTGTCCTCCGAAATCCTTTAAAACTCACTGAATGTGAGCACAACAAAGGAGACCGTTCTTCTGTGGTGGAATTTTCAAGCCAGGCAAGGTTTGGACACACGAACAACTCCCCACCGGTCACTTCCTTTTCACACTGCAAGTGCCACTGATCGATCCAGCTGATTGATCCTCCAAAAACCCACTTTTTCTGTGGGCACAACAAAGCTCATGCAGTGTTCAAAAACATGTGTCTGAGGTCTATCATCTGACCTTCTATTTATCTCACCGTACTGAGTACCAACTGTCTCTCAAGTAACTCCTCCCTTCTCTGTCTGTGTAAGAATGTACAAGCAGGCAATGTCCATGTAAAAAGTAAACATGCTGCAGAGAAGCCATAACATCGATTGTCCATCAAATAATGCCGTCCTCGGTCACCATGGCGACCCACGAGCTGCTCGGTGCCCTCTCTCTCCAAACGCAGCAGAAATCCAAAAGTTAATCTCAGTTTTTTCTCGTGCCTTAAAGTGACAGTCTACAGAAAATATGAACCTTAGGGAATCATAACACTATCTCAAAGCGGTCTTTCTCTCTCTCTCTCTCTTAAAAACAAGATGTCAGTGTAAAATAACACTCTCTCTCTCTTTTCAAAAGCACAGTTCATAGGGGTAATTCAGGACCCCGTCACACTGTCATCCACAGATTTGCTGATCCAAGTAACCACATCATCAAGATCATTGATGTAGATGACAAGCAACAGTGGACTCAGCACCGTTCCCTGCAGCACTGCTCTAGTCACAGGCCACTAGTCAGAGAGGCAACAATATATTTCCATTCTTTGGCTTCTCCCACAAAGCCAATGTCTAAACCAACTTATTATTTCATCCTCAATGTGGAGGAACTGAACTTTCTTGATTAGATGCTCATGTGGGACCTCCTCAGATGCCTTGCCAAAATCCATGCAGACAACATCCACTGTCTTGCCTTTATTCATTTTCCTGGTAACTTCCCTTAAAAAACTGTAAGATTGATTAGACATTGCTTACCAAACATGAAGGCATGCTGACTATCCTTAACCAGACCATGTCTATCCAAATACTTAAATATCTAGTCTCTTAGAATACCTTCCAATAACTTCCCCGCAATTGATGTCAGACTCATTGGCCTATAGTTTATATTTAGAGTTTATCTTTGTGCAATTGCCTCCAATAGGGTCTGAGGGTCCACCTTGTCCTGCCCTGGTGATTTATCAACCTTGATTTGCCTCAGGACAGCAATCACCTCCTTTGTCTATCCTGCTTGATATTTCTTCAAAGAATTGCAGCAGAATTATCATGCAAGATTTTCTCTTGAGAAAACCATGCAATTACTGCCTGTTTTACCATGTGCCTCGAAGTACAATGAGACCTCATCCTTAATAATCGACTCCAATATCCTCCCAACTACTGAGATCAGACTAACTGGCCTAGTTTCTTTTCTTCTGCCTCCCTCCCTTCTGGAAGAGAGGAGTTTCATTTGCAATTTTCCAGTCTTCCAGAACCATTCCAGAACCTAGTGATTTTTTTAAAGATCATAACTAATACTTTCACGATCTCTTCACCCTCCACTTTCAGAACATCAGTGCGTTCATCATCTGGTCCAGGTGATTTATCTTCAAACCTTTCCATTTCCCATGTACCTTCTCTCTATTAATGGTAACTTCAGACACTTCATGCTCCTGACACCAGGAAACTCCACCATACTACTAGTGTTTTCCACAGTGAAGACTGATGTAAAATACATATTTATTTCTTCAGCATTTCATTGTCCCCCAGTATTACCTCTCCGGCATCATTTTTCAATAGTCCGTTATCCATTCTTGCCATTTTTTTCCCATTTTACATATCTGAAGAAACGTTTGGTATCCTTTTAATATTGTTGGCTAGCTTACTGTCGTATTCCATCTTTCCTTCTTAATGACATTTTTAGTTGCCTTCAGTTGGTACTTGAAAGCTACCTATTCTCTAACTCCCACTAATTTTTGCTCTGTTATATACCCTCTCTTTGGATTTTATATTGGCTTTGTATTCTCTTGTTGGCCATGGTTGTGTCATCTTTCCTTTAGATTATTTCTTTGGGATATATATATATATATATCATGTGTTTCCTGAATTGCTTCCAGAAATTCCAAACATTGCTGTTTGACAATCCCTGCCCATGTTCTTTTCCAATCAATTCTGACCAACTCTTCTCTCTTGCCTCTGTAATTCCATTTACTCCACTGTAATATTGATACATCTGACTTTAGCTTCTCTTTCTCAAATTTCAGTGTGAATTTGATAATATTATGATCACTTTAAGAACATAAGAACCTAAGAAATAGGAGCAGAGGAGGCATCCTACCCATTAGGACTGCTCTATCATTCAATAAGACCATGGCTGATCTCCATCTAAGCCTTTTCCCATTACTTTTAATTCCCCTACTATGCAAAAATCTATCCAACCTTGTCTTAAATATATTTACTGAGGTAGCCTCCACTGCTTCATTGGGCAGAGAACCCCACAGATTCACCACTCTCTAGGAAAAGCAGTTCCTCCTCATCTCTATTCTAAATCTGCTCCGCCGAATCTTGAAGCTATGTCCCTTGTTCTCGTCTCACCTACCAGTGAAAACAACTTACTGCCTCTATATTATCTATCCCTTTCATAATTTTATATGTTTCTATAAAATGTAATCTCATTCTTCTTAATTGCAGCCAGTACAGTTCCAGACGACTCAATCTCTTCTCATCGTCTAACCCCCTCATCTCTGTAATCAACCTCGTGAACCTCCTCTGCACCGCTTCCAAAGCCAAAATATCCTTCCTCAAGTAAGGAGACCTGTACTACATGCAGTACTTCAGGTGAGGCCTCACCAGTACCCTGTGCAGTTGCAGCATAACCTCCTTGCTCTGAAATTCATTCCCTCTAGCAAGGAAGGCCAATATTCCATTTGCCTTCTTGATAGCCTGTTGCACTGGCAAACCAACCTTTTGTGATTCATGTACAAGCACTGCCAAGTCCATCTGTACAGCAGGATGCTGTCATTTTTCCATTTAAATAATAATTTGCTCTTCTATTTTTCCTTCCAAAGTGGATGACCTCCCATTTACCAACATTGTACTCCATCTGCCATATCCTAGCCCGCTCACTTAACCTATCTATACCTCTCTGCAGGCTCTCTGTATCTTCTGCATAATTTGCTTTTCCTCTCAATATAGCATCATCAGCAAAGTTAGATACACTATACTTTTTCCTCTCTTTCAGATCATTACTTTCTCCAAAAGGTTCTTTTACCTTAAGCTCTCTAAGCAATTCTGGTTCATTGCACAGCACCCAGTCCAGAGTAGCTGATCTTCTTGTGGGCTCAACAATGAGCTGCCCTAAAAAGCCATCTCGTAGGCACTCTAGTAAATCCCCATCCTGTAATAGAGCACCAACCTGATTTTCCCAATCTACCTGTATATAGAAGTCCCCGATGAGTATTGTAACATTGCCGTTTTGGCAAGCATTTTCTTTCACCTATATTAATTTGTAGACCACTTCCTTACTACTGTTTGGGTATCTGTATGCAACTCCCATCAGGGTCTTTTTACCCCTGCAGTTTCTTAGCTCTATCCACAATCATTCAACAACTTACAACCCTATGTCACCTCTTTCTAATGATTTTATTTCATTTTTTACTAACAGAGTAGCACCAACCCCCCTACCTTCTTGTTTGTCCTTTCGATACAATGTTTGTACGTTAATCTCCCAGCTATAATCTTGCAGCCATGATTCAGTCTTGCATACAACATCATACCTGCCAATCTGCAAGTGTGCTACATTTCCGTTACCTTATTAGATATACTGCGCACCTCCATATGCAACACCTACAGTCCTATATTTGTTCTATTCGATTTTGTCTGCCTTTTAGGTTCAACTCATCCTGTTGACTGCATTTTTGTCGTATCAACAGCCACTCCTCCCTACACATTGCCTCTGTTTATAAACGTTTATAAATCCGCTACCCGATTTTTAGTCCGATTATCCACTTTTCCTATGATATATCTTGCATTGCAATATAGGCAGTTCAGGACTCTAGTCGTATCATGCTCAACCTTTTGATTCCTGAATTTATCCGATGTCTTACAAACATCTGCCTCCACAGCCTCTCCACTAACTGCTTTGGCACTCTAGGTTCCCCTACCCCTGCAACTCTAATTTAACGTTCACTGTGCAGCATTAGGATACCTTCCCGCTATGATATTCGTCCCCCTCCAGTTCGGGTGCAAACTGCCCCTTCTGTACAGCTCCCACCTTCCCTGGAAGAGAGCCCAATGATTCAGAAGTCTAATGCCAACTCCCTAGCCACATATTAAACTGTATAATCCCTGTGTAAACTCTCCCTGTGTCAACAAATTTCTCCGTTCATGTCGCGTTTAAGCATCCCCTCCACCTCTAATCTTAAAAGCAAGTCCTCGGGTGTTTGACATTGCCACCTCGGGAGATGATTCTGTCTGTCTACCCTCTCTATGATCGCAGAATATTGGACAGTACCGCATATTATAAGCATTTTGGTCTACAATGGCGTCCCGACATTTTAACATACTCCGAGATCAAGCTCGTCGTTCTCTCCCACACAGTCCTCCATTTTTTTTTCATCCATGTGCCTATCTAAAAGTCTCTTAAATGTCTCGAATATATCAGCCTCTACCACAAGCCCCGGCAGTGCGTTCTATACACTCAACTCTCTGTGAAAAATACTTCTGAAATCTCTCCAAAATAGTCGAAGAATGTCCTTAAAACGATGTTCTGTGATATTGGTTATTGTCCCCCTGGGGGAGAAAAGGTGCTGGCTGTCCACTCGATCCACGCCTCTCGTCATCATATGCACCTCTATCCATTTAACATTCATCCTCGATCACTCAAGCTTTCTTCATAAACTATGCTCTCTATTCGTTCTCTAAGGCATCCGCTTCCTTCCTCTGTTGAGAGGACCATAACCGAATTCAATATTCTTATCTGTCGACTAACAAGACGATGAAAGAATGGCAGTGGAAGTTTTCTACATGCACTTTCGCAAGGCCTTTGACAAGGTCACGCGTGGGTCATTGGTCAAGAAGGTTCAGTCGCTGGGCATTCAGGAAGATGTGAGAGTGACAGTGAGAGTAGGAATGCGATGAGGTGGAGGATAAATGCGTGGCTGAGGGATTGGAGCAGGGGGCAGGGATTCAAGTTTTTGGATCATTGGGACCTCTTTTGGCGCAGGTGTGACCTGTACAAAAAGGACGGGTTACACTTAAATCCTCGGGGGACCAATATCCTGGCAGGGAGATTAGCGGGGGCTACTGAGGAGACTTTAAACTAGAATGGTTGGGGGGTGGGAATCAAATTAAAGCGGCTAGGTGTGAGGAGGTTAGTTCACAACAGAGGGATGGGAACCAGTGCAGAGAGACAGAGGGGTGTAAAGTGAGCGTAGAAGCAAAAAGTACAAAGGGGAAAAGTAAAAGTGGCAGGCCGACAAATCCAGGGCAAGCATTAAAAAGGGCTAAGAGAGTTGTAAAAGAGTGCCTGAAGGCTTTATGTGTCAATGCAAGGAGCATTCGTAATAAGGTGGATGAATTGAAAGTGCAGATTGTTATTAATGATTATGATATAGTTGGGATCACAGAGACATGGCTCCAGGGTGACCAGGGATGGGAGCTCAACGTTCAGGGATATTCAATATTCAGGAGGGATAGACACGAAGGAAGGGGAGGTGGGGTGGCGTTGCTGGTTAAAAAAGAGATTAACGCAATAGAAAGGAAGGACATAAGCCAGGAAGATGTGGAATCGATATGGGTAGAGCTGCGTAACACTAAGGGGCAGAAGTCGCTGGTGGGAGTTGTGTACAGGCCACCTAACAGTAGTAGTGAGGTCGGAGATGGTATTAAACAGGAAATTAGAAATGTGTGCAATAAAGGAACAGCAGTTATAATGGGTGACTTCAATCTACATGTAGACTGGGTGAACCAAATTGGTAAAGGTGCTGAGGAAGAGGATTTCTTGGAATGTATGCGGGATGGTTTTTTGAACCAACATGTCGAGGAACCGACCAGAGAGCAGGCTATTCTGGACTGGGTTTTGAGCAATGAGGAAGGGTTAATTAGCGATCTTGTCGTGAGAGGCCCCTTGGGTAAGAGTGACCATAATATGGTGGAATTCTTCATTAACATGGAGAGTGACGTAGTTAATTCAGAAACAAAGGTTCTGAACTTAAAGAGGGGTAACTTTGAAGGTATGAGACATGAATTAGCTAAGATAGACTGGCAAATGACACTTCAAGGATTGACGGTGGATATGCAATGGCAGGCATTTAAAGGTTGCATGGATGAACTACAACAATTGTTCATCCCAGTTTGGCAAAAGAATAAATCAAGGAAGGTAGTGCACCCGTGGCTGACAAGAGAAATTAGGGATAGTATCAATTCCAAAGAAGTAGCATACAAATTAGCCAGAGAAAGTGGCTCACCTGAGGACTGGGAGAAATTCAGAGTTCAGCAGAGGAGGACAAAGGGCTTAATTAGGAAGGGGAAAAAAGATTATGAGAGAAAACTGGCAGAGAACATAAAAACGGACTGTAAAAGCTTTTATAGATATGTAAAAAGGAAAAGACTGATAAAGACAAATGTAGGTCCCCTGCAAACAGAAACAGGTGAATTGATTATGGGGAGCAAGGACATGGCAGACCAATTGAATAATTACTTTGGTTCTGTCTTCACTAAGGAGGACATAAATAATCTTCCAGAAATAGTAAGGGACAGAGGGTCCAGTGAGATGGAGGAACTGAGCGAAATACATGTTAGTAGGGAAGTGGTGTTAGGTAAATTGAAGGGATTGAAGGCAGATAAATCCCCAGGGCCAGATGGTCTGCATCCCAGAGTGCTTAAGGAAGTGGCCCAAGAAATAGTGGATGCATTAGTGATAATTTTTCAAAACTCGTTAGATTCTGGACTAGTTCCTGAGGATTGGAGGGTGGCTAATGTAACCCCACTTTTTAAAAAAGGAGGGAGAGAGAAACCGGGGAATTATAGGCCGGTTAGCCTAACGTCGGTGGTGGGGAAACTGCTGGAGTCAGTTATCAAGGATGTGATAACAGCACATTTGGAAAGCGGTGAAATGATCGGACAAAGTCAGCATGGATTTGTGAAAGGAAAATCATGTCTGACGAATCTCATAGAATTTTTTGAGGATGTAACTAGTAGAGTGGATAGGGGAGAACCAGTGGATGTGGTATATTTGGATTTTCAAAAGGCTTTTGACAAGGTCCCACATAGGAGATTAGTGTGCAAACTTAAAGCACACGGTATTGGGGGTAAGGTATTGGTGTGGGTGGAGAATTGGTTAGCAGACAGGAAGCAAAGAGTGGGAATAAACGGGACCTTTTCAGAATGGCAGGCGGTGACTAGTGGGGTACCGCAAGGCTCAGTGCTAGGACCCCAGTTGTTTACAATATATATTAATGACTTGGATGAGGGAATTAAATGCAGCATCTCCAAGTTTGCGGATGACACGAAGCTGGGTGGCAGTGTTAGCAGTGAGGAGGATGCTAAGAGGATGCAGGGTGACTTGGATAGGTTGGGTGAGTGGGCAAACTCATGGCAGATGCAATTTAATGTGGATAAATGTGAAGTTATCCACTTTGGTGGCAAAAATAGGAAGACAGATTATTATCTGAATGGTGGCCGATTAGGAAAAGGGGAGGTGCAACGAGACCTGGGTGTCATTATACACCAGTCATTGAAAGTGGGCATGCAGGTACAGCAGGCGGTGAAAAAGGCGAACGGTATGCTGGCATTTATAGCGAGAGGATTCGAGTACAGGAGCAGGGAGGTACTACTGCAGTTGTACAAGGCCTTGGTGAGACCACACCTGGAGTATTGTGTGCAGTTTTGGTCCCCTAATCTGAGGAAAGACATCTTTGCCATAGAGGGAGTACAAAGAAGGTTCACCAGATTGATTCCTGGGATGGCAGGTCTTTCATATGAAGAAAGACTGGATGAACTGGGCTTGTACTCGTTGGAATTTAGAAGATTGAGGGGGGATCTGATTGAAACGTATAAGATCCTAAAGGGATTGGACAGGCTAGATGCAGGAAGATTGTTCCCGATGTTGGGGAGGTCTAGAACGAGGGGTCACAGTTTGAGGATAGAGGGGAAGCCTTTTAGGACCGAGGTTAGGAAAAACTTCTTCACACAGAGAGTGGTGAATCTGTGGAATTCTCTGCCACAGCAAACTGTTGAGGCCAGTTCATTAGCTATGTTTAAAAGGAAGTTAGATATGGCCCTTGTGGCTACAGGGGTCAGGGGGTATGGAGGGAAGGCTGGGTTCTGAGTTGGATGATCAGCCATGATCATAATAAATGGCGGTGCAGGCTCGAAGGGCCGAATGGCCTACTCCTGCACCTATTTTCTATGTTTCTATGTTTCTATGTATCGCGTTGATTTCGACGTTGGTTTCGCGGTAGAATCCCGACTCTGGTAACAGATGTCTGTCTCGCTGACCAAATGCCCGAGACTGGCGGTGTGCCGCAGGGATCGCTGCTGCGTCCATTTTGTCTGTCATTTTATAAATGATGTTGCTGGGATTTGAGAACCTGAGTTATAGGGAAACGTTGAATAGGTTAAGATTTTATTGCTTGGAGCGTGGGAAAATTAAGAGAGATTTGATAGAGGTAATGGAAATGCTAACAGGATTTTCCCACTGACGTTGAGTGAGGCTAGAACTAGAGGTCTGGGGAAAGGATGAAAAGTGAAATATTTAAGGTGAACCTCGGGGAGACTTCTTCAAACAGAGGGTGGTGGAGTGTGTAATAAGTGCTGCTTGAATTTCAATGATTAAGACAAGTTTGGATCGATATATGAACGAGAGGGGATGCAGGTCTATGGTACAGGTGCAGTTTGATAGGACTAGGAATAATAATAGTTCAGCATGGAATAGACGGGCTGAAGGGCCTATTTCTACCTTGTATTGACTTATGATTCTATAACAGAGTTTTACAGAGCTGCAAAATTACTTCATGGCTCTTGATCTCAATCCCCTGACAAACGTTCGCCAGTATACCACAGTCCTGCTTAGCAACCCTATCAACTTGTGTGGCAACATTGTGAAATCTGGGGACATGGAACCAAAAATCCCCCCTGTTCCTCCACACAGGAAGAATCCTACAATTAACTCTGCATAGGTGTGGAAGGGTAATGTAGGAGCTGTAACAGTAACAGAGGACTGGCACGGTGACGTGGAGGTGGCATGATATCGTAGAGGTGATACGGCGGTGGAGGACTGGTAGAGTAATATGGGGTGGCACAGCGATGCAGGTGTGATATGGCTGACACAGTAATTTTTTTTACAACATATCTTTATTAGAAATTCGGTGCTATATATACAAATCAGTGACTAACACAATTACTTCACTACAAATAGACAATACACATTAAACCAAAATGTTTCCATCTCTGTCAATGGTGGCACTAACCCGTCCCCCCCCCCCCCCCCGCCCCCCGCCACCCGCGCCGCGGAGCCCAACTGTCCCGGAACGGCTCGAAGATCACCGAGAACTGCGAGTGTTCCTTCTCAATATTTACCCGGGCACGAACATATCCCCTAAGTATTGCCAGGCAGTGTACCCGGGCAGATCCTCCCGCCCCTTGGTTCCAACACACGGACGGCTGTTTTCGCCAGCCCCAAGGGCAAGTTGACACAGATATGCTCATCCCAACACGCCCCCGTCCTTACTGGATGACCATATATAAATAGGGTGGGTCTCAAATGCAACCAGAAGGCAAGAAGCAGCCCACGCAGATACACAAAAAGGGTCAGCTGCCTCAGAAACTCCATGTACATGTGGTACATGGTCTCCTCCAGCCCGCAGAAGTGAGATGCAGCTGGGAGATCCGTGTACAAGCTGAAGAACTTACTACGGTTGACAAGAGCTAGGAAGTGGAGGGCGTGGAGCAGCAGTCCAAACAGGTACTTCATACTTGCATCCATGAATGGGATTGTTGGTGTCAAGGAGAGACGGCTCAAGTTGTGTGGACTCGGCTCTTGGATATGATTGTGGGGCAATATGGTACTTCGGGGTATCATGGTAATGTAGGAGTGACACTGCAATGTAGGAATGACGTGTTGTAGGAGTAACACTGGAATGCAGAGGTGACAAAGTAATATAGGGACAACTCTGTAACATAGGAGTGACTTGTAATGTAGGTGATGACACTGTAATGTAGTATAGTAAGAGTGGCACAGTAACGTAAGTGGGATATTTTGTATACATGCAAGATAGTTTAACTTGTAACTGCTCCTTTCACTCCAAGTTTTTTTTCAGTGAATGGTAACATATTGTTAGGGTGTGGTAATATTTCTATACAATGATTGAATATTTTATAAAACATCTGCTGTTACTATGCTGAACTGTATAAAAGGACACTATTCTAACAGGAGAGTGGAGTCGGGAGCTGGTGGAGACTAGCCCTCTCTCTCCTCAGTACCAAGTAAAAGAAAGGTCCCGAAACTAGGCTCAGGAGTCGAGTATTATTTTCACCTGACTAAGGTCAAATTTCCAAGTCAAGGAGTGACACTGTAACGTAGGGTTAGTTCGGTAATTTAAGAGTGGGACTGTAATGTAGGAGTAACACTGTAATGTAGGGTTAGTTTGGTAATGTAAGAGTGGGACTGTAATGTAGGAGTAACACTGTAATGTAGGATTAGTTTGGTAATGTAAGAGTGGGATTGTAATGTAGGAGTAACACTGTAATGTAGGGTTAGTTTGGTAATGTAAGAGTGGGACTGTAATGTAGGAGTAACACTGTAATGTAGGGTTAGTTTGGTAATGTAAGAGTGGGACTGTAATGTAGGAGTAACACTGTAATGTAGGGTTAGTTCGGTAATGTAAGAGTGGGATTGTAATGTAGGGTTAGCTCGGCAATGTAAGAGTGGGACTGTAATTTAGGAGTATCACCGGAGGTGATTGGAGAGATTGAGGTGAAGGAACCCTTAGGAGGCAGTGATCATAACATGATTGAGTTCACTGTAAAATTAGAAAAAGAGAAGCCGAAATCTGATGTGTCGGTGTTTCAGTGGAGTAAAGGAAACTACAGTGGCATGAGAGAGGAACTGGCCAAAGTTGACTGGAAAGAGACACTGGCGGGAAAGACGGCAGAGCAGCAGTGGCTGGAGTTTATGCGAGAAATGAGGAATGTGCAAGACAGGTATATTCCAAAAAATAAGGAATTTTCGAGTGGAAAAAGGATGCAACCGTGGTTGCCAAGAGAAGTCAAAGCCAAAGTTAAAGCTAAGGAGAGGGCATACAAGGAAGCAAAAATTAGTGGGAAGACAGAGGATTGGGAAGTCTTTAAAATCTTACAAAAGGAAACCAAGAAGGTCATTAAGAGAGAAAAGATTAACTATGAAAGGAAACTAGCAAATAATATCAAAGAGGATACTAAAAGCTTTTTCAAGTATATAAAGAGTAAAAGACAGGTGAGAGTAGATATAGGACCGATAGAAAATGATACTGGAGAAATTGTAATGGGAGATGAGGAGATGGCAGAGGAACTGAACAAGTATTTTGCATCAGTCTTCACTGAGGAAGATAGCAGGATACCGGACACTCAAGGGTGGCAGGGAAGAGAAGTGTGCGCAGTCACAATTACGACAGAGAAAGTACTCAGGAAGCTGAATAGGCTAAAGGTCGATGAATCTCCTGGACCAGATGGAATGCACCCTCGTGTTCTGAAGGAAGTAGCTGTGGAGATTGCAGAGGCATTAGCGATGATCTTTCAAAAGTCGATAGATTTTGGCATGGTTCCGGAAGACTGGAAGATTGCAAATATCACTCCGCTATTTAAGAAGGGGGCAAGGAAGTAAAAAGGAAATTATAGACCTGTTAGCTTGACGTCGGTGGTTGGGAAGTTCTTGGAGTCGATTGTCAAGGATGAGGTTACAGAGTACCTGGAGGCATATGACAAGATAGGCAGAACTCAGCATGGATTCCTTAAAGGAAAATCCTGCCTGACAAACCTATTACAATTTTTTGAGGAAATTACCAGTAGGCTAGACAAGGGAGATGCAGTGGATGTTGTATATTTGGATTTTCAGAAGGCCTTTAACAAGGTGCTACACATGAGGCTGCTTAACAAGATAAGAGCCCATGGAATTACAGGAAAGTTACATACGTGGATAGAGCGTTGGCTGATTGGCAGGAAACAGAGAGTGGGAATAAAGGGATCCCATTCTGGTTGGCTGCCGGTTACCAGTGGTTTTCCACAGGGATCAGTGTTGGGGCCGCTTCTTTTTACATTGTACATCAACGATTTGGATTACGGAATAGAGGGCTTTGTGGCTAAGTTTGCTGACGATACGAAGATAGGTGGAGGGGCCGGTAGTGCTGAGGAAATGGAGAGTCTGCAGAGAGACTTGGATAGATTGGAAGAATGGGCAGAGAAGTGGCAAATGAAGTAAAATGTTGGAAAGTGTATGGTTATGCACTTTGGCAGAAAAAATAAACGGGCAGACTATTATTTAAATGGGGAAAGAATTCAAAGTTCTGAGATGCAACGGGACTTGGGAGTCCTCGTACAGGATTCCCTTAAAGTTAACCTCCAGGTTGAGTCGGTAGTGAAGAAGGCGAATGCAATGTTGGCATTCATTTCTAGAGGAATGGAGTATAGGAGCAGGGATGTGATGTTGAGGCTCTATAAGGCACTGGTGAGACCTCACTTGGAGTACTGTGGGCAGTTTTGGTCTCCTTATTTAAGAAAGGATGTGCTGACGTTGGAGAGGGTACAGAGAAGATTCACTAGAATGATTCCGCGAATGAGAGGGTTAACATATGAGGAACGTTTGTCCACTCTTGGACTGTATTCCTTGGAGTTTAGAAGAATGAGGGGAGACCTCATAGAAACATTTCGAATGTTAAAAGGCATGGACAGAGTGGATGTGGCAAAGTTGTTTCCCATGATGGGGGAGTCTGGTACGAGAGGGCATGACTTCAGGATAGAAGGGCGCCCTTTCAGAACAGAAATGCGAAAAAATTTTTTTAGTCAGAGGGTGGTGAATCTATGGAATTTGTTGCCACGGGCAGCAGTGGAGGCCAAGTCATTGGGTGTCTTTAAGGCAGAGATTGATAGGTATCTGAGTATCCAGGGCATCAAAGGTTATGGTGAGAAGGCAGAGCAGTGGGACTAAATAGGTAAAATGGATCAGCTCATGATAAAATGGCGGAGCAGTCTCGATGGGCCGAATTGCCTACTTCTGCTCCTTTGTCTTATGGTCTTATGGTCTTATGGTCTAACACTGTAATGTAGGGTTAGTTTGGTAATGTAAGAGCGGGACTGTAATGTAGGGTTAGTTCGGTAATGTAAGAGTGGGATTGTAATGTAGGGTTATCTCAGCAATGTAAGAGTGGGACTGTAATGTAGGAGTAACACTGTAATGTAGGGTTAGTTCAGTAATGTAAGAGTGGGACTAATGTAGGGTTAGCTCGGTAATGTAAGAGTTGGACTGTAATATAGGAGTAACACTGTAATGTAGGGTTAGTTCAGTAATGTAAGAGTGGGACTGTAATGTAGGAGTAACACTGTAATGTAGGGTTAGTTCGGTAATGTAAGAGTGGGACTGGAGTGTAAGAGTGGGACTAATGTAGGGTTAGCTCGGTAATGTAACAGTTGGACTGTAATGTAGGAGTAACACTGTAATGTAGGGTTAGTTCAGTAACGTAAGAGTGGGACAGTAATGTATGAGTAACACTGTAATGTAGGGGTGATTCGGTATGTTGGTGTGGTACTTTAATATAGGAGAGACAGTGTAATGTAGGAATGACATTGTAATGTAGAAGTGACATTGTAATGTAGAAGTGACATGGTAATATACGGATAGCATTTTAATCTAAGAGTTGCACGGTAATGTAGGAGTGATATTGTATTGTAGGAGTGACATTGAATTGTAAGAGTGACAATGTAATGTGGGAGTGGGGTTGTAACATAGATGATGACAGGGTAATATAGGAGTGACCATGTAATGTAGGAGTACGGTTGTAACGTAGATGATGACAGGGTAATGTAGGAATGACACTATAATGTAGAGGGAACATGCACAGTCTACCGTGACCATAGAGGCGTTCCTGGACCATTGGGCTCAGTGGGGGATTATTGCCACCGTTGACAGAGATGGAAGCAGTTTAGTTTAATGCGTACTGTTTATTTGTAGTAGTAATTGTGTTAGTCACTGTTTTGTATATATAACACTGAATTTGTTGTAAAGATATTTTGTATATATATAAAAATGTAGAAGAGACATGGTAATGCAGGGATGGCACTTTAATGTAGGAGTGGCATGGTGACAGAGGTGGTGACTGTGTAATGTAGGAGTGTGGAGGATAAAGGTTAATTAGCTATGTGACTAAGGACAATGAACACTGCAAAGCAAAGTCCCTTGTGTACAAATAGAAAACACGATGTGATAACTCTTGCGAGATAAGGTGTGGGTTATCTGCTGCGACCACAGAAACAGAAACTGACGTGCTGAGCCCTGCAAGATAGTTTAACTTGTAACTGCTCCTCTCACTCCAAGTCTTCTTTAGTGAATGTTAACATATTATTAGAGTGTGGTAATATTTCTATACAATGATTGAATTTTTTATAATACACCTGCTGTTACTATGCTGAACTGTATAAAAGGACGCTGTTGTGACAGGAGAGTGGAGTCGGGAGCTGGTGGAGACTAGCCCTCTCTCTCCTCAGTACCAAGTAAAAGAAAGGTCCCGAAGTGAGGCTCAGGAGTCGAGTATTCTCTTCACCTGACTAAGGTCAAATTTCCAAGTCAAGGAGTGACACTGTAATGTAGGGTTATCTCAGCAATGTAAGAGTGGGACAGTAATGTAGAAGTGACACTAATGTAGGTTTAGCTCAGTAATGTAAGAGTGGGATTATAATGTAGGAGTGACACTGTAATGCATGATTAGCTCAGTAATGCAAGAGTGAGTCTGTAATATAGAAGTGACACTGTAATGTCGTGGTAGCTCGGTAATGTAAGAGTGGGACTGTAATGTAGGAGTGACACTGTAATGTAGGGTTTGCTCGGTAATGTAAGAGTGGGACTGTAATGTAGGAGGGACATTGTAATGTAGAGGTGACATGGTAATGTAGGTGTGGCATTTTGATGTAGGAAGTGAAAAGAAGCAGTCCCTACACCTACCCCCACGGGACACCACAGTCAACCAAAAATGGCCCATTTCCTCCCCCCCCCACACACACACATTTTGCTCCTGTCTGTCAGCCAATTTGCTATTCATGCCAGTGTGTTTCCTGTAAAACCATGGACTCTTATAGTGTTTAGTAGCCTCATGTGCCCCTCATATGGTCGGTATGGAGGCGGGGAAAGGGCCCATTGCTTACTAAATACCTGTCCCAGGTCGTGGTACTCCGCTGAAACCCTGGACAAGTCAAGGGTTTCAGCGGCAGACGAGGTCGCGGTGTCTTTTACAGGGGAAAGAGCCGACTGTAGACAAGGGGAATGACAAAACGGACTCCAGCTGGTTATCTTCCCAGTGGACCATTCAATGTGGGGATTATAGCGGTTTAACCATCGGTACCCAAGAACTATAGGAGCTTGAGGAGAGGAAATTAGGTTAAACTGTACCTGTCCCCGATGGTTCCCAGAGAGAATCAAAGACAGTGGTGGTGTACATAGAACATAGAATAGTACAGCACAGTACAGGCCCTTCGGCCCACAATGTTGTGCCGACCCTCAAACCCTGCCTCCCATATAAGCCCCACCTTAGATTCCTCCATATACCTGTCTAGTAGTCTCTTAAACTTCACTAGTGTATCTGCCTCCACCACTGACTCAGGCAGTGCATTCAACGCACCAACCACTCTCTGAGTAAAAAACCTTCCTCTAATATCTCCCTTGAACTTCCCACCCCTTACCTTAAAGCCATGCCCTCTTGTATTGAGCAGTGGTGCCCTGGGGAAGAGGCGCTGGCTATCCACTCTATCTAATCCTCTTATTATCTTGTACACCTCTATCATGTCTCCTCTCATCCTCCTTCTCTCCAAAGAGTAAAGCCCTAGCTCCCTTAATCTCAGACCATAATGCATACTTTCTAAACCAGGCAGCATCCTGGTAAATCTCCTCTGTACCCTTTCCAGTGCTTCCACATCCTTCCTATAGTGAGGTGACCAGAACTGGACACAATACTCCAAGTGTAGCCAAACCAGAGTTTTATAGAGCTGCATCATTACATTGCAACTCTTAAACTCTATCCCTCGACTTATGAAAGCTAACACCCCATAACTGCTGGAGTCAGTTATCAAGGATGTGATAACAGCACATTTGGAAAGCGGTGAAATGATCGGACAAAGTCAGCATGGATTTGTGAAAGGAAAATCATGTCTGACGAATCTCATAGAATTTTTTGAGGATGTAACTAGTAGAGTGGATAGGGGAGAACCAGTGGATGTGGTATATTTGGATTTTCAAAAGGCTTTTGACAAGGTCCCACACAGGAGATTAGTGTGCAAACTTAAAGCACACGGTATTGGGGGTAAGGTATTGGTGTGGGTGGAGAATTGGTTAGCAGACAGGAAGCAAAGAGTGGGAATAAACGGGACCTTTTCAGAATGGCAGGCGGTGACTAGTGGGGTACCGCAAGGCTCAGTGCTGGGACCCCAGTTGTTTACAATATATATTAATGACTTGGATGAGGGAATTAAATGCAGCATCTCCAAGTTTGCGGATGACACGAAGCTGGGTGGCAGTGTTAGCAGCGAGGAGGATGCTAAGAGGATGCAGGGTGACTTGGATAGGTTGGGTGAGTGGGCAAACTCATGGCAGATGCAATTTAATGTGGATAAATGTGAAGTTATCCACTTTGGTGGCAAAAATAGGAAAACAGATTATTATCTGAATGGTGGCCGATTAGGAAAAGGGGAGGTGCAACGAGACCTGGGTGTCATTATACACCAGTCATTGAAAGTGGGCATGCAGGTACAGCAGGCGGTGAAAAAGGCGAACGGTATGCTGGCATTTATAGCGAGAGGATTCGAGTACAGGAGCAGGGAGGTACTACTGCAGTTGTACAAGGCCTTGGTGAGACCACACCTGGAGTATTGTGTGCAGTTTTGGTCCCCTAATCTGAGGAAAGACATCTTTGCCATAGAGGGAGTACAAAGAAGGTTCACCAGATTGATTCCTGGGATGGCAGGTCTTTCATATGAAGAAAGACTGGATGAACTGGGCTTGTACTCGTTGGAATTTAGAAGATTGAGGGGGGATCTGATTGAAACGTATAAGATCCTAAAGGGATTGGACAGGCTAGATGCGGGAAGATTGTTCCCGATGTTGGGGAGGTCTAGAACGAGGGGTCACAGTTTGAGGATAGAGGGGAAGCCTTTTAGGACCGAGGTTAGGAAAAACTTCTTCACACAGAGAGTGGTGAATCTGTGGAATTCTCTGCCACAGCAAACTGTTGAGGCCAGTTCATTAGCTATGTTTAAAAGGAAGTTAGATATGGCCCTTGTGGCTACAGGGGTCAGGGGGTATGGAGGGAAGGCTGGGTTCTGAGTTGGATGATCAGCCATGATCATAATAAATGGCGGTGCAGGCTCGAAGGGCCGAATGGCCTACTCCTGCACCTATTTTCTATGTTTCTATGTTTCTATAAGCTTTCTTAACTACCCTATCCACCTGTGAGGCAACTTTCAGGGATCTGTGGACATGTACCCCGACATCCCTCTGCTCCTCCACACTACCAAGTATCCTGCCATTTACTTTGTACTCTGTCTTGGAGTTTGCCCTTCCAAAGTGTACCACCTCACACTTCTCCGGGTTGAACCCCATCTGCCACTTCTCAGCCCACCTCTGCATCCTATCAATGTCTCTCTGCAATCTTTGACAATCCTCTACACTATCTACAACACCACCAACCTTTGTGTCGTCTGCAAACTTGCCAACCCACCCTTCTACCCCCACATCCAGGTCGTTAATAAAAATCACGAAAAGTAGAGGTCCCAGAACAGATCCTTGTGGGACACCACTAGTCACAATCCTCCAATCTGAATGTACTCCCTCCACCACCACCACCCTCTGCCTTCTGCAGGCAAGCCAATTCTGAATCCACCTGGCCAAACTTCCCTGGATCCCATGCCTTCTAACTTTCTGAATAAGCCTACCATGTGGAACCTTGTCAGTGGGGGACCCGGGCCAGAAGTCTTCCATCCAGTGCCCGGGCTTCCAGAGGGGTACTCAACGGCTCCCGAAGAATTCCGGCCTGGGAAGCCAACAGATTTCCCTCGGAACCGGAGTCCACCAAGGCGGACAGAGACAGGGACTGTTGTTGATAATTCACGGTAGCCGGGATCTGCATCTGGGTTTGGGAGACTGGTGTGTCGTCCGGCTCACCAGGGTCCCCCTTTCTACTGGTGAGCCCTGCCTTTTGGCCGCAGAGGATAGGTATTCCGGAAATGTCCCGGCTGGCCGCAATAGTAACAATCCCCAGCCCTCCGCCTCCGAAGTCGTTCCCAGCTGCATCGGTTCCTCACCCAGGGAGGTGGGGATGGTCGGAGTAGGAGCTACACTTAGAGCGGCCGGGGAATGGAGGCTGGCTGAAGATGGTAAGGTGGGATGTGGGCTGACCCGAGGAGCGGGGCGACTGGTCTTCTCTCTCAGACGCTCTTGAAGTCGATTATCGAGCCTGGTGGCTAGAGAGATCAGAGAGCCAGGCTGTCCGCGTCATCCCTCGCCGCCAGTTCATCTTTTATCGTTTCTGTGAGGCCCTGTCGGAACACTTCCCGTAGTGTCTCATCAATCCACCCAGAGTCGGCCGCAATGTTTGAAACTCGATGGAGTATTTTACTACGCTTCGCGAACTCTGAGAGAGTTAGCAAGCGCTTAGCGATGTCCTTACTGTGAATGGGCTGTTCAAAGACGTTCCTCATTTCGGAGACGAAGGAGGGGAAGGAGGAACAGACCTCTGGTCGGTTGTCCCAGATCGCGGTGGTCTATGCCAAGGCATCCCCTCGCAACAAACCCATGATGTAAGCAATCTTTGATCTGTCCAGGGTGTACGTACGTGGCTATTTCTCAAAGACCAAAGAACATTGTAATAAGGAGGCCTGGCACTTCCCTAGGTCCCTAGCGTAGGGTTCCGGCTCGGGTATGTACGGCTGTCGAGGGGATTGGGTTGCCGACCCAAGGGGTGTAGCCATCCCGGGCTGTGCGATTTGGTCAGTAGGGGTTCTCGGAAGAAACAGAATAAGGAAAGCGGATACCCGGTTAACCTGCTCACTAACCTTCCTTACATTCGTGGACAGCGAATGAAGGTTTTCCGTGACCTCTCTGAGTAGCTGGTCGTGGGCACCCAGTAGGTAGCCCTGGCTGACGAGGGCCTGATGCACAGGGTCCGTGTCCTCCGGATTCAGTCTTGGCCAGTTCGTTCTGTTGCAAGGACGAGGCTGGGAACGAACCCAAGTGCAGGACACAGGCGCGGAAGCAGAGTCGTGAGGCGTTAGCACCGCCGCGAACGGGGAACCGGTATCCAGGAGATGGAGACAATATTTGCATAGAATATCCAGGAGATGATGCGGAGCTTAGACCAGACAGTCCCAAAGAATCAGGAAACGTGGTTTACTCACACTAGAGTCAACCAACGAACTAACAAAGCATGGCTGTGCCGCCCGAGTTTGTCCTATGTTCACTAATGGGATCCAGGCGTGCTGTAATTAGTGGAACTGGGAATGACTGGAAATCGGACGAGGGGGTTAAGGCCCAATTGAGGAGATAATAGCAAGATGGGGAATTACCAGACGGGATCATGACAGTTGCTGGAATTTGAGGACCCGAGTTACAGGGAAACGTTGAATGGATTAAGACTGGAGCGTGGGAAAATTAAGAGAAATTTGATAGAGGTAATGTAAATGCTAACAGGCTTTTCCCACTGAGATTGAGTGAGGGTAGAACTAGAGGTCTGGGTTAAGGATGAAAAGTGAAATATTTAAGGTAGACTTCTTCATACAGAGGGTGGTGCGAGTGTTTAACAAGTGCTATTTGAATGGAGGTCTATGGTCCAGGTGCAGTTTGATGGGACGAGGGATAATAGTTCAGCATGGACTAGATAGGCTGAAGGGCCTATTTCAACCTTGTATTGACCTATGATTCTATAACAGAGTTTTATAGAGCTGCAAAATTATTTCATGACTCTTGAGCTCAATACTCTGACAAATGATCGCCAGTATAACACACTCCTGCTTAGCAACCCTACCATCCTGTGTGGCAACTTTGAGATATCTGGGGACATGGAACCAAAAATCCCCCTGTTCCTCCACACTGCTAAGAATGCTACAATTAACTCAGCGTAGGTGTGGAAGGGTAATGTAGGGGGTGTAACAGTAACATATGACTGGCACGGTGACGTGGAGTTGGCATGGTATCGTAGAGGTGACATTGTGGTGGAGGACTGGTAGAGTAACATGGGGTGGTACAACAATGGAGGTGTGATCTGGCTGACATGGTATTTTTTTTTACAAAGTATCTTTATTAGAAATTTGGTGCTAGATAAACAAAACAGTGACTAACACAATTACTTCACTACAAATAGACAAAACACATTAAAACAAAATATTTCCATCTCAATCAATGATGGCACTCACCCCTCACAGAGCCCAACAGTCCTGGAACGCCTGTTAGGTCACCGTGGACTGCACGTGTTCCTTCTCGATATATACCTGGACACGAACATACTCCTTAAACATTGCCAGGCAGTCTACCCATGCAGATCCTTCTGCCACCCATTTCCAAGACCCACGGATGGCTGTTTTTGCCAGCCCAGGAAAAGTTGACAAGGACATCCTCATTGCTCCTTGCCCCCCCTCCTTACTGGATGACTGTATATAAATAGGGTGGGGCTAAAATGCAACCAGAAGGTGAGAAGCAGCCCACACAGATACACAAGAAGGGTCTGCAGCCTCACAAACTCCATGTACATGTGGTACATGGTCTCCTCTAGCCTGCAGAGCGAGATACAGCTGGGAGATCTGTGTACAAGCTAATTACGGTGGACAGGAGCTAGGAAGTGGAGGGCGTGAAGCAGCAGTCCAAACAGGTACTTCATACTTGCATCCCTGCATGGGATTGTGGATGTCAAGGAGAGACGGCTCAAGTTGTGTGGACTCGGTTCTTGGATATGATTGTGGGGCAATATGGTACTTGGAGGTATCATGGTAATGTAGGAGTGACACTGCAATATAGGAATGACGTGTTGTAGGAGTAACACTGGAATGCAGAGGTGACATAGTAATATAGGGATGACTCTGTAACATAGGAGTGACTTGTAATGTAGGTGATGACACTGTAATGTAGTATTGTAAGAGTGGCACTGTAATGTAGCAGTGGGACGGTAACGTACGTGGTGACTGGTTAATGTTGGGGTGGCTCATTTATGTCGATGTGACACTGTAATGTCGGAGTGACATGGTAATATAGGGATAGCATTTTAATGTAAGAGTTGCACGGTAATGTAGGAGTGATATTGTATTGTAAGAGTGACACTGTAATGTAGGAGTGGGGCGGTAATGTAGGTGGTGACAGGGTCATGTAGGAGTGACACTGTAATGTAGAGGGAACATGCACAGTCTACAGCGACCATAGAGACGTTCCCGGACATTCAAGCTCCGCGGGGGGTGGGGGTTATTGCCACCATTGACAGGGATGGAAACATTTTGGTTTAATGTGTATTGTCTATTTGCAGTGTAGTAATTGTGTTAGTCACTGTTTTGTATATATAACACTGAATTTGTTATAAAGATATTTTGTATATATATAAAAATGTAGGAGAGACATGGTAATTCAGGGATGGCACTTTAATGTAGGAGTGGCATGGTGACAGAGGTGGTGACTGTGTAATGTAGGAGTGTGGAGGAAAAAGGTTAATTAGCTATGTGACTAAGGACAATGAACACTGCAAAGCAAAGTCCCTTGTGTGCAAATAGAAAACACGATGTGATAACTCTTGCGAGATAGGGTTAGCTCGGTAATGTAAGAGTGGGACTGTAATGTCGAAGTGACACTGTAGTGCAGGGTTAGCTCGGTAATGTAAGAGTGGGACTGTAACATAGGAGTGGCACTGTAATGTAGGGGTAGATCGGTAATGTAAGAGTGGAACTGTAACGTAGGAGTGACACTGTAATGCAAGGGTATCTTGGTAATGTAAGAGTGGGACTGTAATGTAGGAGTGACACTGTAATGTAGAGGTGACATGGTAATGTAGGGATGGCATTTTGATGTAGGAAGTGAAAACAAGCAGTCCCTACACCAACCACTATGGGACACCGCAGTCAACCAAAAATGGCCCATTTCCTCCCCCTCCCCCCACACACACTTTTTGCTTCTGTCTGTCAGCCAATTTTCTATCCATGCTGGTGCTTTTCCTGTAAAACCATGAACTCTTATAGTGTTTAGTAGCCTCATGTGTGCCACCTTGTCAATGGCTTTCTAAAAATCCAAATAGACAACATCGGCCGTCTCCTTTGTCTATTCTCTGTTAGTTCTTTCAAGTATTAAAACAGTTGCCAGTTCTGTTGTTCCCCTTTGTTTGCCCCTAATGTTGCTACAGTGTAGCCGTTCCCTTCTTTATTCTGAAGGTTAGAGCCACGATCTGAGATGTATTTCACGTTAGACCGGACAGTAGGTGAACTGTCTATTGGGGCTAATATGCAAAGAAATGTTTGTGGATTACTGGGTGTGTCCTAAAATAACCCATGCAAATTTCAGGGAGTGGCCAGAGTTACTTTCAGGCTGCTGAGCGGGGAGCTGTCGAGGACTGCTGGCTGGGGGTTAGGTTGCTGGTTTTTGGGGTGTTGGTTTTTTGGCTGGATTTGCTGGCTAGTTGGGTTAGATTGTGGCTGATTTTGTGACTGCTGAAGCTGCAACTGCTGGGCCAGAGTTACGAGTTAGCTGCTGGCTGTGGAGTGTTGTGGGGGACATTCTGTGGGAATATTGACCGACGGCTTGTATAGGTCCGGAACGATATTCGTAGACGGTCCCTTGCAAACTCTGAGAGGATGGCAGGAGGGAGACTGATGGTGACAGCAACAGCACGGAGTTTGAGTGGGAAGAGGTGGGGAGAGGGGCTCAGAACAGGAAGGTGAAGGGTCGGAAGATAAAGAAAGGAGGTGGTTCTAGTGTAGGTGGATCGGAAAGTGAGGGAAGAGAAGTTGAGGAGAAGGGCCCGAGGGCAAAATTGTTATATGTAGTGATAATATTTGAGCGGGAAGGGGAGTAAAGAAAATTGATCTGCTTAAGCTAACAAAAATCATCGGAGGGCAAGTAGTGGAAGTGAGCCATGCGAGAATTTTAGGAGATGGAAACCTGCTGATAGGATGTAAAACTGAAGAGCAGATGGAGAAGGCAATGAAGGTGATTAATGTTGGGAAAGTCAAGGTGTCCAGGGTTGTAAGAGTTGGAGCACAAAGGGTCAATGGTTGCAAGGGGGTGATATCTCGGGTTCCCCCCAGTGTTAATATGAAGGAGCTAGTGGAGAGCTTGAGGGTGAGGAATAGTTCAGTGAAGAGTGTGAAAAGAATGACAAAGGGAGCAGAGAAAAGGGAGACTGAAACCGTTCTGGTAGAATTTGAGGATAAGGTGCCTCCAAAGGAGTTATATTTTGGATTTCTAAGGTACAATGTAGGAGAATATATACCAAAACCTGTGGGGTGTTTCAATTGCCAGGAGTTTGGGCATGTGGGTAAAGTGTGCAAAGGAAAGAGAAGATGTGCAAGGAGTGGTGGGGAACATGAATACGGAAAATGTGGAGAGGGAGTGAGACCAAAGTGCTGTAACTGCGGCGGTAACCATTGTGTAGTGGACTGGGGATGTGAAGTGTTGGAAAAAGAGGTGGAGGTGCAGCAGATAAGGGTGAAGGAAAAAGTCTCATATGCCGAGGCAGCCAAGTTGGCAGGACAGAAGAAAATGAATGAGGGAGGGTGTAGCAAAGAGCAAGTGGCAGCTAAAGAAAGGCAAGATAAGAAGAATGCATGGATAGAGAAGAAGAAATTGGTGACCTTTATAGCAGGAATGGTAAACGCAACTTATGAGATCAAATCTAAAACTGAAAGGATTCAGATTATTGTGAAAGCCGCAGAGCATCATTTGAGTTTGATCGGATTAAAATGGGAAGAAGCAAACGATGAACTCAGGGTAGAGTCAAGTCAAGAGACAGTATGTGTGGGTTGATATTACTAATAATGCTACTTCTTCAATGGAATGCAAGAAGCCTGATTGCTAATGGACAAGATTTCAAGCAGTTTATAGCGAGTAGGAGAGAAAAGCCAGATGTTGTGTGTATCCAGGAGACCTGGTTAAAACCTAATTTGGATTTTGTTTTATATGGCAATGCGGCAGTAAGGCGAGACAGGAGAGAGGGGGGAGGAGAAGGATGTGCAACTTATGTAAAGCAAGGTATTCCTTATAGAATACTAGGTATAGGAAGTGAACAAGAGTATGTGGTAGTAAAAGTATGGGCTGAAAGGAAAGAGTTGGTGATTGTGAATTATTATAATCCATGCAAAAGACTAGAGTTAAACAAGATGAGGAGATAGAAGGGCAGAATAGTAGTAACGTTGTTTGCTGTGGTGATTTTAATGGACAGAATGTATTATGGGGGAGTGACAGAACAGACATCAATGGTCAGGTAATAGAGGAGTTGCTAGATGAAAAGTATTTAGTGTGCCTAAATGATGGCAGTAGTACTAGAATTGATGTTAATACAGGTAAAGAATCTGTGCTTGATCTTACATTAGTATCAAACTCCATTGCATCAGTGTGTGATTGGTTAGTGTACCAAGAAGGAACTGCAGGGAGTGATTATTACCCAATCTGGTGCAAGATAAATATTTCTGCTTCATTGGTCACAGAGAATACAGGTGGGAAATGGATCCCTGAGAAAGCCAACTGGGAGAAATTTCTGGAAAAAAGTGATACCTAAGTCAGGCCAGTGATGGAATGGACATAGAAACACTTGACAGCATATTAAAACAAGGTATAATATCAGCTGCATTAGAATCCATTCCTAAAAGTAAAGGAAGAGTAAAGAAGAGAATAATACCATGCTGGGATGATAATTGTAAGGAAGCAGTGAGAAATAGAAATAAGGCATTTAAACTGGTTAAAAGAACTCATAACTTCCAACATATGATTCAGTACAAGCAAGCTCAGGCAGTAGTAAGGAGGACAATAAGACATGCTAAAAGAACGCACTGGAGAAAGTATTGTGATTCAATCGGAAACACAACTCAAGTAGGAGAGGTGTGGGGGATGATTAAAAGGATGAGAGGGGACAGGAAAAAGTGGAGGTACCCAGTTCTGATTGATGGAAATGTGACTGCAGTAACAAATAAGGAAAAGGCAGAGTTGTTGGCAAACACTTTTGTTATGGTACATAGTTCCGATAATTTGTCTGAGAAGGGAAGAAGAGGTAGAGAGAGAACAAAACCTGAGAATATGGAGGCTTTATGTAGGAAAACTAACCTTGACGGTGTGCAAGACGTCCCTTTCAGCATGGGAGAATTAAGAAGGGCACTAGATAAAACAGGAAAGACTGCACCATTTAAAGATGAAATATGTTATAGTATGATAAATCACTTGAGTGAAGGAAGTCTGGTTCTGTATAACAAAGTCTGGGATGAAGGGAGAATACCAGGGAGCTGGAAAGAGGCAATAATTATTCCAATAAGGAAACCTGGGAAAGATGCCAACAGGCCAGAAAACTACAGGCTAATTGCCTTGACGTCACATGTATGTAAACTTATGGAAAGTATGATAAATGAGAGGTTAGTGTACTTCTTGGAAAGTCGAGGTATGGTCGCGAGGTATCAAAGTGGGTTCAGGAAAGGAAGGAATACTATGGATCCAATGTTGTGTCTAGAGGATGAAATAAGAAAAGCTCTAGTAAATAAACAGACAGTGGTTGCAGTTTTTTTGATGTTGAGAAAGCTTATGATATGTTATGGAAAGAGGGGCTCCTAATCAAGCTACATTTAATGGGAATTGGGGGGGGCAATGTTCAATTGGGTTAAGGACCTTTTAAATGGGAGAACTATTCAGGTGAAGATAGGATCAGAGCTATCAAGCCAGTATGTTATAGAAAACGGGAGGCCTCAGGGGAGTGTAGTGAGTCCAACTTTATTCTCCATTTTGCTAAATGATATATTCGTAAATATTCCAACAGAAGTGGGGAGGTCATTGTTTGCAGATGACGGGGCTTTATGGAAAAGAGGGAGAAATATTAAACATGTAGTTACGAAAATGCAAGATGGAATTAATCAAGTTGAAGAGTGGGGGACAAAGTGGGGTGTTAAATCTTCAGTGGAGAAGACAAAAGCCATGTTCTTTACAAGGAAAAAGCTCAGGGGATTTAATTTGAATCTGTATGGAAGTAACCTGGAGAGAGTTGAAAGTTTTCGGTTTTTGGGAGTGCACTTTGATTTGAGATTAACATGGAGAGACCATGTTAGATATGTAGTTACTAAATGTAAAAATGTGATAAATGTCATGTGTCTTGCTGGATTGGAATGGGGTGCTGATTTTGCATCACTTAAGTATATTTATGTAGCATTAATTAGATCAGGATTAGACAATGGAAGTATTGTATACAGGTCAGCAGCAAAACCCGTGCTAGCAGAACTGGATACCGTGCAAGCTCGGGCTCTAAGGGTGTGCTTGGGAGTGTTTATAACTTCCCCAGTGTGTGCACTCCAAGTTGAAGCAAATGAAATGCCACTGGGGCTGCGGTGTAAACAGCTGGAGGCCAATTACTGGATTAACTTAAGGGAGCATGGTGATAGCCATCCTACAAAAAGGGTGTTGCAGACATGTTGGGAGAAGGAGAGGCCATAAGAAGAAAGTTTTGGCTGGACAGGAGAGCAAACAGCAAAAGATATGGGTGTATACAATAAAGAGTTTCTTCCAAGTGTGGTGTGGCCTGTCAGACCTTTCTGGGTATTAGAAAATCCCTCTGTAGATTTGGAATTTGCTAAGATTAAGCACAGTAATAAGGCGGCTGATATACTCGGTAAATATCATAGTTATAGGGAATGTTAATATAAAGGCATACAGATTTTTACTGATGGATCAAAGGATCCAGACACAGGTGCATCAGGGTCTGCAATTGTTGTACCAAGTTATCAAGTGGAGATTAGCAAGAGAACACCTGATGGCTTGAGTGTATATGCAGTTGAAATGTTTGCCATATTGTTAGCACTAGAATGGAGTGAGCAGGTTGATTGTAATAATATTGTAATATGTAGCGATTCTGTATCGGCCCTTGCAAGCATTAAGGCGGGTACAGCTAGTGGTCACCAGGATCTGCTTTATGAAATCCTGTTTGCAAATTCAAGACTGGCTAGACAAGGCAAAAATATCGCATTCATGTGGGTTCCAGCACATTCGGGTATTGTGGGAAATGAGACAGCAGGTAGGCTGGCAAAAGCAGCAGTCAAAAAAGGGTCTGTAGAGGTCAATATTAAACTATCAAAATCAGAGGGGAAGAGCATAGTGTGGAGAAGGATAAATCAACAGTGGCTGCAGCATTGGGATAGAGTAATAAAAGGAAGACATTTACATTCAATTCAGAACAGAGTAGATATAGGAAGAAGTAGGGGAGTAAAGCGGAAGGAGCAAGTAATTATAAGTAGACTGAGAATTGGGCACAGCAACCTTAATGGCACTCTGGCCATCATAAATAAACATCCAACAGGTTTTTGCGATCTGTGTCAGGAGACTGAAACAGTAGAGCATATCCTCATTTCATGCAGGAAATTTGCACAGGAAGGGCAACAAATGTTACAACAATTACTCAAAATAGGACTGGTAGAGAACAGTGTTAAAGGTTTATTGGAATGTGGGGAGAGTGATCAGGGGAGGAAATGGTTGTTCAGTTTTTTAAGGGCGACGGGACTGGAAAGACGGCTTTAAAGTGAATGGACAATGAGGGACAATAAATCCTGAAGATGGCAGTAATGCAACAATGTGGATGCCAACTGCCGTAAAAACTCAAAGAAGAAGAAGAAGAGTTACTTTCATTCCGGACTGAGAGCGGTGAACAACACTTGTGTTTCATTCTCTGCCCAACAGTGACACTGAAGGAAACTCCTCCCAGGTAAATTGTTTACATCTGCACCAGTTTCGGAACACTTTAACGAGTCATCCCAAAATTTATCCAAGGTTTCAAACTGCCGTGATATATCGGACTGACCCCGTGCACCATCTCATTCAGGTGGATCTTCTCTAAAGGACTACTTAGTCAAGGCCTCGAGCTTTCTGATAGCCCCGTCTGTCTGTTCCCTTGTTGGTCCTGCACATGTTCCCTCCCCACATTCTTCTATTCCCCCGGTGGCCCGGACTTCTTTCGATGCTGAAATAATGATCTCGGTTCACATTTCAGTGAACGGATCTTGCAGGTTCTCTGCTCCCAATTCCAGAAGCAATGTTGTGGCTCCCTGTGAGAGATAGGGAAACCCTATCTGGAAACTGGGATGTCGCTGTATCGAGAACCAAATTCTCGAATGTAAGCTAATATAGTGGTTTTCGAAAAAAATTGTTCTCTCAAAGTGAGTTCACCGACTTTAGAAAGGGGACCCACGAACACCTCTCTCCCCGTATAGGGTCGCCACTGTGGAGCTCCCCCAGTGCCGGAAGCTCCCCTGTCTAATCTGTTCTTCTTCCCCTTGATTCCAACCTGTGAGTTAATTTTACTCTGAGAAGTGTAGCCGCGTTCTGGCTCCCTCTGTTGGGCGGAGCCCCAAGGTGAGATCTTTTTTTTTATTTCAAAATATACTTTATTCAAAAATAAATATATACAATAAACCATTCAATAACTTTTCATCCTTTACATACGTTTGCATTATACACAGTACATATCCGTATTTATACCACATCATTTCATTGTTGAGGGGTATACTCCCCGCCCTCCGACCCCTCCCACTCCCACGGGTGGAGAAACCTATACTGTGGTCCTTCCCCACCGGGCCCTTGCGGTGGCTGCACCAAGTTTCAGTGCGTCCCTCAGCACGTACTCCTGCAGTCGAGAATGTGCCAGTCGGCAGCATTCTCCCACGGACATCTCCATGTGCTGGCAGATCATCAAGTTACGGGCCGACCAAATAGCATCTTTCACCGAGTTGATGATCTGCCAGCAGCACCGGACGTTGGTCTCCGTGTGTGTCCCCGGGAACAGCCCGTAGATCAGAGAGTCCTCTGTTACGCAGCTGCTGGGGATAAACCGTGACACTAGCCCATCCATCCTCCTCCACACCCTCTTTGCGAACTGGCAGTGTGCAAAGAGGTGGGTCACAGACTCCTCCTCACTGCAGTCCTCCCGTGGGCAATGGGGTGCGGAGACGACGTTCCGGGCGTACAGGAGGGCTCTGACTGGGAGGGCCCCTCTCACCGCCAGCCAGGCGAGGTCTTGGTGCCTGTTGGTTAGATCTGGCGATGAGGCATTTTGCCAGATGAACTGGACAGTCTGCTCCGGGAACCACCCCACTGTGTCCATCACGTCCTTCTCCTGCAGTGCCTGCAGGACACTACGTGCCGACCACTGCCTGATGGCCCTGTGGTCAAAGGCGTTCTCCTGGAAGAACTTTGCTACGTAGGACAGGTATGCCGGCAACGACCAGCTGACTGGGGCGTTGCGCGGGAGTGGGGCCAGACCCATCCTTCGTAGCCAGGGCGACAAGTAGAACCTGGGCACGTAGCGGTACTTGGTGCCCACATACCTGGGCTCTACACACAACCTGATGCAGCCACATACGAAGCTGGCCATCAGGGTGAGGTAAGCCATGCTCTTCGGCAACTGGCCCGACCGATCCAGCGTCCCCTTCAACATCAGGTCTGACCACGTGAAGGTGTTGGGGATATGGTTCGGAGGGGCGGAGGCGTGCAACAAGAACTGGCAGGAGCGGACTGCCAAGGTGAAACAGAAACTGGGACTGTGGGGAGGGCGCTCCCTGTCGATAACGGGCAAGAACCTGGTCATCAGGTGTGAGGTGCTCTCAGGGCTGCTGTACTTGGCGCAGGTCTGGCCCGTCCCCCGCTCCTACAGCTCGGAAATCACCCGGGCTGTCTTCAGATTCGTCTGGGGATCCAAGATGGAGCGGGTGGGACGGACCGCCATGCACAAGTCCCTGGACAACGGGGGCAAGAACGTCCCCAATGTCGCCCCAAGGTGAGATCTATTTCAAATTAGACTAGGCAGTGCGTGAATGGTCATTGCTCAGTCTGGGAACATACTGTGTAATGAATGACAAGCAACACACATCAAAGTTGCTGGTGAACGCAGCAGGCCAGGCAGCATCCCTAGGAAGAGGTACAGTCGACGTTTCAGGCCGAGACCCTTCGTCAGGACTAACTGACCTTCAGTCCTGACGAAGGGTCTCGGCCTGAAACGTCGACTGTACCTCTTCCTAGAGATGCTGCCTGGCCTGCTGCGTTCACCAGCAACTTTGATGAGCGCTGCTTGAATTTCCAGCATCTGCAGAATTCCTGTTGTTTGTGTAATGAATGAGTTGCTTTTTCTTGGAGTTCACCTGAGACTAACGGTAAGGTGGTCGATCTGTGTGGATCAATTTGAGGGTATTTCAGTTGCAGTGTGACACCGCCCATCAAGCAGTGGTGTGTTTTAGGGTAATTCAACTGTTATTCGGAGAGTGCGTAGAATTAGTTTAGTTTTGGATTAAGATCACTGTGCAACAATTCAGCGCATACCACCTTTTGTTTGTACTAGATTTTGAGCAACTTTCTGGCAAACGCCAAATGATGTCTGACATTTCAAGCTGACGAGCTATCTGCGACCAATCCCGTGGACCTCTAATTGCCCCATGTCCTCCACTACAGACCCCTGTCAAAGGATGGAGATCCATCAATCCCCATTCTTCCCAGTTTGGGAAATCTTTGTAGCATCTGTCCTTCTCCCCCGATATTCCCCACCCCTTGGATTGGTGAAATTATGACCGTTCGTCTCGCTGTGTCACCCCTCAGGCATGGTCTGCGCTCCCAGTGAATGTGTCGGGGCGACTGGGACACACGATCAGGTGACTTGTCTGGGTGATAAGTTTGAGAGGAGGGGGCTACATGAGTCACAGCGCCCAGAAATCGGGGCGTGACATGAGATCAGTTCTCTCTTATCACACCACACTTGCAGTATTGTGTTCAGTTTCGATCGCTTCATTATCGGATGGATGTGTAAGGTTTTGAGAGGCTGCAGGGTAAAATTACCAGGATGCTCCCTGGACATGCCCTACGAACAAAGTTTGAGCAAGATAGGGTTGTTTTTCTTTGGAGCGAGGGTGTTACAAGGAGCCTTTGGGAGCGGACCCTAATGCAAGACACAGACACTGAAGTACTAGGAGCTGGAGTAAGATTATCAAGAATGCAACGGAAGTCGGGAAGAAACGATGCTGGACACGGACACGGACACAGGCATTGGACGAGACAGGGACACAGGGCCTGGGCTAGGAATGTGGGTCCTGGACGAGGCTCTTGGACTCGGCTACGACTGGACGAGCACGGAGTGATGGGTACATGGGACGCACTGCCGGGATACTGGCTGAGGCAGATATTTTAGGGACATTTAAGAGACTCTAGATGGGATATGGATGAAGAAAACTAGTGCACCATCTTGGGGTAAGGGTTGGATTGATCTTAGGATCGGTCTTACTTGGGGTAAAGGATCAGCGCGGTAACCTGGGCCAAGAGTATGCAATGTTTTATGTTCTATGTTTATGCAGCGGGTGCCCAGAATTAATTTCATCCTGGATTGGGAGCGCTAAGCGACATTCTAAACCATTCTATAAACAGGCGTGATACAGCAGGGAACCTGAACTCCATCCAGGTAAAATGTTTATATTTTTACGAGCTTCCGACCAACTTTGTCTGGGTTTGAAACTGACGGAATTTCTGCAACCAGCACTATAGACTCCCGATTGTAGCAACTATGTACTGCAGGGAAACTGAACACTACCCAGGTAAATTGTTTATATTTGCGATAGTTTCGTAGCGATTGACTGAACATTCCCAAATTTGGTCCTAGGATTCGAACTGACAGGACACCTCGACCAACCCTGTAGACCCCAGGTAGTAGCAATGCAATCAAAATGCTGGAAGGTCTCAGAAGATCAAGCTGCATCTACGGAGGGAAATGAGGAGTTGCCTTTTCGGGGGGAGGCCCTTCATCAGCAGTGGAAAGGAGTGAGGCAGAAGCCAACATAAAATATTGGAGGAGGGAGAGGAGTACAAGTTGGCAGGTGATAGTTGAGTCCAGGTGAAGGAAAGGTGATAAGACATAATCATGTAAGAACAGGGGGCTGATAGACTGAAAGGGGAAGGATTCTGTTAGGAGAGTGTCATGGCTCCGTTTGGCTGTTCCCCTTTAACGCTCCTTTCTCCCTGATTATGCCCTAATTTCAGTCATTAGATTTCCAATTGCTGCTGGTTTACTTAATTACAGTACCCGTGGTTTTCATCAGAGACTCTGAAATAAGTACGATGGCATCACTATCAGAGGTTGACCAGTTTGTTGGTCTATTCTCGTTGATACTTGGTTGTCTTGTTTGTTTCGAACTGTTTGTTCTAAGTTGAGCTCTAGTTTCAAGATAGTCCCTGTAAATCCCGTCTCCTTGTCAAGATTCCAATGGTTTGCTGTTCTACGTTCACGTCTACGCCAGCATCCCCAACTCAGTCGACGGGCCGGTGTCCTGCGCTTGGGTTCTCCACAGTCGCCCCGGGAAACAGAGAGGACGGTGAAGTATTTAATAAAGGAAAGTTCATGGTGAACATGAGGTGCGCGATGATCTGGTTGTGAGGGTGGGAAAGGGATTGCGAAGGATTAAGAGGATGATGGCATCGAGTGGAGACAATCGGGGAGGACACAGTGACTGAGGTTAACTTAGAGAAATCGATGTCCATGACAGCAGGTTGGGGACGACTGAGACAGAATATGACTTTGTTCCACCAACCAGTGTTTGGCTGATCGTGGCAGTAGAGGAAGCTGTGGATGAGTATAGCAGTGTGGGAATGGGATTTGGAATTGAAATGCTATGCCACCGGGAGATCTTATCTTGTTTATTGCAGCAGATAAGAGTGTAGATGTTCTCAGAGCCAATCCCAGTCGGCGTCACTACCAGCCCATCACCTCGGTGTGACTGATGATGTGCTGCCGGGGATCCTGCTGTGCCCGTTGATGCTTTTTGGTGATCTAGACAGTAATGTGGTAACCAGTTCAGCAGGTTTGCGGATGACACCAAGATTGGGAGCGTACTGGATGGGCAGGAAAGATATCAAAGCTTGCAGCAAGATCTCGACCATCTGGTAAGATTGGGCAGGAAGTTGGAAAATGGAAGCTGAACCAGCCAAGTGCGAGGTGTTGCTCTTTGGGAGGATGAACTAGGTTAGGAATAGAACGTCAATGGCATCCTGTAGCAATGAGTGACTGAAGTGAACCCAAGTGTAGGACACAGGCACGGAGATTGAGTTTGGATGCTTACACGAACTTGAACATTGAACATCAAACAGGAGGGATCTTGACACGGAGCTTCATAGGTAAACCACGCAACTGGAGCAAAATTGGAACACGGTCTCTGACTTGCTCCACAGAGTTGAGGACAGGATACTGATAAGACAACCCAGCAACCACACTTGAACCCAGGGCCACTTATATTCCCAGCCCCAATACCAGCATCAGATGTCTATCATTAAGCCCAACTTAAACAAGGGACAGCAGGAAGATTTGCAATCTGGAGTCCACGGACCGGACCATGAACTAGAACACGGACTTCACAGACTGGACCATGATATAGGATTCAGAAGTGGCAGATGGAGTTCAACCCAGAGAAGTGTGAGGTGGTACACATTGGAAGGACAAACTCCAAGGCAGAGTACAAAGTAAATGGCAGGATACTTGGTAGTGTGGAGGAGCAGAGGGATCTGGGGGTACATGTCCACAGATCCCTGACAGTTGCCTCACAGGTGGATAGGGTAGTTAAGAAAGCTTATGGAGTGTTAGCTTTCATAAGTTGAGGGATAGAGTTTAAGAGTCGTGAGGTAATGATGCAGCTCTATAAAACTCTGGTTAGGCCACACTTGGAGTATTGTGTCCAGTTCTGGTCACCTCACTATAGGAAGGATGTGAAACCATTGGCAAGTGTACAAAGGAGATTTACCAGGATGCTGCCTGGTTTAGAGAGTATGCATTATGATCAGAGATTAAGGGAGCTAGGGCTTCTCTCTTTGGAGAGAAGGACGATGAGAGGAGACATGATAGAGGTATACAAGATATTAAGAGGATTAGATAGAGTGGATAGCCAGGGCACCACGGCTCAATACAAGAGGACATGGCTTTAAGGTAAGGGGTGGGAAGTTCAAGGGGGGATATTATAGGAAGGTTTTTTCTCAGAGAATGGTTGGTGTGTGGAATGCACTGCCTGAGTCAGTGGTGGAGGCAGATACCCTAGTGAAGTTTAAGAGACTACTGGACAGGTATATGGAGAAATTTAAGGTGGGGGTTATATGGGAGGTAGGGTTTAAGAGTTGGCACAACATTGTGGGCTGAAGGGCCTGTACTGTGCTGTACTATTCTATATTTTATGTTCTATGTTAAAGCATTTTCCTTGCGTTAGATACTATGATTGCTTAAATAAAAGCACAAGAAATTCTGCAGTTGCTGGAAATCGCATCAGTGTCTCGACCCGAAACGACGACTGTTTATTTATTTCCATAGCTAATGCATGAGCTGCTGAGATCCCCAAGCATTTTGTGTGTATTACTCTGTTTAAGCAAATATAGTTATTAGAGAATGTAAACAAATATTATTGCAAACGTTTATATTGTTCATTGCAATAAACATGAACTCAAATTCTAATTTTTGTCCCTAGGCATATTTTAGGTGCCAATAACTCTATTGTGCTTCATGTTTATGTTACAATGAGCGACTCAAGGAAACCCAAGTGCAGGACACAGGCACAGAGATTGAGTTAGGATGCTTAAGTGGACTTGAATGTTGAACAGCAAACAGGAGGAATCTTGACACGGAGCTTCATAGTTAAACCCTGAAACTTAGAACACATGATCCTAAGCAGCCAGGAATTGTTAATTACCACATAGGCAAAACCTACGATCTGGTGACTAGTGGTTGTAACGCTGGGTTTCTTATGCTGCTGGTCTTGATGGTAACCAGGTGTGCTGCCATCAAACAGAATTAGAAGCAATTGGGAAATTAACGGTCGGAATCGTGGCACAATCGAAGGAAATTAGGAGCAAGACAGAGAATTAATGATCGGAACCGTGACACATCCATAATATCTTGAAAGTGGCAGCACACGTAGTGTCCGAAAGAGAACTTTTGGCACATTGATCTCCATTCATCAAAGTTACGAGTAGAGAGGTTAGGATGTTGTTTTGACGTTGAAGATTAGAAACCTAATTCGGAGTATGATGTCCATTTCTGGCCATCTGCCTACAGGAAGGTCATCAATAAGGTCGAAAGAGGGCAGAGAAATTTTACAATGATTTTGACAGGACTTCAGGACCTGGCTTACAGGCAAAGTTGAAAAAGTTAGGAGTTTATTGCCTGGAGAGCAGCAGACTGAGGGATGATCCGACAAAATTAGGAAGGGCAAATGTTTGTTTGATTTGTCCCCTCTGTTTGGGTGAGACTAGAATTAGAGGTCATACGTTCGGATGAAATGCAAAATATTTTAAGGGAATCTGAGGGGAAACTCCTTCGCTCCAAGTGGTGAGAGTGTGAAAAGATCTGTCAATGGAATATTGAATCTGGGATGAAGAGGCTGGAGTCAATTTTTAAGGGTGAGATGATGGAGTACTTGGTGACACAGGACAAGATAGTACTGCCACCAGCTTCGGACATGGCCCAAGTGCGGAGTGAGAGACACTGAAACGGGCCAATAGTTCACAGACTTTAATGCGAACAGTGTTAAAGGGTAATAAAACAATAAACACCAAGCCAAACAGAGCTGTTAACCAAAACTCTCAAATGGTAAACAATGCCAACACTGTGGCTGGAAAGAACAACTAAATAAAAACAAATACCACAAGTCTTCAGAGTCAGTTGACTCAACAGTCCAATTTCTTAGGCAAGGCCAAATGCAAACAGGCAGCGAAGCGTTGCTGTGCTTGACAAGCACTACAATGACAAGTATAGAGTTAAATACTATCACAGTGAAATAATAATTACCTGACACTTGCACATTCACAAGCACAATTGCCATATCTACTGCACTGCTGAATCAGTGGTGGTGACAAGTACAAATTCAGCATGGTTTCCTTCAGGGAAAATCCTGCCTGACGAACCTGTTGGAATTCTTTGAGGAGATTATAAGTAGGATAGATAAAGGGGATGCAGTTCATGTTGTATATTTGGACTTTCAGAAGGCCTTTGACAAGGTGCCACACATGAGGCTGCTTAACGAGTTAAGAGCCCATGATATTACATTAAAGTTACTAACATGGTTAGAGCACTGGCTGATTGGTAAGAGGCAGCATGTGGGAATAAGAGGATCCTTTTCTGGTTGGCTGCCAGTGACGAGTGGTGCTCCACAGGGCTCCATGTTGGGACCACTTCTTTTTATGCTGTATATAAATGATTTAGATGATGGAATAGATGGCTTTGTTGCCAAGTTTGCAGATGATACAAAGATTGGTGGAGGGGCAGATGGTGTTGAGGAAACAGTTAGGATGCAGACGGACTTAGACAGATTAGGAGAATGGACAAGAAAGTGACAAATGAAATATAATGTTGGAAAATGCATGGTCCTGCACTTTGGTAGTAGAAATAAATGTGTGGAATACTCTCTAAACGGGGAGAAAATCCAGGAATCTGAGATGCAAAGGGCCTTGGGAGTCCATGTGCGAACACCCTGAAGGTTAACTTGCAGGTTGAGTCAGTGGTGATTCAACGTTAGCACCATTTCAAGAGGTCTAGAATATAAGAGCAAGGAGGTGATGCTGAAGCTTCAAAAGGCACTGGTGAGGCTTCACCTTGAGTACTGTGAACAAGTTTGGGCACCTCATCTTTGAAAAGATGTGCTTGCATTGGAGTGGGTCCAGAGGAGGATTCCAGGGTCAGAGAAGTTCCAGGAATGATTCCAGGAATGAAAGGGTTATCACACAAGGATCATTTGATGGCTCTGGGTCTGTACTCACTGGAATTCAGAAGGATGAGGGGGATCTTACTGAAACCTTTCTAATATTGAAAGGCCTCAACAGAGTAGATGTGGAAAGGATGATTCCCGTGGTGGGAGTGTCTAGGATAAGCGGGCACAGCCTCAGGATAGAGAGGTGCCCATTCAAAACAGAGATGCGGAGAAATTTCTTTAGCCAAGTGGTGGTGAATTTGTGGAACTTGTTGCCACATGTAGCTTTGGAGGCCAGGTCATTAGGTGTATTTAAGGCAGAGATTGATAGGTTCTTGATTAGACATGGCATCAAAGCTTACGGGGAGAAGGCCGGGAACTGGGGTTGAGGAGAAGATAGAAAAAAAAATCAGCCATGATTGAATGGCGGAGCAGACTCAATGGTCCGGATGGCCTAATTCTGCTCCTCTGTCTTATGGTCTATCGGTCCTATCATCAACAACATAGATTCATAAGTCCGCAAGATGGAGATCGAGACTCAGCTCGCTCAGTTACATTAACACTGCAGTGGACCCATATTGCAGTTGTTGGAATTGATCGGTAGACCTCATTGTGGTGACACTGTCCATGGCATGCCTACCCCTGCAAGCCTGGCAAAATTCTGATAGCTGTACCAATTCTAGAGAGGTGTTTGAATATTCCCAAAATGACTAATATTTGCTAAGTTCAGAAAATGATTGGATATGGAGTATTTAAGGACCCAAAGGCTCGGGACAGGACTTTGACTTTGACATCCAACTAAGACCATAAATATAGGAGTAGAACTGGCTATTTGGTCCATCGAGTCTGCTCCGCCATTTCATCATGGCTGATCCAAATTTCTTCTCAGCCCCAATCCCCTCCCTTCTCCCCATATCCCTTCATGCCCTGACCAATCACAACTATATCAACCTCTGCCTTGAATATAAGTAAAGACTTGACCTCCAAAGCTGCCTGTTACAATGAATTCCACAGAGTCACCATTCTCTGGCAAAAGAAATTCCTCCTCATCTCTGTTCTAAAATGATGCACTTGTATTCTGAGACTCTGTCCTCTAGTTTTAGACTCTAACGCTATCGGAAACATACTCTCCATATCCTCTCTATCATGGCCTTTCACCATGTGATAGGTTTCAATGAGGTCACTACTCGTTCTTCTGAACTCTCGGGAACACAGGCCCCGAGCCATCAAACACTCTTCATTTGACAAGCCACTCAATCTTGAAAATCCTTTGAACCCTCTCCAGTTTCAGCACATTCTTTCTAAGATGAGGGGCCCAAATCTGCTCACAATACTCCGAGTCAGGTCTCACGAGTGTGTTATAAAGTTTCACCATTACATCCTTTTATATTCTAGTCCTCTTGAAAAGATTGCCAACATTGCATTTGCCTTCCTCACCACAAGCAACATATTAACCTTTAGGCAACCCTGTACAAGGACTCCCAAGATTGGATGAGTTGCACCTGAACTCGAGGGGGAGCAATATCCTTGCAGGTAGGTTTGCTAGCATGGTTCGGGAGGGTTTAAACTAATTTGAGAGGGGGATGGGACCCAGAGCGATCGAGCAGTGAGGCTTTGAGGAAAGAGAAGCAGAATAAACGGTGTAAAGGTAGTAAGGTAGAAGGGCTGAAATGTGTGTACCTCAATGCAAGAAGCATCAGGAACAAAGGTGATGAATTGAGAGCTTGGATACATACGTGGAATTATGATGTTGTGGCCATTACAGAGACTTGGCTGGCACCAGGGCAGGAATGGATTCTCAATATTCCAGGATTTCAGTGCTTTAAAAGGGATAGAGAGGGCAGAAAAAGGGGAGGAGTGGTGTCATTACTGGTCAGGGATACTATTACAACTGCAGAAAGGGTGGGTAATGTAGCAGGATCCTCTTTTGAGTCAGTATGGGTGGAAGTCAGGAACAGGAAGGGAACAGTTACTCTATTGGGAGTATTCTATAAGCCCCCTGGTAGCAGCAGAGATACAGAGGAGCAGATTGGGAGGCAGATTTTGGAAAAGTGCAAAAATAACAGGGTTGTTATCATGGGTGACTTTAACTTCCCTGATATTGATTGGCACCTGATTAGTTCCAAGGGTTTAGATGGGGCAGAGTTAGTTAAGTGTGTCCAGGACGGATTCCTGTCACAGTATGTGGACAGGCCGACTAGGGGAATGCCATACTAGATCTGGTAATAGGTAATGAACCATGTCAGGTCACAGATCTCTCAGTGGGTGAGCATCTGGGGGACAGTGACCTCCGCTCCCTGGCCTTTAGCATTATCATGGAAAAGGATAGAATCGGAGAGGACAGGAAAATTTTTAATTGGGGAAGGGCAAATTATGAGGCTATAAGGCTAGAACTTGCGGGTGTGAATTGGGATGATGTTTTTGCAGGGAAATGTACTATGGACATGTGGTTGATGTTTAGAGATCTCTTGCAGGATGTAATGGATAAATTTGTCCCGGTGAGGAAGATAAAGAATGGTAGGGTGAAGGAACCATGGGTGACAAGTGAGGTGGAAAATCTAGTCAGGTGGAAGAAGGCAGCATACATGAGGTTTAGGAAGCAAGGTTCAGATGGGTTGATTGAGGAATATAGGGAAGCAAGAAAGGAGCTTAAGAAGGGGCTGAGAAGAGCAAGAAGGGGGCATGAGAAGGCCTTGGCGAGTAGGGTAAAGGAAAATCCCAAGACATTCTTCAATTATGTGAAGAAAAGAAGGACGACAGGAGTGAAGGTAGGACCGATTAGAGATAAAGGTGGGAAGATGTGCCTGGAGGCTGTGGAAGTGAGCGAGATCCTCAATGAATACTTCTCTTTGGTATTCACCAATGAGAGGGAACTTGATGATGGTGAGGACAATATGAGTGAGATTGATGTTCTGGAGCATGTTGATATTCAGGGAAAGGAGGTGTTGGAGTTGCTAAAATACATTAAGATGGATAAGGCCCCGGGACCTGATGGAGTATTCCCCAGGCTGCTCCACGAGGCGAGGGAAGAGATTGCTGAGCCTCTGACTAGGATCTTTATGTCCTCGTTGTCCAACGGAATGGTACCGGAGGATTGGAGGGAGGCGAATGTTGTCCCCTTGTTCAAAAAAGGTAGTAGGAATATTCCGGGTAATTATAGGCCAGTGAGCCTTACGTTTGTGGTGGGAAAGCTGTTGGAAAAGATTCTTAGAGATAGGATCTCTGGGCATTTAGAGAATCATGGTCTGATCGGGGACAGTCAGCATGGCTTTGTGAAGGACAGTTCGTGTCTAACAAGCCTGATAGAGTTCTTTGAGGAGGTGACCAGGCATATAGATGAGGGTAGTGCAGTGGATGTGATCTATGTGGATTTTAGTAAGGCATTTGACAAGGTTCCACATGGTAGGCTTATTCGGAAAGTTAGAAGGCATGGGATCCAGGGAAGTTTGGCCAGGTAGATTCAGAATTGGCTTGCCTGCAGAAGGCAGAGGGTGGTAGTGGAGGGAGTACATTCTGATTGGAGGGTTGTGACTAGTGGTGTCCCACAAGGATCTGTTCTGGGACCTCTACTTTTCGTGATTTTTATTAACGACCTGGATGTGGGGGTGGAAGGGTGGGTTGGCAAGATTGCAGATGACGCAAAGGTTGGTGGTGTTGTAGATAGTGTAGAAGATTGTCAAAGATTGCAGAGAGACATTGATAGGATGCAGAAGTGGGCTGAGAAGTGGCAGATGGAGTTCAACCCGGAGAAGTGTGAGGTGGTACACTTTGGAAGGACAAACTCCAAGGCAGAGTACAAAGTAAATGGCAGGATACTTGGTAGTGTGGAGGAGCAGAGAGATCTCGGGGTACATGTCCACAGATCCCTGAAAGTTGCCTCACAGGTGGATAGGGTAGTTAAGAAAGCTTATGAGGTGTTCGCTTTCATAAGTCGAGGGATAGAGTTTAAGAGTCACGATGTAATGATGCAGCTCTATAAAACTCTGGTTAGGCCACACTTGGAGTACTGTGTCCAGTTCTGGTCGCCTCACTATAGGAAGGATGTGGAAGCATTAGAAAGGGTACAGAGGAGATTTACCAGGATGCTGTCTGGTTGAGAGAGTATGCATTATGATCAGAGATTAAGGGAGCTAGGCCTTTACTCTTTGTAGAGAAGGAGGATGAGAGGAGACTTGATAGAGGTGTACAAGATAATAAGAGGAATAGATAGAGTGGATAGCCAGCACCTCTTCCCCAGGGCACCACTGCTCAATACAAGAGGACATAGCTTTAAGATAAGGGGTGGGAAGTTCAAGGGGGATATTAGAGGAAGGTTTTTTACTCAGAGAGTGGTTGGTGCGTAGAATTCACTGCCTGATTCAGTGGTGGAGGCAGATACACTAGTGAAGTTTAAGAGACTACTAGAAAGGTATATGGAGGAATTTAAGGTGGGGGCTTATATGGGAGGCAGGGTTTGAGGGTCAGCACAATGTTGTGGGCCAAAGGGCCTGTACTGTGCTGTACTTTTCTATGTTCTATGTTCTCTATGTTCTAATACTAATACATCTGACTTTAGCTGTTCCATTTCAACCTTCAGGGTGAATTTGATCACATTATGGTCACTTGCCCTTAAGGGTTACTTTACCTCTGGGTCACTAATCAGTCTGTATCCTTGGACATTAAGCTCCCAGCTATAATCATCTTTCTGCCATGATTCATTGATGCCTACAACATCATACCTGCCAATCTGTAACTGCACTGAAAGTTCATCTACCTTATTCCATATACTGCAGGCATTCAAATACAACACCCTTTTTGCTTTTGTCCTCCTTTTATGTTGCAACTAATGCTGTTGACTGCAGTTTTGCCCTAATAACAGACTCTCCTGACCACACATTGCCTCTGCTTGTAAATCAGCTACTTCACCTGCAGCACTGTTATTCACCCTTCCTATGATACTGCTTCCACCCTCCGTCCTACATCAACTCCTTGTCCAAATATTAAACTATATCATCTTCCTAGTTCTGGCATCTGCACACCTGCCTGTGGACTCTTCTCTCGGTGCTGTGATCTTTGCTGTGGGTCTCTCCTTCTGCATTGAGATCAACCCTGTAAAGCAATCCCCCATAGTGAGTCATTCACTGTGGACCTCTCCCTTCCCTGTTCTGTTCTTGACCCCTGTGATCTGTCTCTCTGAACCAGTTTCATTTTGCTCAGTGCCAGCACTCTGGTGTTACCAATGGTCCTGGAGCTGGAAGCCGCACAGGGAACACTTTTGCCAGTTGTGTGAACTTCCCCGTTATCCAATCTGCAATGACATTAACAAAGGAACCGATTTAATTCTGGGTGAGTTGCTGCTGTCTGTGTCAGATTAAGAAGATAATATGTGGAACTATGCAGTACAAGAACAGAGGGTCAGAATTTCCTTTGAGCAAGTTGATTGGCAGCTTGATGCTGCAGGGATAAAATAGAGGGGGAATATGAAAGAGGGAAGAGAGGCATTACTAGTCACAGACAATGTCCCCCTGTCCTCAGACCGGACAGACAGGACTCATCTGCTGAGCTCATATGGGTGCAACTGAGGAATAAGAACTGGACGACCACATTAATGATTCAGTGATACCTGCAACATCATACTTGTAACTGTGTTGCAAGTTCATTGACTATATTGCGTATACTGCACACATTCCAATATAATGCCTTTTGTCCTGTAGTCACCATTTTCAATTTTGTCCGCCTTTTATGTTGCAACAGATCCTGTTGACTGCAATTTTGTGCTATCATCAGCATCTTCTTGCGAGGAGTCTCACTACACATTGCCTCTGTTTGTAAACCAATTACCTCTTCTTCGACATTACTCCATTTCCCATTTCCCTGCCAAATTAATTTAAACCCACCCAAACAATTCCAGCCAACATGCCCGCAAGGATATTGAACCCCTGGGTTCAGATATGACCCGTCCCTTCAATGATCCATAAATCTGAACCCCTGCCTCCTGCACCAGTTCCTCAGCTATGCTTTCAGCAGCTAACTCATCCTCTTCTTACCCTCACTGGCACATGGCACAGATCGCAACCCAGAGATTACTATCTTGGAGGTCCTTTTTCTCAGCTTTCTACCTAGCTCTCTAAAATCTCTCTTCAGGACCTCCTCTCATTGTCTACCTATTTCATTTGTGTGTGTGTGTTTGTGTGTGTATGTATGTGTGTGTGTGTGTATATATATATGTGTGTGTGTGTATATGTTAGTAAAGAAAAGAAAGAAAGAAAAAAAAATAAAAAGGGCCCATTCTAATTAAACAGTCAAATATGCACAGATTGGAGGTCATCTTGAACCTCTCTGTCACTCGTGCACTGGGGCCTTTTCTCTGTGTGAAAGCACACACCACCTTCCAAACGTTGCTCGAAGAAATGGGTCTCCCACCGGGTCATATCCTACGACCAGTTCTCCCCAGCGTCTTCTCTCTTCATCTCCCGCCAAACAAAAGCCCCAAGACCAAAGTTAGGCTCCCTCACCAAAAAAACCTCCCCGCAGTTCCACCATCTTAATTGGATGACACTTATTCCTCATCATCCCTTACCTTCAACAATAACCCGAACAGGCTGAAAGCAGAACAGATGTTCGTACAGAACTGCTAAATGAAATACCTGCAGCATAATAGTAAATGTGTGAACCAGGACATGACAGGTGTCGAGGTAAGGTAAATGCAAGCAGGCTTTTTCACAGAGTTTGGGTGAAATTGGAGCTAGATTTTCTGTTAAGAGTGAACAGTGAAACGTTAAGGGTGATGAGAGTGTGGAACTCGCTGTCAGTGGAAATAGTGGATGCAACTTCAAAGTCAACGTTTAAGGAAAATTTGGGTAAGTACACAGATGGGGAGGTGTGGAGGTCTGTTGTCTGCTTTCACATCGGTGACATTGGCAGAACAATAGTTCTGCTCCGATTAGTTTGGCTGAGTGGCTTGCGTCTGTGATATAGAGCATCTTATATCGGCGGTATCGTAAGAGAGACAGATGAGCTCAGGGCATGGATAAACACCTGGAGTTGTGACATTGTAGCCATTAGTGAGACAGTTGCAGGGGGAGCAGGACTGGCAGCGCAATCTTCCGGGGTTCCATTGGTTTAGACATGACAGATTGGGAGGGGGTCAAGGAGGGGGGGTGGCGTTACTAAACAGAGAAAATGTCACGACAGTGCTCTGTTAGAACAGACTGGAGAACTCATCTTGTGAGGCATAATTGGTGGAACTGAGAAATAAGAAAGGAATGACCACTTGACCTGGCAAGTGTGCATTGTGACAGTCTCGTCTCTAGCAAAGGTGTACATTGTAAGTGGGAGGACTTCAACAGTGAAATTTTGAGAGTACAAAGCTTGTGTTGGAATGGTAAGCTTTATTGAAACAGAACATAGAACAAAGAAATCTACAGCACATCGTAGGCACGTTGGCCCAAAATGTTGTGACGACCATGTAATTTCCTCTAGAAACGGCCTAGAATTACCCTATCGCATTTCCCTCTATTTTTCTAAGCTCCATGTACCTATATAAGAGTCCCTTAAAAGACGCTATTGTATCTGTCTCTACCACTGCTGCTGGCAGTGCATTCCAACTATCCACCACTCTGTGTTTTTAAAAAAAAATTACCCCTGACATACCCTCGGTACCTATTTTCAAGCACCTTAAAACTATGCCCCCTCACGTCAGTCATTTCAGCCCTGGGAAAAAGCCTCTGGCTATCCACACAATCAATGCCTCTCATCATCTTACACACCTCTAACAGGTCACCTCTCATCCTCCGTCACTCCAAGCAGAAAAGGCCAAATTCACCCAACTTATTCTCCGAAGGCACACTCTCCAGTCCAAGCAACATCCTTGTAAATCTCCTCTGCACTCTTTCTATAGTATCCACATTATTCCTGTAGTGAGGTGACCAGAATTGAACATAGTATTCCAAGTGGAGTCTGACCAACGTCTTATATAATTGTAACATTACCTCATGGCTCTTGAACTCTATCCCACGGTTGATGAAGGCCAATACGCCACAAACCTTCTTAACATCACTGTCAACCTGAACAGGAACCTTGAGTGTCATATGGATACAGACTCCAAGACCTCTCTGATCCTCCACACTGCCAAGAGTCTTACCATTAACACTATATTCTGCCATCATATTTGATCTACCAAAATGAACCACTTCACACTTATCTGGGTTGAACTCCACCTGCCACATTCTAACCAGTTCTGCAGACTATTGATGTCATGCTGTCACCTTTGACAACCCTCCAGACAATCCACAACACCCCCAACCTTTGTGTTACCAGCAAACTTACTAACCCATCCCTCCACTTCCTCATCCAGGCCATTTCTAAAAATCACGAAGAGAAAGGGTCCCAGAACAGATCCCAGAGGCACACCAGTGGTCACCAACCGTCAGGCAGAATATGAACCATCTATAACCACCCTTTACCTTCTGTGGGCAAGCCAGTACTGGATCCACAAAGCAAGGTCTGCTTTGATCCCATGCCTCCTTACTTGCTAAATCAGCCTCGCATGGTGAACCTTGTCAAATGCCTTACTGAAATCCACATACACTACATCCACTGGTCTTTCATCTGTGTGATTTGTTATATCCTCAAAGATGGGTGAAATTGAAAATAGAATTGAAAGTACCCATTTCAAATCTACTTCCCGTTCCCATTCCAACATATCAGCCCATGGCCTTCTCCACTGCCGTGATGAGGTCACACTCAGGTTGGAGGAGCAACACCTTATATTCCATCTGGGTAGCCTCCAACCTGATGGCATGAACATTGATCTCCTGAACTTCCAGTAATTGACCCAGTGAACAACCCACTCTTCCGAGTTTATTTCAGATTTTCAGCGTCTGCAGCATTTTGCATCAGAATGCCTCACAATTTAATTTAGATTCAGTCATCCTGGTGTAGATGTTTAATGTCACAAACACGAGAAATTCTGCATATGCTGAAAATCCAAAGCAACACATAAAATGCTGGAGGAACTCCACACGTCAGGCACCATCTATAGAAAAGAATAAACAGTTGACGTTTCGGGCAGTGACACTTCATCAGAACTGGAGGGTCTGGTGGTCTTCCTACCAATGACCAGTTCCAGCGACAGCAGGTTGGCAATGATTACATCCTCCCCGCTATTCAGTGCCGGGTCCAGTAAGATATGGTTCATGTCAGTGTTCCCAGCTTCAATGTCGAATCGTTCAGCTTAATGAATTTAGTTTCCTCGGCCCTGCTGGAATTTAAACTCAATCTCCTGTGTTATTGAGTCCAAGTATTGATTCTGTAGCTAAATCTGACAAGTAGTGTGCACACTCCCTTCATCATAGTCCAGCTTATGTTTGTTTTCTTCTTCTGTAATATTCCGATGTACTTTTGAATTGTGATTAAAAGATCTGACAGAAGCAAGCAACTGCCTCTCGGTCAGTGCTCATTCTTTGTGAACAGCGATGAATTCCATTCACCTTCACGAATCCCGGTCTCCAGTGCAACCAGGTGACTCAGTGTATCGGGGAGAGAGGGCAGGGTAACAACACAGAGGTTTTACTGAACTGCTGGTGGCAGGATTACTGGCCCAAAATACAATACATAGTCATACAGTCATAGATGCAAAGAGTAGCAGAGCATAAAAACAGGCTCCTCGGCTCATCCAGTCCTTGCCGAAATCTGTTTTCTGTTTGGCCCCATCAACCAGTATCTAGAACATAGCCAACCATGCTCTCCCATCCATGTACATATTCAAATCTCTCTTAAATGTTGAAAGCAAATCTAAATCCATTACTTCCACATTGCCACCACGTCTCTCCTCAGGTACTTATTAAATATTTCACCTCTCACACTTACCGTATTACCTCTAGTACGAGTCCCACACAACTTAGGGAAAAAAGGTGGCTTGCATTTACCCTAACTGTACTCCTCACTTGGTACTCATTGACTCAGTGAGGGCTGGATGTTCTGAACGTTACTGCTATTGTACAGAACCTTTAATCAATAATGAGATTCCTCACTCTGCTGGATGTCACAATGCACAGAATGGATGCTCACGGTGGGGGAATCTCATTTTCTGAAAGGATTAAATCATTCTGCTGAAGGATTGACAAACCTCATCATCTCCAATCCAGTAGCTGTAAATCTGTCTAGTATCAGGGAAATCCAGACAGAAACAAGAACACCCACAAGACACGGTAGACCATCAGCAGCAGAAATATTACCCAGCACAACATATAAACTCAAGGTCGGAGTGTCAGTTATTCATCATTAGAGTTGAGCCAGATCATCACAGCCCAGTGTGTCCATCACACTCAATTACAGTCGAGGTATTTGACCAACCTGGGCCGGTGAAGCACCAACCTCAAACAGTTGCCACAGAGATTGTCTGTGAACCACACATTAATGAAACAGCAAGGGCACAGTCCTTAACCAATGAGATAAAAGCTCTGAATTCCCAACACAACTGGGGTTGACCAATTGCAGTAACAATATTCTCGGGACAACACTCCAGTGTTCCTCGGGTCAGTGTCCACAGTGCAAACTTCATCACTGATTCATCAAAGACCTTCCTTCCTTCAGAAGATCGGATGTTGAACTAACCACGGACACTCATTCCCATTCACAACTCTTGGGCAAACGAAGAATCGCCTGCCTGCAAGTAACGAGACGTATTCAACATCCGGACACAGGCTGCAGAACCTGGAGAAAGACACTCAGTCTCTTGCTTCTGGACCATCATTTAGAAACATCATGACTGATTGCTAAACTCAGTGACAGCACTAATATCTTACCCTTGCCATTTGAACTCCGGCCATTTCTCCACCCATATCTGCAACTGATCTATATCGTACTGCACGCTTTGCCAGTCTTCTACACAATCCAGAACACCACCCATCTTGGTATCATCCGCAAGTTGACTTACCCACCCATCTATACTATCATCCTGGTCATTTGTATATATCATAAACAACAGAGGTCCCAGCGCCGATCCCTGCGGAACACCAGGAATTACAGAACTCCAGCTCAAATATGTCCCCCATGACCATAAGACCTTAAGACATAGGAGCAGAATTAGGCCATTCAGCCCATTGAGTCTGCACCACCATTCCATCATGGCTGATCCTGGATTCCACTCAACCCCATACACCTGTGGGTGTAAAGGGAGTAGAGAAAGGGACTCAGAACACAACCCTGGGGGGCACCTGTGTTGACGGTCAGAGGGGCAGAGGAGAGGGAGCCCATCCTTACCATCTGTTGGCGATCCGATAGGAAGTCTAGGATCCAGCGGCCGAAGGTGGGGTGTAGGCCGAGGTGTTTGAGATTCCTGTCAAGTCTGGAGGGAATTATGGTGTTGAATACTGAACTGTGGTCCAGGAACAGCATTGTAATGTATGCATCCCATTGGGGTTTAAGTTTATTGTCATAAACCATACACACGTATAGTACACAGCTCAAAGAAACAAAACATACAAAACTTAGTAAATACAGCCCTACACAGCACATATTGTTGCGATCCAGCCCATACTGTCAGAAAACATTAGCACAAGTCCTGTGTGGCATGGCCTGAAGATTGACAGCACTGATATACAGAGGGATCTTTGGGTCCTTAGCTGCATAAATGTGATTGCTCAGGTTCTTCGAATGGTAAAATTTGTTTTACTACATTGAGGGAAATGTTGTCATGACAACATGTCACTAAACCCTTCTGTACGCCAATGCATCGTTATTTGACGGACACTCAATACATTAGAATGATCTGCAAACTTGTCGGTGGAGGTAGAGCAGAATACGGACACTCAAGTTGTAAATGTACTGGGAGTAGAGTAGGAGGGTGAGGATGCTACCTTGTTGGGCACCAGTGGTGAGAATCGTGGCCAAGATGTTGCTGTTCCTCATTACTAGTCACCGTCTGTCCACCAGGAAGTCGAAAATCCAGTCCCAGAACTTACAGTTTGCTGACCTGCTTAGAACTAAGTATTGAATGCAGATCTGTAGTCAACAAACAGTAGCCTGCCGGATGTGCCTTTACTGTCCAGAGTCTCCAGAGATGTGTAGGGACAGGTAGAAGGCTTTCACTGTGGACATGTCTCGGTGGTTGCGAATGGCACTGGTGAGGTGTCTAGGAAACTCGTTAATGTGGGCTGTGTCTGGCCCCTGGAAGCACTTTGTGATGGCAGATCTTACAGCAGCTGGTGGTAGTCTTTAAGGTAGGTTACCTGTTTTTTTTAGGTCCTGTAATGATAGTGAACCACAGATAGAACAGGGACCTGCTAAAAATGTCTGATAATATCCTACCAGTTGATCTGCATTGGATCTGAGGACCATCTCCGACTGATGCTTATGCAGGCATCAGCCTCCAGAAGTGTGAGTCCACAACAGACTTGTTGAGGTACAGTGGAGATTGTCAGTGACACACCCATACCCTTCTGTTCGAAACGTGCAGAGATGTGTTAAACTCATTGAGAAAGTGTGTGCTGTTATCGGTGATACAGCTCGGCTATATTCTGGAACCTATTGTATCATGCAAGTCCTGACACACATATGGACGAATTGTCCCTTGGCATCTCTAATACCTTTTCAAAGGTCGTATCATAATTTTATGTACAGAACAGGTCACCTGGTTTGAATGCTGTCGTCCTAGATTCAGTCATGACTGGATCTCTGAGTGCACCCACAGCTTCCAGTGTGGGAACACCTGGATTGTCTACGGTCCTCAGCACACTTGCTGATGAAGTCCGTGAAATTAATGACATCTTAATTTAGACTGGCAGCATAGTCTTTGAGCATGAACCAGTCTTCCAATTCCAAGCTCATCTAGTTCTGTGTAGAAGCTCATCTAACTCCTCAGACCAATATTGTGTGACTTTCTGTACTGGATCTTGACGACTTTGTTTCAGTTTTCATGCACAGGAGTAAAGGTAGGAACGATTAGAGATAAAGGTGGGAAGATGTGCCTGGAGGCTGTGGAAGTGAGGGAGGTCCTCAATGAATACTTCTCTTCGATATTCACCAATGAGAGGGAACTTGATGATGGTGAGGACAATATGAGTGAGGTTGATGTTCTGGAGCATGCTGATATTAAGGGAGAGGAGGTGTTGGATTTGTTAAAATACATTAGGACAGATAAGTCCCCGGAGCCTGATGGAATATTTCCCCAGCTGCTCCACGAGGCGAAAGAAGAGATTGCTGAGCCTCTGGCTAGGATCTTTATGTCCTGGTTGTCCACGGGAATGGTACCGGAGGATTGGAGGAAGGCGAATGTTGTTCCCTTGTTCAAAAAAGGTAGTAGGGATAGTCCGGGTAATTATAGACCAGTGAGCCTTACGTCTGTGGTGGGAAAGCTGTTGGAAAAAATTCTTAGAGATAGGATCTATAGGCATTGAGAGAATCATGGTCTGATCAGGGACAGTCAGCATGGCTTTGTGAAGGGCAGATCGTGTCTAACAAGCCTGATAGAGTTCTTTGAGGAGGTGACCAGGCATATAGATGAGGGTAGTGTAGTGAATGTGATCTATATGGATTTTAGTAAGGCATTTGACAAGGTTCCACACGGTAGGCTTATTCAGAAAGTTAGAAGGCATGGGATCCAAGGAAGTTTGGCCAGGTGGATTCAGAATTGGCTTGCCTGCAGAAGGCAGAGGGTGGTGGTGGAGGGAGTACATTCAGATTGGAGGATTGTGACTAGTGGTGTCCCACAAGGATCTGTTCTGGGACCTCTACTTTTCGTGATTTTTATTAACGACCTGGATGTGGGGGTAGAAGGGTGGGTTGGCAAGTTTGCAGATGACACAAAGGTTGGTGGTGTTGTAGATAGTGTAGAAGATTGTCAAAGATTGCAGAGAGACATTGACAGGATGCAGAAGTGGGCTGAGAAGTGGCAGATGGAGTTCAACCCGGAGAAGTGTGAGGTGGTACACTTTGGAAGGACAAACCCCAAGGCAGAGTACAAAGTAAATGGCAGGATACTTGGTAGTGTGGAGGAGCAGAGGGATCTCAGGGTACATGTCCACAGATCCCTGAAAGTTGCCTCACAGGTGGATAGTGTAATTAAGAAAGCTTATGGGGTGTTAGCTTTCATAAGTCGAGGGATAGAGTTTAAGAGTCGCGATGTAATGATGCAGCTCTATAAAACTCTGGTTAGGCCACACTTGGAGTATTGTGTCCAGTTCTGGTCACCTCACTATAGGAAGGATTTGGAAGCATTGGAAAGGGTACAGAGGAGATTTACCAGGATGCTGCCTGGTTTAGAAAGTATGGATTATGATCAGAGATTAAGGGAGCTAGGGCTTTACTCTTTGGAGAGAAGGAGGATGAGAGGAGACATGATAGAGGTGTACAAGATAATAAGAGGAATAGATAGAGTGGATATCCAGCGCCTCTTCCCCAGGGCACCACTGCTCAATACAAGAGGACATGACTTTAAGGTAAGGGTGGGAAGTTCAAGGGGGATATTAGAGGAAGGTTTTTTTACTCAGAGTGTGGTTGGTGCGTGGAATGCACTGCCTGAGTCAGTGGTGGAGGCAGATACACTAGTGAAATTTAAGAGACTACTAGACAGGTATATGGAGGAATCTAAGGTGGGGGCTTATATGGGAGGCAGGGTTTGAGGGTCGGCACAACATTGTGGGCCGAAGGGCCTGTACAGTGCTGTACTATTCTATGTTCTATGTTCTATGTACATCCTGGCAGTCTACTTCAGCAAGCCAATGGTAAATGGATGGTATGATGTTGCTGGCATGCTGAATGATCACTTTGTCGTGCTGTCTACCCGTGACATTGCTTTCAACAAACTATGTACTTGTATGTACCAATATCCTGGCCTGGAGATTTGCTAGTGCTACTTGGGATGGTTTAAACTAATTTGGCAGGGCGATGGGAATCATAGCCTAGGTCAGGGCGGCTGCGAACAGGTGACTGGTCCTCGGTACAAGCCATCCATCTGCCCCTGCTCACATCCAGTAAATCAGCAAATTGAACTTGCAGCGACCCAGATTAACAATGTTGAAAGAGATCTTGTGATCACAAGAAAAGCGACTGTGATGGCCGCTTGCTATTTGACTGTAAGCCTCCATCGACTCGGGCAGCAGCTCGTGGCGCAGCTCCTTCATTCTGTACCTTATACATATATACTTGTCTGGTTGTGTTTCACTATTTGAGATGTGTTTGCATATGTTAGGACCGGGAGTCGGAGTCAGGCATTGCAGCTAGACTGGGCCTCAAAGCCACTGTGTTGACTAGCGAGTGTCGGGGGCCAGTTAACAGATGATTTCAGTGGGCTGGGGGTTCTGAACGATATATCTATATACTATATGTATAGATATATACATATGTAACACTGGCTTCACCTAGCGGCTTGATCTTGGGGGTGGTAACCCCACCCCCGCCCGGCCAAACCTAAGAAATCTCGTTTGGGTGGATGCTGCGCGATTTGTCCCGTTACAAATCAGTACCCCGAAATAACAAACAGTACACAATATGCAATTAAATGATTAAGCTTTATAATTCTTACTTTGACCTTGTGATTAGTAGAGAAACAAAATATAAAAGAAAAAGGGCACCAATCTTATTAAACAGTCTGTGCACAATTGTTGGAGCTCACTCAGTAGTCTTCCTTCCACCATTCGATCTCCTCCGAACATCGCCGACCTTCGGACCCCCGCTCAGAGTCCACTCCGTCTGGCAGCCTACTGAATCTCTCCATTCGCGTCTTCTCTCTTCATCCCTCTCTCCAAAGCCTGCGAAACCAAAACTTCCAGGATCACCAGACAGGGCAACAGAATCCGAATTGGCTAACATGCATTATTATCTTCAGCCATAACCCAAACATTTCTGCTACAGAGAAACTATTACCTCAGCAGTTAACCATTACAGAGAAGCCATTACATTAGCCTTAGCAGTGAAATATTACAAAGAAGCCATTACATAAATACATACATATTCTGCATTGTTGTATTTTTACAACAACGTTGGATTTATCAACTTGTATGTGTCAAGTTACAGCATCGTGGGGAGGAGGTGGGCCTCGGTCTCAGGGCTCTTATTACGTGATTGTAATCTTACAGTGTGTCTGTTGGGTATGTGTCTTTGCACCGTGACCCCACAGTAATACTGTTTGGCTGTATTGATGGGTATCATATATGGTTAAAATACAATTAAACATGAACTGAACTGAACTGAATTGAATTAGAAAGGGTGAATAAAAATAACCCAAGTGCAAGCAGTGCGGTCATTCTTGGAGCAGCCATTGCTGTGAGTCGGTCAATGTTTGAAGTGGCTTTGGCGGGGTAAGTATCTGATAAGTTTCTATCTTTCTTCTTAATTCTTCATTCATTATTATTTAGGGATCAGTAGTGCAGTGAGAATGGCTCCAGGGGCATTGTTTTCTACTGTGTGTGAGACGTCCAGTCTCCCAGATCAACACATCTACACCAGGTGCACCGAGCTGCAGCTTCTCAGAGAATGTATGAAGGAATTGGAGCTACAACTTGATCATCTTCAGCTTGTATGGAAGAATGAGGAGGTGATAGACAGGAGCCACCAGGTGGTAGTCACCCTGAAGCTGCAGGACACAGGTAAATGAGTGACAGTCAGGAGAAGGAAGGAAATGGGCAGCCAATGCAGAGTACACCTGTTGCTTTTTTCCTCAATAATAAGTTGAAGAGACAACCTACGACGGGGAGGTGGGCGTGTGGGAAGCCATAGTAACCGGGTCTGGTGCCTGTGGCTCAGAAGAGCAGAGCGGTGAAGAGCACTACAGTGGTAGTAGGAAATTCCATAGTTAGAGGAACAGAGGCCAAATAGTGTGGGTGCGATAGAGACACCAAGATGGAATATTGCCTCCCAGGTGCCGGGGTCAGTCAGGGATGTCTCGGATCAGGTTCCTGGCATTCTCAAGGGGGAGGGTGAGCAGCCAGAAGTCTTGATACATATTGGCACCAATAACGTAGGTAGAAAAGGTGTGGAGACCCTGAAGAGAGATTTTACGGAGCTATGTAAAAAGCTGAGGAACAGGCCACCAGGGTAGTAATCCCTAGATTGCTGCCTGTACCACGTGCCATGAGAATAATTAGAGCATGATTTGGCAGTGAACGTGTGGCTGAGGAACTGGTACAGGTGCCAGGGGTTCAGATTTATGGTTCTTCTGGAGAAGGTACGACCTGTACTAAAGGAACGGGTTAAACCTGAACACAAGTGGGACCAACATCCTTACGGGCAGGTTTGCTAGAGTTTATTGGGGTGGGTGCGGGTGCTGTGGGAACGAGAGTGATATTGCTGGGGATGAGGTAGTTGATTCACAAACAGAGGCAATGTGTAATGCCTCTCTTAGCAAAATGAGGCCGAAGATGGGTAAAAATTGCAGTCGACATGATGAGTTGCAATACCAGAGGCGGACAAAATTGAAAAGGGTGAATGGAGAAACACACTCAAAATGCCGGAGGAAATTCCTCCAGCACTTTATACGGGTTGCTTGGATTTCCTGCATCTGCAGATTTTTTCTTGAAGGGTGAATAGAGGACTGAATGTGTTATATTGAATTGGCGCAGGATACAGAATAAGTTAGATGAACTTGTAGCACAATTACAGATGGCATATATGATGTTGTGTGTATCACTGAATCATGACTTAAAGAAAATTATAGCAGAGAGCTTTATGTCCAAGGATACACATTGTATCGAAAGGATAGACAAGGAGGTAGGAGTGGATGGTGTAAACAAAAATGAAATCATATAATAAGAAAGAGGTGACAAAGGGTCAAAAGGAGTTGAATCACTGTGGGTGGAGCCAAGGAACTGCATGCATAAAAAGGCTCTGATGCGAGTTCTATACAAATCCCCAAACAGTAATAAAGATCTGGTCTACAAATTACAATGGGAAATAGGAAATGCATGCCAGAAGTACAATGTCATGACAGTAAGAGGGGTAGGTCAGGAAAATCAGGTTGGTGCTGGATCTCAAGAGGGTGAATTTGTAGAATGTTTACAAGATGGTGTTTCATAGCAGCTCATGGTTGAGCCCAGTAGGGGGTCCCCGACTGTCGACTGGGTGTTAAAGATTTCGGCAAGGACTAGCTGGGCCGAAGAGTCTGTTTTTATTCTGTGCTACTCTTTGCATCTATGACCCTATGTATTGTATTTTGGGCCAGTAATGCTGCCACCTGCTGTGCAGTAAAACCTCTGTGTTGTTACCCTGCCCTCTCTCCCCGATACACTGAGTTACCTGGTTGCACTGGAGACCGGGATTCCTGAAGATGGATGGAATTCATCGCTGTTCACAAAGAATGAGCACTGACAGAGAGGCAGTTGCTTGCTTCTGTCAGATCTTTTAATCACAATTCAAAAGTACATCGAAATATTACAGAAGAAAAAAAAAACAAACATAAGCTGGACTATGATGAAATGTGTGTGCACAGTACTTGTCAGATTTAGCTACAGCATCGATACTTGGACTCAACAACAGAGGAGATTGAATTTAAATTCCAGCAGGGCTGAGGAAGTTAAATTCATTGAGCTGAACGATTCGACATTGAAGCCGGGAACACTGACATGAATCCATATCTTACTGGACCCGGCACTGAATAGGGGGAAGGATGTAATCATTGCCAACCTGCTGTCGCTGGAACTGGTCATTGGTAGGTGGACCACCAAACCCTCCAGTTCCGATGAAGTGTCACTGCTCAAACTGTCAACTGTTTATTCTTTTCCATAGATGTAGGATGCGAGTAGATTGGGAAAATCAGGTCAGCACTGGATCTCAAGAGAGAGAATTTGTAGAATGTCTGCGAAATGGCTTTTTAGAACAGCTTGTTGTTGAGCCCACTAGGGGATCGGCTGTACTGGATTGGGTATTGTGTAATGAACCGGAGGTGATTAGAGAGATTGAGGTGAAGGAACCCTTAGGAGGCAGTGATCATAACATGATTGAGTTCACTGTGACATTTGAAAAAGAGAAGCCGAAATCTGATGTGTCGGTATTTCAGTGGAGTAAGGGAAATTACAGCGGCATGAGAGAGGAACTGGCCAAGGTTGACTGGAAAGGGACACTGGCGGGAAAGAAGGCAGAGCAGCAGTGGCTGGAGTTTATGCGAGAAGTGAGGAAGGTGCAAGACAGGTATATTCCAAAAAAGAAGAAATTTTCGAGTGGAAAAAGGATGCAACCATGGTTGACAAGAGAAGTCAAAGCCAAAGTTAAAGCAAAGGAGAGGGCATACAAGGAAGCAAAAATTAGTGGGAAGACAGAGGATTGGGAAGTTTTTAAAACCTTACAAAAGGAAACCAAGAAGGTCATTAAGAGAGAAAAGATTAACTATGAAAGGAAGCTAGCAAATAATATCAAAGAGGATACTAAAAGCTTTTTCAAGTATATAAAGAGTAAAGGACAGGTGAGAGTAGATATAGGACTGATAGAAAATGATGCTGGAGAAATTGTAATGGGAGATAAGGAGATGGCAGAGGAACTGAACGAGTATTTTGCATTAGTCTTCACTGAGGTAGCCATCAGCAGTATACCGGACACTCAAGGGTGGCAGGGAAGAGAAGCGTGTGCAGTCACAATTACGACAGAGAAAGTACTCAGGAAGCTGAATAGGCTAAAGGTAGATAAATCTCCTGGACCAGATGGAATGCACCCTCATGTTCTGAAGGAAGTAGCTGTGGAGATTGCGGAGGTATTAGCGATGATCTTTCAAAAGTCGATAGATTCTGGCATGATTCCGGAAGACTAGAAGATTGCAAATGTCACTCCGCTATTTAAGAAGGGGGCAAGGAAGCAAAGAGGAAATTATAGACCTGTTAGCTTGACGTCGGTGGTTGGGAAGTAGTTGGAGTCGAGTGTCAAGGATGAGGTTACAGAGTACCTGGAGGCATATGACAAGATAGGCAGAACTCAGCATGGATTCCCTAAAGGAAAATCCTGCCTGACAAACCTATTACAATTTTTTGAGGAAATTACCAGTAGGCTAGACAAGGGAGATGCAGTGGATGTTGTATATTTGGATTTTCAGAAGGCCTTTGACAAGGTGCCACACATGAGGCTACTTAACAAGATAAGAGCCCATGGAATTATGGGAAAGTTACATACGTGGCTAGAGCGTTGGCTGATTGGCAGGAAACAGAGAGTGGGAATAAAGGGATCCTATTCTGGTTGGCTGCCGGTTACCAGTGGTGTTCCACAGGGATCAGTGTTGGGGCCGCTTCTTTTTACATTGTACATCAACGATTTGGATTATGGAATAGATGGCTTTGTGGCTAAGTTTGCTGACGATACGAAGATAGGTGGAGGGGCCGGTAGTGCTGAGGAAATGGAGAGTCTGCAGAGAGACTTGAATAGATTGGAAGAATGGCAGAGAAGTGGCAAATGAAGGACAATGTTGGAAAGTGTATGGTTATGCACTTTGGCAGAAAAAATAAACAGGCAGACTATCATTTAAATGGGGAAAGAATTCAAAGTTCTGAGATGCAACGGGACTTGGGAGTCCTCGTACAGGATACCCTTAAAGTTAACCTCCAGGTTGAGTCAGTAGTGAAGAAGGCAAATGCAATGTTGGCATTCATTTCTAGAGGAATAGAGCATAGGAGCAGGGGTGTGATGTTGAGGCTCTATAAGGCGCTGGTGAGACCTCACTTGGAGTACTGTGGGCAGTTTTGGTCTCCTTATTTAAGAAAGGATGTGCTGACATTGGAGAGGGTACAGAGAAGATTCACTAGAATGATTCCGGGAATCAGAGGGTTAACATATGAGGAACATTTGTCCGCTCTTGGACTATATTCCTTGGAGTTTAGAAGAATGAGTGGAGACCTCATAGAAACATTTTGAATGTTAAAAGGCATGGACAGAGTGGATATGGCAAAGTTGTTTCCCATGATGGGGGAGTCTAGTACGAGAGGGCATAACTTAAGGATTGAAGGGCGACCTTTCAGAACAGAAATGCAAAGAAATTTTTTTAGTCAGAGGGTGGTGAATCTATAGAATTTGTTGCCACAGGCAGCAGTGGAGGCCAAGTGATTGGGTGTATTTAAGACAGAGATTGATAGGTATCTGAGTAGCCAGGGCATCAAAGGTTATGGTGAGAAGGCAGGGGAGTGGGACTAAATGGGAGAATGGATCGGCTCATGATAAAATGGCGGAGCAGACTCGATGGGCCAAATGGCCTACTTCTACTCCTTTGTCTTATGGTCTTATGATCTTATGTTGCCTGGCGTGTTGAGTTCCTCCAGCATTTTGTGTGTGTTGCTTTGGATTTTCAGCATATGCAGAATTTCTCGAGTTTGTGACATTAAACATCTACACCAGGATGACTGAATCTAAATTAAATTGTGAGGCATTCTGATGCAAAATGCTGCAGATGCTGGAAATCTGAAATAAACCAGGAAGAGGTGGGTTGTTCACTGGGTCAGGAAGTGACAATAGAGAAACAACTCCCGGAAATGATGGTAACAGAGATCGCCCGCCTTATAGGGGTAACGGGAAACACTTGGACTCAAGAGGTGTGAGGATTAACAGGAGTCCTGATGAATTGTTTATTCCCCTCCGCTGATGCTGCCTGACCTGCTGAGTTTCTGCTGTGTGTTGCTCATGATTTCCAGGATCTGCAGAATCTCTTATTCAGATGGGGATGGGGTGCCAGAAAGACCTTGATTTCGGGTGATAGATATCAGGATGATTTGGCAATCCCTCCGGGATAGAGTAAGAGGGGCGCGCTGACAACAGCCCTCAGTTACCGATGCCTTCAGAGGAAGCGGCTGCCTTGGCATTCTGCAGCACAATTTTAGCTGTCTCCACCATTGTATCCAGCGAATTGTTCAGCATCATGAGAGTCACGGCAAAGGATGATGTTGCCCCAAAGATAGAGCCCAGAATGGGGACAAAGTCAAGGAAGGGCTCGGCAATTGTCAGAGCCATTGCCACGGTGCATCTCTGGATCAACAGCAGGACCTGCTCACGTGTGATCTCTCCGAACACCCAGTTGTGCTCTGTACCTCTCCACAGATCCGTTACACTGGTCCCCACCCTCTGGGCCAGTTTGCTGAGAGACGCCTCATCCAGACCAAGAATCTTCCGTATGAGCAGGATACCAGAGATAATGAGCACCAGGTCACAGGCAAGAGACAAACCCGGAATGGGAACTGCACCGATACCCCCCGATACGGCGGACAGCATCTGGATGAATGGCCGCAGAGCCTCACGTTTTTCCTCTATAGCAGCTTCAGATGTGTTGGGGAGAGCCGTGATGAACAGATTCTTCTGTGTCTCCGAGAGACTGTGTACCACAGCCTCCCTAAATTCAGGAAAATCAAACTCATCAAGGTTAAAGGCGGAATAGAGGAAAACGGAAGTATTTTGTATCCCTGCTGCCCGCAGTGAGGAGATGCAATACTCTCTCACTTTCCGGAACATATCCTCCTGGTTGTAACCCTTCTTGCGGCTTTCTGCCCTGACAGTCTCGTCGATCTTAGAGCGCACCAGGTAGAAAGGTTTGCCCGCCTTCTTCAGTGCTTCAGCCAGTAACTTGTCATTCTCCGTGAACCGAACAGCTGTGACAATGATGCCCAAATCATACTGGGAAAAGTTGGTTTCCTTCATGAACTTTTTCACTGGAAACTTTGGTGTGTTCAACCCGGGGAAGTCATAGTACTGAACGTTAGGAAGGGTGGGGTGGGGGTAACGTGTTATTTCCATGGTGGTCTCTGTAATGCCACCGGTTGGGGCAGCCCCTTCCTCATTCTCATCCAAACCAAGCAGAGCATTGATCAGGGTCGATTTGCCCGATCCTGACTCACCCATCACCGCAATCTGGATCTGTACATTTTCGAACTGCTTGGATTTTCTCTCGATGGCCAACTGAAAACCCTTCTGTCCTTCACGTTTATAGGCAGCCACCAGGTCCTTCACATCCTTGGCGTTGTAATACAGGTTGGATAGAACTCCAGCCATTTCCCACTGAAAGAAAAAAACATGTTTATTACGTTGGAGAAGGAAGTCGTCAGGAGATCTCAAGGGATCCATTGTGAACGAGCCAAATAAATATAAGATCAGCTTGATAGTACATGTAAGAGAGTGGTTGCTTTTCTAATTAGAGGGTGGCAACCACTGGTGACTAAGAGGTCTCCTGCTTCTTGTAATTATATTAATGACTTGCATGAGAATATAATCAATTTGTGGAAGATAGCAATGCTGGTGGTATAGCAGACAGTGGAGAAAGTTGTCTGAGATTACGACACGATCCACATCACTTGGGAAGTTTGGCCAAAGAGCAGCAGATGGAATTTAACGGACATGGGCAAAGTGAGTAATTTCGGAAACACAAGAAGTGCAGGGAAAATACAGTATTGACAGTTCCCTGAAAATGGTGTCACAGGTAGACGGGGCAGTGACATAGAAATTTGAAACAATACACACAAAATGCTGAAGCAAGTTAGCAGGCCAGGCAGCATCTATATAAAATATAAAACAGTTGATGTTGCGGGCCAAGACCCTTCAAGAGGAGAAGTCAGAGTAAGAAGAACAAGATGGTAGGTGATAGGTGAAACGGGGAGAGGGGGAGGAGTGCAGTAAAGAGCTTGCAAATTGATTGATGAAAGAGATTAAGGGCCAGAGGGAGATGATGGGCAGGTAAGTGAGAGATGGAAATGGGGTTAGTGAAGGTGGGGGGGTAATTACCAGAAGTTCAAGAAATTAATGTTTATGCCCTCAGGTTGGAGGCTACCCAGATGGAATATAAAGTATTGCTCCTTCAACCTGAATGTGGCCTCATCACAGCATTAGAGGAGGCCATGGATTGATGTATCAGAATGGGAATAGGAAGTAGATTTGAAATGGGTACTTTCAATTCTATTTTCAATTTCACCCATCTTTGAGGATGTAACAAAACACATAGATGAAGGTAGAGCAGTGCGTATAGTGTATATAGATTTTAGTAAGGTATTTGATAAGGCTCCCCATGTGATGCTTATTCAGAAAGTAAGGAGGCATGGGATCCAAGCACACTTGATTTGTGGATCCAGAATTGGCTTGCCCACAGGAGGCAAAGGGTGGTTATAGATTGTTCGTATTCTGCACGGAGGTTGGTGACCAGTGGTGTTTGGCAGGGATCTGTTCTGGGACCCCTCCTCTTTGTGATTTTTATAAATGACCTGGATGATGAAGTAGAAAGGGGGGGAGGGGCGGGTTAGTAGGTTTGCTGGTATCCTGAATGCCAAGTGACTGAATCTTCCTGACCAAACTCCCATGAGAGGTCTTGGTGAAGGTCTTACTAAAGTCTATTTAGACTACATCCTTCATCAACTTTCCTGGTAGCCTCTTTGAAAAAAAATCTATAAGCTTTGTTAGATGTGACCTACCACGCAAAAAGGGATCTAGACCATCTCTAAACAGTCTCTGTCTATCTAATGCCTGTCAAGAGGAGGGGAAATACACAGCCAACGCAGAATATACCTGTGGCTGATCCCCACAAAAATGAGTATATGACTTTAAATAGCTTTGAAGGGGACTACAACAAGAGCAACAGTGACCAGGTCTCTGGCACTGAGTCTGATGCTGTGGTTTGGAAGAGCAGAGAGATGAAGAGGACTATATATATAGGCACTAATGAAATAGGTAGACAAAGAGAGGAGGTCCTGAAGAGAGATTTTAGAGAGCTAGGTAGAAAGCTGAGAAACAGGAATTCCAGGATAGTAATCTCTGGGTTGCAATCTGCGCCATGTGCCAATGAGGGTAAGAAGAGGATGAGTTAGCTGCTGAAAGCATGGCTGAGGAACTGGTGCAGGAGGCAGGGGTTCAGATTTATGGATCATTGAAATCGCTTCAGCGAAAGGTATGATCTTTATAAAAAGGGACGGGTCATATCTGAACCCAGGGGTTCAATATCCTTGCGGGCAGGTTGGCTGGAATTGTTTGGGTGGGTTTGGGAATTTGGCAGGGGGGATGGGAATTGGAGTGATGTTGAAGAGGTAATTGGTTTACAAACAGAGGCAATGTGTAGTGAGACTCCTCGCAAGAAGATGCTGATGACAGCACAAAATTGCAGTCAACAGGATGGTTTGCAACATAAAAGGCAGACAAAATCGAAAATGGTGACTTCAGGACAAAAGGCGTTATATTGGAATGTGTGCAGTATATGGAATAAGGTCTAGGAATTTGCAACACAGTTGTGGATTGGCAAGTATGATGTTGCAGGTATCAGTGAATCATTAATGTGGTTGTCCAGTTCTTATTCCTCAGTTGCACCCATATGAGCTCAGTAGATGAGTCCTGTCTGTCCGGTCTGAGGACAGGGGGACATTGTCTGTGACTAGTAATGCCTCTCTTCCCTCTTTCATATTCCCCCTCTATTCATCCCTGCAGCATCAAGCTGCCAATCAACTTGCTCAAAGGAAATTCTGACCCTCGGTTCTTGTACCGCATTGCTCCACATATTATGTTATTTATCTGACACAGACAGCAGCAGCTCACCCAGAATGAAATCGGTTCCTTTGTTAATTTTATTGCAGATTGGATAACAGGGAAGTTCACACAACTGGCAAAAGTGTTCCATGTGCTGCTTCCAGCTCCAGGACCATTGGTAACACCAGAGTGCTGGCACTGAGCAAAATGAAACTGGTTCAGGGAGACAGATCACAGGGGTCAAGAACCGAACAGGGAAGGGAGAGGTCCACAGTGAATGACTCACTATGGGGGATTGCTTTACAGGGTTGATCTCAATGCAGAAGGAGAGACCCACAGCAAAGATCACAGCACAGAGAGAAGAGTCCACAGGCAGGTGTGCAGATGCCAGAACTAGGAAGATGATATAGTTTAATATTTGGACAAGGAGTTGATGTAGGACGGAGGGTTGAAGCAGTATCGTAGGAAGGGTGGATAACAGTGCAGCAGATGAAGTAGCTGATTTACAAGCAGAGGCAATGTGTGGTCAGGAGAGTCTGTTATTAGGGCAAAATTGCAGTCAACAGCATTAGTTGCAACATAAAAGGAGGACAAAAGCAAAAAGGGTGTTGTATTTGAATGCCTGCAGTGTATGGAATAAAGTAGATGAACTTTCAATACAGTTGCAGATTGGCAGGTATGACGTTGTAGGCATCAATGAATCATGACTGAAAGAACATTATAGCTGGGAGCTTAATGTCCAAGGATACACATTGTATCGAACAGATAGGCAGGAAGGCAGAGGGAGCAACGGTACTCTGCTGGTAAAAAATGAAATCAATTCATTAGAAAGGTGACATAGAGTCAGAAGTTGTTGAATCATTGTGAACAGAGCTAAGGAACTGCAAAGGTAAAAAGACTATGATGGAAGTTATATACAGACCCCCATACGGTAGGAAGGATGAGGTCTACAAATTACAATGGGAGATAGAAAATGCATGTCAAAAGGGCAATGTCACAATAATCATGAGGTACTTCAATATGCAGATGGATTGGGAAATCAGGTGGTGCTGGATTACAGGGGAGGGGATTTCTAGAGTGCCTACGAGGTGGCTTTTTAGAGCAGCATGTTGTTGAGCCCACTAGAGGATCAGATCATCTGGATAGGGTGTCGTGCAATGGGCCAGAATTAATTAGAGACCCAAAGGTAAAATATCCCTTAGGGGCAAGTGATCATAATATGATCAAATTCACCCTGAAATTTGAAAAGGAAAAGCTAAAGTTAGATGTATTAGTATTACAGTGGAGTAAAGGAAATTACAGAGGCATGAGAGAGCTAGTGACCAGAATTGTTTGGGAAAGAACATTGGCAGGGATGATTGCAGAGCAGCAGTGACTGAAATTTCTGGAAGCAATTCAGAAGGCACAGGATACATACATACCATAGAACCATAAAACATTACAGCACAGAAACAGTCCTCTTGGCCCTTCTTCCTAGTGCTACTGACCTGCACCTGGACCATATCCCTCCATACACCTCCCATCCATGTACCTGTCCAATTTTTCTTAAATGTTAAAAGTGAGCCCGCATTTACCACTTCATCTAGCTGCTCATTCCGCACTCCCACCTCTGTGTGAAGAAGTCCCCCCTAATGTTCCCTTTAAACTTTTCCCCCTTCACCCATGTCCTCTGGTTTTTTTCTCCTCTAGCCTCAGTGGAAAAAGCCTGCTTGCATTCACTCTATCTATACCCATCATAAATTTATATACCTCTATCAAATCTCCCCTCATTCTTCTACGCTCCAGGGAATAAAGTCCTAACCTATTCAACCCTTCTCTGTAACTCAGTTTTTCAAGTCCCAGCAACATCCTTGTAAACCTTCTCTGCACTCTTTCAACCTTATTTATATCCTTCCTGTAATTTGGTGACCAAAACTGTACATAATACTCCAAATTCGGCCTCACCAATGCCTGATACAACCTCACCATAACATTCCAACTCTTATACTCAATACTTTGACTTATAAAGGCCAAAGTACCAAAAGCTCTCTTTATGACCCTATCTACCTGTGACGACACTTTTAGGGAATTTTGTATCTGTATTCCCAGATCCCTCTGTTCTACTGCACTCCTCAGTGCCTTACCATTAACCCTGTATGTTCTACCATGGTTTGTCCTTCCAAAGTGCAATACCTCACATTTGTCTGTATTAAACTCCATCTGCCATTTTTCAGCCCATTTTTCCAGCTGGTCCAAGTCCCTCTGCAGGCTCTGAAAACCTTCCTCACTGTCTACTACACCTCCAATCTTTGTATCATCAGCAAATTTGCTGATCCAACTTACCACATTATCATCCAGATCATTGATATAGTTGACAAATAACAATGGACCCAGCACTGATCCCTGTGGCACACCACTAGTCACAGGCCTCCACTCTGAGAACCAATCCTCCACTACCACTCTCTGGCTTCTTCCACTGATTCAATGTCTAATCCAATTTACTACCTCTCCAAGTATACCTAGCGACTGAATGTTCCTAACTAACCTCCCATGTGGGACCTTCTCAAAGGCCTTACTGTAATCCATGTAGACAATATCCACTGCCTTCCCTTCATTCTCTTTCCTGGTAAGCTCCTCGAAAAACTAATAGATTGGTTAAACATGACCTACCATGCACAAAGCCATGCTGACTCTCTCTAATAAGTCCCTGTCTATCCATGACCTACTTTTAGATCCTATCTCTTAGTACTCCTTCCAATAACTTACCTACTACCAACGTCAAACTTACCGGCCTATAATTTCCCGGTTTACTTTTAGAGACTTTTTTAAATAACGGAACAATATGAGCTATCCCCCAATCCTTCGGCACCTCACTCATAGATACCATCATTTTAAGTATATCTGCCAGAGCCCCTGCAATTTCAACATTAGTCTCCTTCAAGGTCCAAGGGAATACCCTATCAGGTTCTGGGGATTTATCTACTCTGATTTGCCTCAAGATAGCAAGCACCTCCTCCTCTTCAATCTGTATAGGTTCCATGACCCTATCCTGCTTGTTTGACTTATTTCCATTGACTCCATGCCAGCTTCCTTAGTAAATACAGACGCAGAAAACCCATTTAAGATCTCCCGCATTTCTTTTGGTTCCATATATAGACAACCACTCTGCTCTTCAAGAGGACCAATTTTATCCCTTACTATCCTTGCTCTTAATATACCTGTAGAAGCTCTTTGGATTATCCTTCACCTTGACTTCCATCTCAAAGAGGAAGAAGTAAAGGAAAGTTGACACAACTGTGGCTAACAGGAGAAGTCAAACCCAGCATAAGAGCCAAAGAGAGGGCATATAATAGAGCAAGAACTGGTGGGAAGTTAGAGGATTGGGAAGCTTTTAAAAAACAACAGAAGGCAACTAAAAAGTCATTAAGAAGGTAAAGATGGAATATGAAAATAAGCTAGCCAAAAAATTAAAGAGGATCCCAAAAGTTTCTTCAGATACATAAAGTGTAAAAGAGAGGTGAGAGTGGATATCGGACTGATGGAAAATGATGAGGTAGTAATGGGTGGGGGGGACAAAATGGCAGATGAACTGAATGTGTGTGAAGCTATCATAACTACAGAGAAAGTTCTTGGGAAACTGAAAGATCGGAAGGTAGATAAGTCACCTGGACCGTATGGTGTACACCACAGAGTAATGAAAGATATGGCTAGACATATCATGGAGGCCTTAGGAATGAGCTCTTAAGAATCATTAGTTTCTGGAATGGTTCCAGAAGTCTGGAAAATTGTAAATGTCACCCCTTTCTTCAAGATGGGAGACAGGCATAAAAAAGGAAACCACGGGCCTGTTAGTCTGACCTCAGTGGTTGGGAAGATGTTGGATTTCATTATTAAGGATGAGGTTTAACGGCACTTGGCGGCACATGATAAAATAGGCCATAGTCAGCATGGTTTTCTCAAGGAAGTATCTTGCCAGACAAATCTGTTGGAATTCTTTGAAGAAATAACAAGCAGGATCGACAAAGGAGAATCGGTTGATGTTGTGCACCTGGATTGTAAGAAGGCCTTTGACAGGGTGCTACACATGAGACTGCTTAACAAGCTATGAGACCATGGTATTTCAAGAAAGATTCTAGCATTGATTGGCAGGAGGCTAAGAGTGGGAATAAAGGGAGCCTTTTCTGGCTGGCTGCTGGTCAGGGATCTGTGTTGGGATGGAGACTTTTCACATTATATGTCAATGATGTAGATGATAGAATTGATTGTTTTGTTGGAAAGTTTGCAGACAATATGAAGATGGCCAGAGTGACAGTAAGATTTGAGGAAGTAGAGAATCTGCAGAAGGAATAATACGGATTAGGAGAATGGGCAAAGAAGTCACAGATGGGATATAATGTTGGGAAGTGTTTGATCATGCACTTTGGTGGAGGAAAAATGCAGAGAAAATACAAATAACTGAGTCGCAAAGGGACTTGGGAGTCCTTGTGTAGGGATTGCCTATAGGTTAATATGCAGGTTGAGTCTGTGGTGAAGAAGGCAAATGCAATATTAGCAATCTTTTCAAGAGGACAGCCTCAGGGTAGAGGGGCAAACTTTCAAAACAGAGATGCAGTGAAATTTTTTTAGTCAAATGTTCCTCGTATGATAACCCTTTCATTCCTGGAATCATCCATCCTTGTGAACTTCCTCTGGACCCACTTCAATGCCAGCACATCTTTTCTAAGGTGAGGAGCCTAAAACTGTTCACAATACTCGAGGTGAGGCCTCACCAGTGCCTTATAAAGCCTCAGCATCACATCCTTGCTCTTGTATTCTAGACCTCTTGAAATGAGATCATAAGACCATAATATTATGAGCAGGAGTAGGCCATCTGGCCCTTTGAGTCTGCTCCGCCATTCAATCATGGGCTGATCCACTTCTTCCAGTCATCTCCACTCCCCTGCTTTCACCCCATACCCTTTGATGCCCTGGTTTAGTCGTCTCATTCCCAGCTGAGTAGATCTGGTCATTTGCCGCTACTCCAAGTTGGGAATTCTGTCTCTTTGTATCTAGCTGAGGATTGCTGACCATTTGCCGCTCCTCCGAGCCAAGATATGAATTGTCTGTCTTTGTTTGGTGTTGTCAGCTCCGTGTTCCATGTTCCAAGACCCGGCTCCTAGTCCAAGTCCAAGTTCCGAGCCCCAGCTCGGCTCTGGGTTCTAGTCAAGTCCAGGTCCAGGCTCCAAGTCCAAGTTCAGTCCAGGTCCAGGGCTCCAAGTTCCAGTCCAGTCAGGGCTCTGAGTTCCAGTCCAGTCAGGGCTCCGAGTTTCAGCCCAGTCAAGACGTCATGTTCAGGTCAAGTCCCAGTCCAAAGACTGGTTCTGAGTCCAAGACAAGTCCTAGTCTGTCTCCGTGCCTGTGTTCTGCACTTGGGTTCACCCCCAGTCACTCCTTGTAACATAAACTATCTAAGTCTCTCTGCAGGCTCTCTGTTTCCTCACCATTACCCACTCCTCAACCTATCTTTGTATGATCGGCAAATTTAGCCACAATTCCCTTAATACTGTAATCCAGATCACTGACATACATCGTAAAAAGTAATGGTCCCAACACTGACCCCTGTGGAACTCCACTGGTAACCGGCAGCCAGCCAGAATCGGATCCCTTTATTCCCACTCTGTTTTCTACCAACCAGCCAGTGCTCCACCCACTTCCCTGTAATTCCATGGGCTCTTTTCTTGCTAAGCTGCCTCATGTGCGGCACCTTGTCAAAGGCTTTCTAAAAATCCAAGTACACCACGTCTACTGTATCTCCTTCGTCCACCCTGCTTGTAATTTCAATCTCATCCCTAACAATCAATTCCCAACCATTGATGTCAGGCTAACAGGTCTATGGTTTCCTTTCGGCTGCCTCCCACCCTTCTTAAATAATGGAATAATATTTGCAATTTTCCAGTCATCCGGTACAATGCCAGAATCTATTGATTCTTCAAAGATCATCGTTAACACCTCCGCAATTTCTCTAGCTACTTCCTTCAGAACCCAAGGGTGCATTCCATCAAGTCCAGGAGATTTATCCAACCTCAGACCATTCACCTCTTTCAGTCGTAATTTTCACTGCATAAACCCCACTTCCCTGACATTCTTGAATGTCTGGCATTCTGTAGTTTTCTTCCACTGTGATGAAAAATACGCATTCAGTTCCTCTGCCATCTCTGCATCTTTCATTACAATATCTCCAGTGTCATTTAGTATTGGTTCTATATCTACCTGACTCTCTTTTACCCTTTATATACTTAAAAAAAGCTTTTAGTATCTTCTTTGATATTAGTCACCAGCTTCCTCTCACAATTCATCTTTTCCTTCTAAATGACTTTCTTAGTTTCCTTCTGCAAGTTTTTAAAAACTCCCCAATCTTCTATCTTCCCACTAGCTCTGGCTTCCTTGTATGGCCTCTCTTTAGCTTCTGAGTACTAACATTGAGTCAACACTGACTCACTCTGTAAGTTAATCTTCAGGGTATTCTGCACAAGGACTCGCATGTCCCTCTGCATCTCAAATTCCTGGATTTTCTCCCCGTTTAGAAAGTAGTCCGCATATTTACTTCTACTACCAATGTGCATGACCATGCATTTTCCAACATTGTATTTCATTTGCCACTTTCTTGCCCATTCTCCTAATCTGTCTAAATCCTTCTGCACCCCACCTGT